>NC_082738.1:61663049-61977853 GCF_030144855.1 Hypanus sabinus | reverse complement strand
TTGTTACAATAGTGAACATAGTTCAGGGAGGTTCCTTACCGGCTTAAGGTTCTAAAGGGAGTGCTACATAAACACTGGAGATTCTACAGAATCCAGAGCAACACACACAAAATGCTGGATGGACTTAACAGGTCAGGCAGCATCTATGTTTCAGGCTGAGACCATTCATCAGGACTGGAAAGAAAGGGGGAAAGAGGCCAAAATAAGGTGGTGGGAGAGTGGAAGGAGCACAAGCTGGCAGGTGACAGGTGAGGCCAGCTGAGGGAGAAAGTAGGTGGTTGGGGAAGGGGTGATGAAGTGAGAAGCTGGGAGGTGGTAGGCAGACAAGGCAAAGGCTAAAGGAGTCTGATAAGAGAGGAGATTGGACCATAGGAGAAAGGGAAGGAAGAGAGAAACAAGAGGGAGGTGATGATCAGTTGAGGAGGGGAGCCAGAATGGGAAATGGAAGGGTGGGGGGAAGGGGAGAAAAAATTACCAGAAATTAGAGAAATCAGTGTTCATCAGGTTGGAGGCTATCTAGTCAGAATGAGGTGTTATGAAGTGCTATATACAGTAAATCAAGCTCATTTCAAGGAGAATCCTTAGAGTTATGCCACCCTTACCTGATAGAGTGACTTGATATCTACACTAACGCTATGTTCATTGCTCAATTCCCAACAGTTCCAGAGAAAATGGCCTTCCTAAAACATTGCTTATTGCTTTTGCAAATATCTGGGATTTGCAGATTTGCTCAGAAACAATGTTCATTAATCCAAGTCATAGCAACTATGGAAAAAATAACAGCAGCTTTGGCTTGTAATAACTTATTCAACATAGTTCTGCAATAGCATGCATGTAAGGCATTGGAGCTACCCGAGAACAGTAATTGTACAGAACTGTATTTTAATGCTAGTTAATGTTGATCATGATACAAATTCGCTGTGGATTTACATTACTGTGACCAAATCTAATTTTTTGAGAGAAAATTACTTTTTAGAATAGCTGGATCAGAGACATAACAGGAGCAAAGTTACAAAGCAGGCATCAAAGCAGGCATTTGCAATTGAAGAAGGGAATAATTAGGAGAGTGGCTGCCTGGATTGATCATATTCAGTGACTGAAAATATTAAATGATTGGGGGAAAAAAGACTATATGGATGCCACTTCCTAGTTTTCTGTTCATGCCAATTTGCGGGTACCGCACAGCTGAATGGTATATTAAGATATGTGCAATATTATTTTTCTCCTCAAAAGGGGCATTATGTTTAATTAAATTTATCACCAAGATCCAAATCTAAAATTATTGCAAAAACTTTGTCCTTGTTCCATAGCTTCCAACTCTCTAAAATTCTCTACAACCTTCCCCCTTCCACTTCCTCCTTAAAAATTGATTACCATCAAGATATGCCAGCATAGAGGAAAATGCAAATCCAATTTGCTTGTTCACAGAATGTTGTTAGGGAGTAAGATTTAAACTATGGTATGCTTGAAATAGATGGAGTCAGAGTTCATGCTGAATTGTTATTTTGTCTAGTCCCAGCAACCTGCACCCAAAATACCATTCAATACTGCAATGGGACCAATATCCACGCTGGCAGCTTATTCCACACTCTCACCACCCTGAGTGAAGAAGTGCTCCCTCAGGTTCCCCTCATTTATTCTTTAACCATCAACTTATGAACTCTAATTGTAGTCTCACTCAACTTCAGTGGAAAAAGCCTGCTTGCATTTACCCTAACTATACCCACCATAATTTTGTATACCTCTATCAAATCTCCCCTCATTCTCCTCAGCTCCAGGGAATAAAGTTTAACCTTTCACTGTAACTCAGATTCTCAAATCATAGCAACATCTTTGCAAATTTTCTTTACACTCTTTCAATCTTACTGATATCTTTCCTGTAGGTAGCTGACCAGAACTGCACGCAATACTCCAAATTTGGCCTCACCAACATATTGTACAACTTCAACATAATCTCCCAACCCCTGTACTCAATACTTTGATTTATGAAAGCCAGTGTGCTAGAGCTCTCTTCACAACCCTTTCTACCTTAAATAGCGTGCCAGTTCAGTCCCAGATTATTTACCTTTTTATGTTGCCAGTATATGCAATTTATGCTTAGGAAATGAATACTTACAGTTTGGAATATGACATGCATTTCCCACCACATCATGTTCTGCCAACATTTCACAATTCATTAGTAACAGGATATGAAGTCTTTAAGTGTTGGATGTACATTTCAAAAATACTTTTCACACAATTTATGGTGAACTGTATAAATTTGTGTTTTTACCGAGCATTTATTACTAATACTCTGCTAGCCCTCAAATTATATGCAAGGCAGGACATATAGAACATTATAGCACAGGAATAAGCCCCTTGGGCCATGATACCTGTACCAGACACAATGCCCAATCTCTTCTGCCTGTGTGTGATTTATATCCCTCCTCAATATGTATTCATGTGCCTATCATTTCTGCTTCCACCACTATCCTGGCAACCTGTTCCATACACCTGCCATTCTGGGAGAAAAAGATTCTGATTATACAATTACAAGAAACCTGCTGAGTAGCAAACCAGTGTCAATTTACTCAGTAAATAATCTATTTAAGGAGCAGAGGAAACAAACTAGACTTTTCAAGAAAACATGCAGTGAATGCAAATAAGTAGTACAAACAAATACCAATCTAGTCACTTACTGCAGTGATGTCATCCTGAATGAGCCAATCATCACCATCCTTACTATCTGGAGCACTGCTGTCATTACAGACTACAACAAGAATGCCATTATACCGTGTAAACCAACAAAAAAAAATATGGAGGAACTCAGAAGTGTTGGTGGGGCAAAATAAATGGTTGCTGTTTTGGGTCAAAAAATCAGTACCAAGATAGAGTGGAGGGGAGAGAAGGCCAGAATAAAAGATCGGGAGAGTGATAATTCAGGATCCTGAGGTGACTGGTGGACTGAGGAGGGGTGTACGACTAGCCAGGTCAGTGAAAGCTGGAACTCAGAGACAATGACAGATGGATGGGAGGCAGACAAAGATTTAAAGGATTGTTAACCAAGAGTGAGGTGACAGGAGGATAGGGTACAAGTGAAGACAACTGCTGGAGGGAGATGAGCTGGAGCACAATGGGCTGGACACCAATATGTAAAGGAGGTGATAATGCAAATGACTAGAGATAAATGGCAGCTGAAACCAGAACAGAGAGGGGGCAGAAAGGTTTGGGGATGGGTGGGGTGTGGAAGGTAAAACATGTGGGTGAACTGTGAATGGAAGGGGATGAAAATGGACACAAGAGATTCTGTAGATGGTAGAAATCTTAAACACACACAATGTTTGTGGAACTCTGTGGGTCATCTGTGAAGTGTCTAGGCCCAAAGTGTCAATTGTTTATTTTGTTTATCCATAGATGCTACCTTATCAGAGTTCATCCAGAATTTTATATGTTGGACAAAGATAGATGATGGGGCTTGGGGCCAAAATTGGGAAGACTTGAATGGAGAAAGAAAATCCATTGAAGAATGGGGTTACCCAAAACTGGAAAATTCATTATTCGTTCCATTGTAGTTAGAGTCAAGCAGCATGGAAACAGACCCTTCAGTCCAACTTATTCAAGCTAGTCTCCTTTTCCCAGATTTGTCTCATATCCAGCTAAACACTTCTATCCATGTACCTGTCCATTTACCATACACCTGCTCGAGCTAAGTTTTAAAAAGTGGATAGAAAGGGCTGGGGGGAGGGGTACTGGGGGAGGAGGGAAGAAAAAGGGGAAATGGAAAAAGGGAGAGAAAGTGATAAAAGGAATGGCAGAGCAAGCTGAACGAAGGTGGAAAATGCATTAATATATCATAAGGCATGCAGACAAGAATTGAGTTGTAGACTACATTGAAGATGGTGCCCTCCATCTGCAGTCTCCACAATGAAACTGCTGACAAGATGGAGCTTTGCTTAACATCTATTTCCCCACTTAGATCACTTTGAGTTACTGACCCATGACTGTTTTTGCTCCAGTCAGGAGTTTAATTGTTTGGTGTGAATGTGAGTTTCACTCTGGGGTGCAATTGTAACTTTCAGTTGCATTGCAGGTGGATGTTTAAAAATAATTTTAAATCAGAAATCACAGATATTCTGTCTGTTTCAAGCTACCTTCCATGAAGAAGTTTTTCCAGTATATTTCTCTGTATGAGGGCAATTAATGACCGTTTAAAAAAAATGTTGAAGAAATAGAAATCAAATCAATCGCAAGTGACTCGTCTATAATTAAATGTGTCAGAAAAATGTGATAAGACAAACAGGAAGCATATGCAAATATAGCTATTTTTAAATTATTAGGTATATAATTGCCCTGGTTTGGTTCCATCTCCAATGAAATAGTTGCTCTGATGCTGCATAGTATTGTTGCTTGTTTATCACACATCATGTCGATATGAGCAAGTCACAGATGTTCAATGCTGGGAGCCATGCAACAGGAGGCAGAAACTGGTTAACTATCCCTTCTATTGGTTCAGGAGTTCTGTGCATTGAGAAAACCAACTTGTCTCAAAATTTAAAAAGCTACCAGCATACATTTAGTGGCCACATTATTAGGTACCTTTATTAAATTATTTCTTACCATTAGAAACACGAGTTGAAACTAGTCACTGCTGTTTCTATTGTGTTTTTGTTTTATTTCCTGTCATCATGAATACTCTCTCACTTCTGGGCTAGAATGGCATGGGTTCGGGATAAACTGCAGAGAGTAAAGCAAAAGGATTTCGACTCACACTTCAGTAAAGGAGCAATACATTATTAGAGGCATCATCCTTCAGAGAGGCCACATCTACTCCCTTGGGTGGATGCACACAATTCCACTGCATAATTTTGAAGACCAAGGGAGCTCTTTTCAGTGGTCTGTAAATATATACCCTTCAGGTACCTACTCAAAATACACTAGTCATTATTGCATTGTTACTTTTTGTTTGGGGGGGTGTATACAAGTTGGCTGCTGTGTTCCCACATTAATTATAATGAATTTGCTCCCATTTCTTTTACAAAATATTGCTTTATTATTGCAAATATTGAAATACTGTGCAAAGTACTGTACAGATATATGTACATTTATTTTACTTACTGGTCCATTCACCACGACAGGCATGTCCTATTGGCTAATACGCACTTAGAGCAGGGTTTTAACAATGACCACTTGGATGAGGGACTGAGGCACCAAGTGTCCAATGTAGTAGAATGGGAGCAAAGACTACTGGAAAGAAAATTTAGTTTCCAGAAGGTAGACAATGTGGACAGGGAGGCAAATGGGATTAGTCAGGGTGCTGAATGCAGAAGCAGCGAGGATATATTCAAACTTCATAAAATCTTGATCAGACATCAGCTGGAGTACAGCTAGGCATCTTCTCCCACTCAAAGGAGATTCACCTAGAATAAGGAGAGATTAGAACCATAGAGCACTACAGCATAGCACAAGCCCTTCAGCCCTCCATGTTGTGCCGACCCATATAATCCTTAAAAAAAGTACTAAACCCACACTACCCCATAACCCTCCATTTTTCTTTCATCCATGTGCCTGTCCAAGAGGCTCTTAAATACCCCTAATGTTTTAGCCTGACCACCATCCCTGGCAAGTCATTCCAGGCACTCACAACCCCCTGTGTAAAAAAACTTACCCCTGATGTCTCCCCTAAACTTCCCTCCCTTAATGCTGTACATATGCCCTCTGGTGTTTTCTATTGGTGCCCTGGGAAACAGGTACTGACTATCCACCCTATCTATGCCTCTCATAATCTTGTTGACCTCTATCGTCTCCTTTCATTCTTCTACGCTCCAAAGGGAAAAGTCCCAGCTCTGCTAACCTTGCTTCATATGACTTGTTCTCCAAACCAGGCAACATCCTGGTAAATCTCCTCCGTACCCTCTCCATAGCTTCCACATCCTTCCTATAATGAGGTGACCAGACTTGAACACAATACTCTAAGTGCGGTCTCACCAGAGATTTGTAGAGTTGCAACATGACCTCTCTACTCTTGAACTCAATCCCCCTGTTGATGAAGCCTAACATCCCATAGGCCTTCTTAACTACCCTATCAACCTGCGCAGCGACCTTGTATGGATTTGAATCCCAAGGTCCCTTTGTTCATCCACACTCTTAAGTAACTGACCATTAATCCTGTACTCAGTCTTCTGGTTTGTCCTTCCAAAACGCAACACCTCACACTTATCCGGATTGAACTCCATCTGCCATTTTTCTGCCCAACTCTGCAGCCTGTCTATATCCTCTTGTAACCTTTGACAACCTACAGCTCCATCCACAACTCCTCCAATCTTCATATCATCCGCAAACTTACTCACCCATCCTTCTGCCTCTACATCCTCTACGTTTATATTAAAAAAATCACAAATAGCAGGGGTCCCAGGACAGATCCCTGCGGCACTCCACTAGTCACCAACCTCCAGGCAGAATACTTTCCTTCCACAACTACCCTCTGCTTTCTTCCTTTAAGCCAGTTTTTTATCCAAACAACCAAGGTTCCACTTATCCCATGTCTCATGACTTTCTGGATGAGTCTCTCATGAGGGACCTTGTCAAATACCTTGCTAAAGTTCATGTAGACCACATCCACTGCCCTACCCTCATCAATTTCTTTTGTTACCTCTTCAAAAAACTCAATCAGGCTCATGAGGCACGATCTTCCCTTCACAAAGCCATGTTGACTATCCATGAGTAGACTGTACTTCTCCAAATGCTCGTAGATCCTATCCTTAAGAATCCTTTCCAGCAGTTTGCAGACCACCGACATAAGACTCACTGGTCTATAGTTCCCAGGTTTCTCCCTATTACCTTTTTTTGAACAAGGGAATTGCATTTGCCGTTCTCCAGTCCTCCAGCACTTCCCCTGTAGCCAAAGAGGATTTAAAGATCATGGTTAATGCTCCTGCGATCTCTTCTCTCAATTCCCACAACAACCTGGGGTGCATCATATCCAGCCCTGGGGATTTATCAATCTTGATGTTTTTAAGAAGATCCAGCACTTCTTCTTCCTTAATCTCCACATTGTCCAGCACACAGGCCCACTCTACTTCGACCTCATCCTGATCAAGATCATTTTCACTTGTGAATAATGAAGCAAAGTATTCACTTAGGACCTCCCCAACCTCCTCCGCCTCCAGGCACATGTTGCCCTCTTTATCCTTTAGTGGTTCCACCTTCGTTCTCGTCATCCTCCTATTCTTCACATATGCATAGAACACCTTGGGGTTCTCCATAATCCTACATGCCAAGGCCTTCTCATGCCCCCTTCGAGCTCTCCTAAGTCCTTTCTTTAGCTCCTTCCTGGTTACCCTATATTTCTCATGAGCCCTTCCTACTTCTTATATCTAACATATGCTTCCTTTTTCCTCTTGACGAGCTGCCTCGCATGTTTCGTCAGCCACTGTTCCCTTTTCCTACCATTTTTTTCCTTGCCTCAGTGGGATAAACCTATCCTGAACCCAGCTCAAGTGGTCCCTACACTTCTCCCACATTACTTCTGTGCTTTCCCCTTTGAACATGTTTCCAATTTACTCTCGCTAGTTCCTGCCTCATCCCTTCAAAGTTAGCCCTTCCCCAGTTAAGCACTTTACCATTTTGTCTGATTTTATCCCTTTCCATAGCTATGCTGAAGCTAAGGGAGTTGTGGTCACTCTCACCAAAATGTTCTCCCACCAAGAGGTCTGTCACCTGACCAGGTTCATTACCCAGAACTAGATCCAGTACAGCCTCTCCTCTCGTCGGCTGGTCCACATACTGTGTCAGGAATCCTTCTTGAACACGCCTGATAAATTCAACCCCATCTATCCCCCTTGCACTCAGGAGGTGCCAGTCATTATGAGGGAAGTTGAAATCACCCATAACTACTACCCTGCATTTTCTGCACCATTCTAAAATCTGCCTGCTCATCTGCTCCCCGGTGTCCCGAGGGCTATTTGGGGGCCGATAGACTACTCCCAGCACAGTGATTGATCCCTTACTATTTCTGACTTCCACCCAGACCTACTCAGTGGGAACTCCCTCTGCAGCGTCCTCCCTTTCTATAGCCGTGATACTATCCCTGACCAGCAATGCCACTCCCCCCTTTTCTACTTCCCATCCTATTCCTTTTAAAACACCTGAACCCCGAAACTTGCATCATCCAATCCTGCCCTTCCTCCAAGTTTCAGTAATGGCCACACATCGTAGTTCCACGTACTAATCCATGCTCTAAGTTCATCCTCCTTGTTCCTAATACTCCTAGCATTGAAATAGACACATTTCAACCCCTTTAACTGGCTACAATTATGTTCTGTCCCCTGCCTGTCCTTCCTCATCAACTCCAAACTCTTAGCATCATGCCCTTGTCCTTCTACCTTAATCCCTGCACTCACATTCTGATTCCCACCCCGCTGGCAAACTCGTTTAAACCCTTCCCAACAGCTCTATCAAACCTGCCCACCAGGATATTGGTCCCCCTGGGATTCAAGTGCAACCTGTCCTTTTTGTACAGGTCACACCTGCCCCAAAAGAGGTCCCAATGATCCAGAAATCTGAATCCCTGCCCCTTGGTCCATTCCCTCAGCCACACATTTATCCTCTACCTCATTCTATTCCTATTCTCACTGTTGTGTGGCACAGGCAGTAATCCCGAGATTACTACCTTTGAGGTCCTGCTTTTCAACTTCCCTCCTAACTCCCTGTAGTCTTCTTTCAGGACCTCTTCCCTTTTCCTACCAATGTCATTGGTACCAATATGTACCACAACCTCTGGCTGTTCTCCCTCCCACTGCAGGATATCTTGGACGCGATCGGCAACATCCTGGACCCTGGCACGTGGGAGGCAAACTACCATCAGAGTTTCTTTCCTGCGTCCACAGAATCGCATGTCTGACCCCCTGACTATGGAGTCCCCTATCACTACTGCCTTCCTGTTCCTCCCCTTCTGAGCCACAGGGCCAGACTCTGCGCCAGAGGCACGGCCACTGTTATTTCCCCCAGGTAGGCTGTCCCCCCCAACAGTACTCAAACAGGAGTACTTATTGTCAAGGGGTACAGCCACTGAGGTACTCTCTTGTACCTGCCTCTTCCCCTTCCCTCTCCTGACTGTGACCCATTTCTCTGTCCCCCGTGGCCCCGAGAGAAGCTAGATCTTTTCTCCCTGGAGTAGAGGAGGTTAAGGAAGGACCAAAATATTTTTTTTTAAATAAAAGAGGGGTATAGATAGAATAGACTTCCCCTTGTCTGGGTTTCTGTGACATCTCTCAGCATTAAAGAGACTTCATATAAACGGAGTATCTCACCAACTCTCCATGTATACTCAGTGGCCACTTTATTAGGTATACATGTACACTTGCTATAAATGCAAATATCTAATCAGTCAATGTGGCAGCATAAAATAATGTAGACACAGTCAAGAGGTTCAGTTGTTGTTCAGACCAAACATCAAAATGGGGAAGAAATGTGATCTAAGTGACCTTGATCGTGGAATGGTTGTTAGTTCCAGACAGGGTGATTTCAGCACCTCAGAACTGCTGATCTCCTGGGATTTTCATACACAACAGTCTCTAGTGTTTACAGAGAATAGTGCAAAAAAACAAAAAAAAGTCCAGTGAACAGCCATTTTGTGGGCAAAAATGCCTTGTTAGAGGTCAGAAGAAATGGCCAGACTGGTGACAGGAAGGCGACAGTGGCTCAACTAAACGTGTTCCAACAGTGGTGCACAGAACAGCACTTTTGAATGCATAGCATGTTGAACCTTGAAGTGGATGGGCTACAGCAGCAGAAGACCACATTGGGTTCCACTCCTATACCTAATAAAATGGCCACTGAGTGCATGTTCAAAACCCAAGTTGGAACAAAAGTCATTTTTTAAAAATTATTTATTTGTTTTTTTGTGATGCAGCACAGCAACAGGTTCTTCTGGCCCAATAAGCCTGCACCACCTAATTATACCCATGTGACCAATTAACCTACAATACTGTACATCTTTGGAATGTTGAAGGAAACCAGAGCACTTGGAGAAAACACACACGGTCACAGGGAGAACGTATAAGCTCCTTATAGACAGTGGTCGCATTGAACTCAGGTCACTAGTGCTGTAATAGCTTTACACTAATTGATATGTTACTGTGCCACCCATCCCCAATCTCAGGACTTCCTAAAATATTCTTATAATCTTTCTATCCCTTTAAGAAATAATCTAGTTCATCTGATGGCAGATGTTTTTATTATTGGAAGAAGTGAAATAAAATGTTCATGTGATCTTTGAATTCACTCTCTTTAGATGAATATCTGAGATATCCATACAATGCTCGAGAAATAGTTAATGGCAGCAAACTATATGGACCCCTATATTATTGATCCTCTTATAACTACAACAGGAATCTCAATAGCAAGAATGTTTGGAATGTAGAGGAGTTATTCCAAAGAATATTTGGAATATAGAGAGGGGAGTTGGCTAATGTAAATTAGGAAATGCTGGCAGGGATTACAGCAGAGCAGCAATAATGTGAGTTTCTGGGAAAAATGAGAAAGTTGCAGGATAGATGTATTCCAAAAACGAAGAAATACTGAAATGGCAATAATAGTACAACTATGGCTGACAAGGGAAGTCAGAGCTAATGTAAAAGCAAGAGAGAGAGCACGCTACAAAGCAAGACTTAGCAGGAAGATAGAGGATTAGGAAGCTTTTAAAAACCTACAGAGAGCAACTAAAAGAAGGAAAAAGGAGGGAAAAGATGAAATATGAAAGCAAGCAAGCAAACAAAATCAAAATGAATAGCAAAACCTTTTTCAAGTATGTAAAAATTTAAAAAGAGATATACGTGGATATAGAACTGCTAGAAATGAGTCTGAAGAAATAATAATGGGGGCCAAGGAGATGACAGATGAACTAAATGAGTATTTTGCATCAGTCTGTGGAAGACACTAGCAGGGTGTGATGGAAGAAAATTGACTGCAGTTACTATTACAAGGGAGAAGGTGCTCAAAGACCTAAGGGTACCCAAGTCACCCAGACCAGATGAACTGCACCTTAGGGTTCTGAAAGAGGTAGCGGTAGAGACTGTGGAGGCATGAGTAATGATCTTTAAAAAAAAAATCATTGGAGACTGGCATGGTGCCAAAGGACCAGAAAATTGCGAATGTCACTCTTTTAAGAAAGGAAGGAAGGTAGCAGAAAGGAAAGTATAGGCCAGTTCGCCTGACCTCAGTGGTTGGGAAGATGTTGGGAGTCAATTGGCAAGGATGAGGTTATGGAGTACTTAGTGACACAGGACAAGTTAGGACAAAGTTAACTGGGTTTCCTTAAGGGAACATCTTACCTGGTGAACCTGATGGAGTTCATTAAGGAGATTACACGCATGATAGATAAAGGAGATGCAGTGGATATTATACATTTAGACTTTCAGAAGGCCTTTGACAAGGCGCCACATATGAAGCTGCTTACCAAGTAAAGAGCACGTGGCATTAAGGAAAGTTACTGGCATAGTTAGAGCATTGGCTGATTGGTAGGAGCACTGAGCAGGAATATAAGGATCCTTTTCTAGTTGTCTGCCAGTGGTGTTCCACACGGATTGTTGGGACCGCTTCTTTTTATGCTGCATATCAATGATTTACATGATGGAATAGATGGCATTGTTACCAAGTTTGCGGATAATACGAAGATGGTGGAGGGTCAGGGAGTGTTGAGGATACAGGTAGGCTGCGGAAAGACTTAGACAGATTAGTAGGATGGGCAAGGAAGTGGCAAATTAAATACAATGTTGGAAAATGCATGGTCATGCACTTCGGTAGTAGAAGCAAATGTGTGGATTGTTTTCTAAATGGGGAAAAATTACAAAAATCTGGGATGCAAAGGGACTTGGGAGTCCTTGTGCAGAACACCCTAAAGGTTAACTTGCAGGTAGTAGGTGGTGAGGAAGGCAAATGCAATGTTAACATCTATTTCAAGAAGTCTAGAATACAAGAGCAGGGATGTGATGCTGAGGTTTTATAAGGCACTGGTGAGGCCTCACCTCGAGTATTGTGTACAGTTTTGGGTTCCTCATCTAAGAAAAGATGTGCTGGCATTGGAGAGGGTTCAGAGGAGGTTGAATCACAAGGCTGATTCGAGGAATGAATGGATTATCATACGAGGAACATTTGATGGCTCTTGGTCTATACTCGCTGAAATTTAGAAGGTTGGTGGGGGGAGGGGAATCTTGTTGAAACTTTTCAAATGTTGAAAGGTCTAAACAGAGTAGATGTGGAAAGGATGTTTCCTATGGTGGGGAAGTCTAGGACAAGAGGGCACAGCCTCAGGATAGAAGGGCGTCCATTTAAAACAGATGTGAAGATATTTCTTTAGCCAGAGGGTGGTGAATTTGTGAAATTTATTACCACTGGCAGCTGTGGAGACCAGGTCATAGGGTTTATTTAACACAGAGCTTGATTGGTTCTTGATTGGACATGGCATCAAAAGATTATGGGGAGAAGGCTGGGGAGTGAGACAGAGGGAGAAAACAAAAAGGATTACCCATGATTGAACGGGGGAGCAGACTCGCTAGCCAAATGGCCTAATTCTGCTCCCATGTCTTATGAAATTATGAGCAGATTTTGGGCAGCATGGTAGCATAGTGGTTAGCACAATACTTTGCAGTACAGGTGACCAGGGTTTAATTTCTACCGCTGCCTGTAAGGAGTTTGTAAATTCTTCTAGTGACCGCATGGATTTCCTCCACTGTCCAAAAATGTACTGGTTGGTAGGTTAACTGGTCATTATAAGTTGTCTTATGATTAGGTTAGGGTTAAATTGGGGGATTGCTGGACTGTGTGGCTTGAAGGGATTACTTCATGCTGTATTTCAATAAATAAAGTGTCACAGAAAAGAAAAGTTGATCTCCTACTGCAGGAGATGCTCCCCGCAGCCAGCAACTTGTGTGGTATTTCACATCATGAAACAACTTGTCAATTAGCAGTCAGGTCCTATTTAGTTCATAATCCATCCTTATTCATTATCACTTTATCACAGCACTCACTGTAGCCCTGTGCTCCCAACTCAGAAGATTCAGGGGGCTTCAGTCCCACTCCCAAGAGGACTGAGCACAAAAAAAAATCTATTAAGTGCCTACTTTTTGACCCAAGCCTAATAGGAGTCCATCAGGTTAAGGTCAGGTGTGGATCCCAATAAAACACTCACAATCAGCAACACTGTCCCAAGTCAGTACTTTATTCTCAACGACCTTCCCCAGTACATAGTCAGGCAATTTACTTACAGTTCCCGCACAGTTCCTTTGCTTTCTAATCAATATTTGGGCATTTCAACCTCAGACTGGTCAACAGCATGTCTGAAACTGTTGAATATACAGACAGTGGAGCTGGGCATGGAAAACAAAACCATTTCTTTTCTCACTTTGGATTGAAACTGTCTGGCCTGGTCAGGTTCACATTGGGTTTATAGAGAAGATTAGCTTTACTTGTTACATGTAGAATCGCAGCACTAATACAGTGAAATGCATCATTTTGCATCAAGGATGTACTGAGGGCAGCCAAGTGTCACCATACTTCTGGCACCAACATAGCATACTTGCTAAATCCTAACTCGGATGTCTATGAAATGTGGGAGGAAACTGGATCACCCAGAGGAAACTCACAGTCATGGGGAGAAAGTATAAACTCATTAAAGACAGCAGTGGCAATTGAACCCTGATGTTACAGTTGGCTAAGTGTTACACCAACTGCTGTGTTGCCCATTTAGTAGCTCCGCTCAGAAGTGCTGGAATTTGGATGAACCGTTAACCAGGTCCTTTCCCAATTCCACTGCTAGTCGCAAAAATCCCAAAACACTAAGGAATAACAGAGTAGCCACATAACTAAATTGTGCAAATTGGCTGCTACAATTCTAAAAGAGAGATTAGCTTTGTCACATAGACATCAAAACACGGAGTGAAATGTATCATTTGCATCAATGACCACAGTCCGAGGATCGTGTTGGGGCAGCCCACAAGTGTCGGCATACTTACGGCAGCAAAATAGCATGATCACAACTCACTAACCCTAGCCTGTACATCTTTGGAATATAGGGGGGAACCAGAGCATCCAGAGGAAACCCTCGTGGTGACAGGAAGAATGCATAAATTCCTTACAGACAGCGGCGGGAATTGAACCCCGATCAGTGATTGCTGATGCTGTGAAACTGCTACACTATAATGCTGTTACACTGCAACTGTACTTCACATCAGGAGTGTTTCATTTGCTGTAAAGAGCTAAAAAGTTTTGGAACATTCAGGATAATAAAAATTAGACAAGATTTTTGCTAATTATTGGAAGAGTGCTTTGAGTGCTTGACAAATGCACAGTGAAGAAATATCATATTTCAATCAACATTGTAAATGGACTGATTTCAAAGATAAACACCAAAATTTAAGGTTAATTATCTTCAGTTTGGCGGGATTATGCAACTGTAATTTCAATTGAATTGCAATTCCCTCAAACCTATTTTCTCATGTAAGCTGCAAATGCTTGCAGAGACATTTACATTGTAAGTCTAAACTCCTGTTATTCCTTGTGGTATTAGAAGCAAATTAAAAGCGACACAGAAAACATTATTAACATCCCTTCCATACTCAGCCAGAAACTAGCATAGATTATTATTTTAATTTCAGGTATCATTTCAGTCCAAGCCAAACCAATAACCAAACTGATATTATTGCTCTCCACGTTATGACATCTTAAAACCCCATGTTCAGATACTGTATTTATATACAGTCAATAGTCACTTTAATGGGTACACCTGCTCATTAATGCAAATATCTAATCAGCCAATCATGTAGCAGCAACTCAATGCATAAAGAATGCAAAGATGTACAAGAGGTTCAATTGTTGTTCTGACCAAACATCAGAATGGGGAAGAAATGTGATCTAAGTGACTTCGACCCTGGAATGATTGTTGGTGCCAAATGGGGTACTTTGAGTATCTCAGAAACTGCTGACCTCCTAAGATTTTCATGCACAACAGTCTTCAGAATTTACAGAGAATTGTACGAAGAACAAAAAAAAAACATCCAGTGATCGGCTGCTCTGTGGCCAAAAACACCTTGTTCATGGGAGAGGTCAGAAGAGAACTGTCGGACTGGTTCAAGCTGGCTACAGTAACCATGTGTTACAGAGTTTTGCAGAGGAGCATCTCCAAATGCATGTTGAACTTTGAAGTAGATTAGCTATAGCAGCTGAGTTCCACTCCTGTACCCAAACAAAAAAAGTGGCTACTGAATGTAGATTGGCTATACAGTTGGCCCTCCTTATCCACAAGGGATTGGTTCTGGGACCCCTCGCGGATACCAAAAAGCACGGATGCTCAAGTCCCTTATTTAACCTGTTTCACTGGGTGGACTTTAGGATCCAGCGGAACACCAGATCTTATTTAACCTGTCTCAGAGCAGTGGTCTTTAGGAACTGGCAGGGCTCTGAATCCGCAGTGTTTCTGTTCACGAAAATAATCACGATTGAAAATAAAGTGGAAATAATAAAGCAATCGGAAAGAGGTGAAACACCATTGGAAAAATTGTTACGCTACAGTCAACGATTGGAACAATTTTAAAGGATAAAGTGAGAAAGGCCCTGCCCCAATGAAAGCTACAATTATTACTAAGCAATGCAATGGTTTAATTATTGAAATACATATGTTTCTTAAGTGTTATATATGCATAGAAAGGTAAAATATGTACTATTTTCCAAGACAAACTTTTGACTAACTGAGGCAAAATACTGGCTGTAGCTGTTCCGACTTACTTAGTAAGATAACTTCTGATTTTTTTTGGTCCTGATCCACAATAACCTACGTACATCCTCCCGTATACTTTAAATCATCTCTAGATTACAATAATAAATGCTATACAATAAATGCTATTACAATAATACAATGTAAATGCTATGTAAATAGTTGTTATACTGCATTGCTTAGGGAATAATGACAGGAAAAAAAGTCTGTACATGCTCGAACAACAAGTGCTGGAAGAGCACTTCCAGGTTTTCTCGATTCGCGGATGATTGAATGCGGAACTCGCAGATAAGGAGGGCTGACTGTACCATTAAAGCCCAGACCCATTAATCCAGTTTCAATTTTGAGTAGTTTGCCTTTGATTCTGAATGCCAAGGAAGACAAAAAGTAAGATGCCAAATTTCTTTGGTGTCTTGCAGATGAAGGTTAAAGCCTTGAACCTCTGGCTGAAGCCCTGTGACTAGTGAAGTGCTGCAGGGATTGGTGCTAGATTTGTTGTTTGTCATCTATATCAATGACCTGGATGATAATGCAGTAACTGGATCAGCAAATTTGCAGATGACACCAAGATTGGGGGTATAGTGGACAGCAAGAAAAACTATCAGAGCTTGCAGCAGGATCTGGACCAGCTGGAAAAAGGGGCTGAAAAAAAAAAGTGGCAGATAGAATTCAATGCAGGCAAGTGCAAGGTGTTACAATTCAGTAGGGCCAACCTGGGTAGGTCTTACCCAGTGAACGGTAGGATACTGAGAAGTGCGATGGAACAAATGGACCGAGGAATACGGATCCACAATTCATTGAAAGTGGAGGGTCAGGTAGATAGGGTCATAAAGAAAGCTTTTGGCACATTGGACAGCATAAATCAAAGTATGAGTACAGGAGATGGATGTTATTTTGAAATCATATAAGACATTGTTGGGGCCTAATTTGGAGTATCGTGTGTTTTGGTCACCTATCTATAAGAAAGATGTAAATAAGGTCGAAAAAAAAGTACAGAGAAAGTTTACAATGATGTTGCCGTGACTGGAGGACCCAAGTTATAAGGAAAGATTGAATAGGTTAGGACTTTATTCCTTTGAACATAGAAGATTGAGGGGAAATTTGATAAGAGGTAAATTATGAGGGGAATAGATAAGGTAAATGTTTAAAATAGGTTTTATCCCCCCCACAGAGGTTGGGTGGGACTACAACTAGAGGTCATGGGTTAAAGGTGAAAAGTTTAAGGGGAACACAAGGAGAAACTTCTTTACTCAGGTAGTCATGAGAGTTTGGAATGAGCTGCCAGTGCATGCGGTGCATGCAGGCTCGATTTCAACGTTTAAGAGAAGTTTGGATAGGTACTTAGATGGTAGGGGTGTGGAGGGCTATGGTCCCACTTCAGGCTGATGGGAGTAGGCAGTTTAAATGGTTGAACACGGACTAAAGGGCCTGTTGTACTGTACTTTTCTATGACTAAATCAATTTTATTGACTAGCGCTTAATTTCTGTACAAAGAACAGACAGGTCATAGCACTTCAAATGATTTTCAAAATCAGAAGAATATTTTACCCACCTTATCCAAACTACCGAGGCCAGAGGACCTTGTAAATGTTATTGAATGAAATCTTAAAGCTGCATGTTCATTTATAGGAATGCAATGTAAATTTACAAGGCTACTCATTGTCTCATCACTAGGAATTGGTTAACCATATACAAATACACAATTAGAGATAATCAAGACCACAAGACAGGGCCTATTTAGCTATTTTACCCATCAAGTCCTCTTCGCCATTCCATCATGGTTGATTTATTTTCCCTCTCAACCCTATTCCCCCACCTTTTTCCCATAACCTTTGACTCCCTTACTAATCAAGAAACTATCAAACTCCGCTTTAAATATACCCAAATGACTTTACCTCCACAGCAGTTTGTGGCAATACATTCCAGATTTCCTACCGTCTGGCTAAAGAAATTCTTCTCTGTTCTACAGAGATGTTTTTCTATTGAGGCTGTGCCCTCTGGTCCTAGACTTGCCCACTATAGGAAACAATATGCAATATTAAAACATGAACTAGGATTTCAGCTTCTTTGCTCGAACCTGGCTACTTGAGACCCATTTCCAAGTATACTTCCACCCAATTTTGATGTCAGATTAAAACTGAAGACTTCCAAGAGACCCAATTATATTATCAGAATTGGAGTCAGTGAATCATATACAATGGAAACAAACTTATTGGCCCATTAATTCCACATCAATCATCAAGGACAAATCTACACAAATCCCAGTTTATTCTCCAAAATTCTCATCAACTTCCACATATTCAATCTCTTTTGCCCACAATGTCTTGTGTTAGACTATCTCTTGGCTGCTATATAAAGATTACTTTAAAACAAATAAAAACAAGATTATACTTTAAGCAAAATAGCATCACAATTCTACTTTTATATCACACGTCCTGATGAAGGGTTGCAGCCCACAACATTGATTGTTTACTCCCCCTCCATAGATGTTGCCTAACCTGTCAAGTTCTTTCAGCGTTGTGTTTGTTCCTCAGAAAAGACAAGAGCAGTATTAGGCCATTCAGCCTATTCATTCTGTTTTGCTATTTTATCATGGCTGATCCATTTTCTCTCTCAACCTCATTCTCCTGCCTTCTTCCCTTCACCTTTCACAACCTGACTAATTAAGAACCTATTAACCTTCAGCTTAAGTACACTCAATGATCTGAACTCCACAGCCACCTGTGCAATGAATTCTACAGATTCACCATCTTTTGTCGAAACAAATTCCCCATCTATATAGATGTCCCCCTTTTCCAAGGTTGTGCCCTTTGGTCCAAGAATCCCCCTCAAAAGGAAACATCCTCTCCACATCCACTCTATCTAGGCCTTTCAATTATGCAATTAGTTTCAATGACATTCTCCGCCCCCCCCCCCCCCAATTCTTCTAAATTCCAGCATGTACAGGCCCAGAGCCATCAAATGCTCCTCATATGAATTTTTCCCATAAACCTCCTCTGAACCATCTTTAACGCCAGCACATCCTTTCTTAGCCAAGGGCCCCAAGATTGCTCATAATACACCAGTGCCTTACAAAGGCTCAGCATTACATTCTTGCTTTTATATTCCAGTCCCCTCAAAATTAATGCTAAGATTGCACTTGCCTTCCTCACCAGACTGAACGTGCAAGTTATCCTTTAGGGAATCCTGCACAAGTCCCTTTGCATCTCTGATTTTTGAATTTTCTGCATATTTAGTAAATAGTCTACTCTTTTATTTCTTCTACCAAAATGCATGACCATATACTCCCTGATACTGTATCCAATCTGCCATTTCTTTATCCATTCTCTTAACATAAGTCCTTCTGCAACCTCCCTGCTTCCTCAACACTACCTTCCCCCTCCACCTATCTTCATATTATCTGCAAACTTAGCTGTAGAGCCATCAGTTTTGTCATTCAAATTATTCACATATAGCTTAAAAAGCAACCCAACACCAAACCCAGACAACAAGAAATGGCTCTCTTTATTCCCACTATGTCTCCTGTCAATCAGCCAATCCTCTATCCATGCTGTCATACCATGGAGTCATATCTTGTTAAGCAGCCTCATGTGGAGCACCTTGTCAAAGGCCTTCTGAAAATCCAGGTACTGAACATCCGTCAATTCTCCCTTCTCTGGGATTTGAAAGCATTCAATGGTGAAGAGGCAAGGGCCAGGGAAATGGTGAAATGATATTTTCTCCTACAGACACTTATCACTATTGTACTGAAAATGGCCATGACAATGAAATTGATTATCTTAAGTGTCAGATAAAATGAGTTAGAGGCTGCCATCATAATCCTTAGAATTCAGCTCCTAACGCATTTGGGAATAAAAGTCTCTCTTGACTATTGTTCCTACACAAAATGAGTTTCATTGGCCCTTGCATAATCTTAATTTAATTGGGAATTTGTCTCAAGAACAGCCATACACCAGCTGATCAATTGTTGTCATTCAAGGTTGTTTTGTGGAGTACATGGGAGGGAGCAATGATCTGAGGAGTATCCAATGTCAATGCAACAATTTCCCAATTTCCATGAGCACTTAAAAATAACAGGGAGATAAGTAACTTTAAAAAAAAGTCCAACACTTTTTTGAATTCTGGAAATCCAGAGCAACACAGGATAACACACAAAATATTGGAAGATCTCAGCAGGACAGGCAGCATCTGTGGAAAGGAATAAACAGTCAATGTTTCAGGCCAAGACCCTTAATCAGCACTAGAAAGGAAGGGGGAAGAAGTCAGGCAAGTTGGAAGGTGATAGGTGGAAAAGTTAAGAGCTGAAGGATGAATCTGATAGGACAGTAGAGTGGACCACAGGAGAAAGTGAAGGAGAAGGGGTGCGAGAGAGAGGTGATAGGCAGGTGAGAAGAGAATGAGCAAGAGGGGAGCCAGAATGGAAATCATGCTTGGTAATGAAGCAGTATTATTATCCTGGAATATTACAATGGTACAACATCACAAAGCAAAGCATGGGACCAATATTCTAGCTGTCACTGCAAGTACTGTATATTAAAACATTAAAAATGTGAAATTTACTTCACAGATACTTGCATTGTACCAACATTAACATAGCCAAAACAGATCACAGTGGGTCTTCCAAAAACAGCTGTGTTCAGATGTGTTCTTAAAAATATCTTTATTATGGCACTACTAACATGGTAAAATGACCTCACCCATCTTCAGTTTAGCAGTATTTAAATTTTGGTGAAACACATCCAAAATGCAGGAGGAACTCAGGTTCAGGCAGTATCCACAGAATTGAACAAACAAACTTTTGGGACAAGACCCTTCATCAGAACTGAAAAGGAAGGGGGAAAGAAGCCCAATTAAGAAGGTGAAGTACAAGCTGGAAGGTAATAGGTGAAGTCAGATTATCCTGAAGAATCTCAGCCTGAAACATCGACTCTTTATTCCTCTTCATAGACACTGACTGACCTGCTGAGTTCCTCCAGCATTTTGTGTGTTGCATAAGGATTTCCACAGGACCAGATAGCAGATTATTGAAATTTTACTGTGCACACTTAAGATAATCTGTTTCATTGTCATGGCCAACATTCAGTACAATTGCCAGAGTGATGTGTGTGTAGGGGACGAAAAGCATATCATTTCACTATTTTCTTGGCCCTTCGCCTCTCCACCACTGAATCCTTTCAAATCCCAAAAGGTGGTAGAATTGTGGTTCATAACACCAGAGATTTTGCAAATGCTGGAAATCCAGAGCAACAGACAAAAATACTGGAGGAACTCATCAGGTCAGGCAGCATCTATGAAGGGGAATAAACAGTCAACGTTTCAGCAGACATCCTTCATCAGGACTGGCTTGACATTGACTGTTTACTCTTTTCCATAGATGCTGCCTGACTTGAGGAGTTCCTCCAGCATTTTGTGTTTCTCTCTGGATTTCCAACATCTGCTGAACCTCCTGTGTTAATGTTTACTTTGACTAGAATAATGAAGCATGATTGGCACATAATGATTTGCAGATCTGCTCACCTTCTATCCATGGTCAAAATCCATTTTTCTTTAAATTGCATTTTTCTCCACAGTGGAAGAAAGCATTGCTCATCACAAAACTGTCAATACTGGTTCCACACTAGAGAACTCTGCTCTAATCCCATTTACTTGCTTGTGACAATTTGTATTTTGAATTTTTCATAATTCCATTTTAATTCCTCAAATATATGACAAATTTTGAACAGTGTTGCATAACTACATGGCCTTCTGCAATCATCTCCAGAGCTTTCTGGAAACTATGGCCCTCACCCAGCTTCTGAATGGTAATAAGTCATAAAAGGCATAAAATAAGTTCATTTAACCCATTGACCTAGTTCTTTCCATCATCTTCCAACTCAGCTCGTATCAAGCAAGAAAATGAACTCATCATAAATTAGGGAACAAAGTGAAAAATTTTTCCCCCCCACTTAAAACACTGAACAATTTTGGCATTATCCACTGCAAGCATCTGTGAAAACTGAGGTAACTGAATCACTTAGGATGAAATCTGATCAATTTCAGCTCGGTCAAAAAAATCAAACACAAATCTGGTGATTCAAATAGAGGTACGATAGGCACGACTTAACAAAATCGAAACAACTTTTTCTCCACTGCAGTCAAACATCGGAGCCAATCACCTCATTCTCTTCCCTTTCCTAAAGGTGTTGCCATGTTCTCAAAGACTTAAATCTATTTTCTTTTGTTAGTGTCACTATGTTTTTCTAAACTGCTATTCCTTGTACCTTTGCTGTTTATGTGCTTTTTATTGTACATTTACTCTGCGGGCCTCATGTGAGCAAGAAGTATGATTGAAGTCCTGTCTAGGATGCATTGAAATTCCATATGATAATGTATGACAATAAACTAATTTGTATCTGACAGAACAAACTCAAATAGTTGAATGTTATATTCTCCTTCCCAATTATTCCATTGTTGTCCTCATTTTCAACGTCTGCATTCTATGGCACAAGATGAAAAATCTATGGATGTGCAGTGGAGAGTATATTGGCTGGTTGTATCACAGCCTGGTAATGGAAACACCATGCCCTTGCACAGAAAATCCTACAAAAATTAATGGATAAAGCCCAGTCTATGACATCTACACAAAAAGTGTTGTCACAGGAAAGCAGCATCCATCATCAGGAACCCTCACCACTTCTACTGTTGCCATCAGGAAGGTGATACAGGAGTCTCAGGACTCACACCAACAGATTCAGTTATTACCCCTTAACCATCAGACTCTTGAACCAAAAGGGATAACTTCACTCAACTTCATTTGCCCCATCATTGAAATGTTTCCCAAAACAATGGACTCATTTTCAAAGACTCATCTCATATTTTCAATAATAAACAATTATTAATTATTTTTGTATTCACACACTGATTGAACACCCAAGTTGGAGCAGTCTTTCATTGATTCTATTATGGTTATTATTCTATTATAAATTTATTAAGTATGCTCACAAGAAAATTAATCTCAGGGTTGTAAATGTTGACATATGTACTTTAAACCAATAGCTCCAGAATATTTGTCTAACTGGACACACTTTGTTTTGAAATTATGGGGCAATACTTCCATGGGGATGTTAATTCCACAATCCCAAAAACTTTGAAAGCCTTGTGTAACATCAAACAATTAATCCCCCTCCCCAATAAATGAAAATGAAAACCTGCAGGCACAGACAGCATCCGTGGAAAGAGAAACAGTTGCTATTTCAGGTTGAAAACTCTTGGTCACCTCAAGGAATGACATCTCCAGAGTTACACTAAGAAAAAGTCATCAGGATAACAAAACAGTTGTGAAAAATCAGCAAAGGTAATAAAGTTATTCCATTTACAGAGACAGTGCAACCATTTTTAAAGCAGTTTGCAATAGACCCCATAATTGGAAAACAAAACAATTTCATACTGCTTAGTGTTCTTCCTGTTTTGAATTGATGGAACTGCACCCGGTTTGGAGGGGGAAGGAATCAAGTTAAAATACAAATAAAAACAAAAAATAGCATAGTCCTCATTGTCCATTGCTGGTCCAACCCCAGCTGCGAAAGGAGGAGGGTTGGGCATGGGGCTAGCAACCCCATCCTGTTAAAAAACCAGAGCTACAGAAACACCGACAGAAGCTCCAAAGACCTCATCCCTGAGAGAGGATGGATTTTTAAAGATGATCTGCACCCAAGGACAACCTGAAAGACTGGCCCAGGACAGATGATTTTGGCAAGCTGCTCTTCACACCCTATGTATGCCCCATTATGAGTGATGGGCTTAATTAACTAGCTAACAGTGTACATGCCAGGACAGACATTTCCACCCTAAACCCATTTTCCCTTGCTCTGGATCCATAATACACCTCATGGTTTGTGTAAGCACTTTAAATACACTGAGGGTTTCCGTGTTGACCAAATTTTCATACAATCTAGTTGGTTAACTCCACCAGTAATACAATATGGTCCAACATTCACCAGATGATTCCAAAAGGTTTTGGGAATCAAAAACAGAGATGTTGACACTTTTTTTCCATCATCCATTGCTCAAAGATGGAGTCTTTGCAATTCCATGTTACAGACAGGATATGACCACTCAGACAGAAATCACAGATGCGATTAAATAAATAAGAAATATAGAGGAAAAACTGAGTCAGAGTTGAGTTTATTGTCATATACACAAGTATAGGTGCAATGAAAAACCTACAGTAGCATCACAGGCACATTGCATATTAGTAATGTGCACAAAAACAAATTAAACATAAATCACACAATTTTGTTTACCAGAAAGCACAATTTTCAGAGCACTGTGGTAGTGTAGCGGTCAGCATGACACTATTACAGTTCAGGGCATCAGAATTTAGAGTTCAATTCTGGTGTCCTCTGCAAGGAGTCTGCATGCCCTCCCTGTGGAATGCATAGGTTTTCTCTGGGTGCTCCAGTTTTCACCCACAATCCAAAGACGTACCGGTTAGTAGGTTAATAAGTCATTGAAAATTGCCCCATGGTTAGGCTAGAGTTAAATCGGGTTGCTGGGTGACAGGTCAGAGGGCTTATTCAACATTGTTTTTTATTTATTGAGATAAAATTAGAACAAAAATAAGGTCCATTTCAGTGCAAGATGATAATAGCATTGCCAAACTGCAGTGATTAATTTTTGCCCGTTGGTTCAAAGTGGTTCAAATGGTTGAAAGGAATTGGCTGTTTTTGAATCTGGTGGATTACAATAAAAAAAAAAGTAGCACAAAGTTCACTACACTTGGTCAAAGTTGAATCAACTCATTTTATGTTCTGTAATTGGCCTCCATGTACCTGAAGTAGGAAAAGTAAAAACAAAAATCATTTCCCACCAATCAAGTTGGGAACTTGGAGTGCCTACCACTACTGTGGCTTGCTATATCATAGCTTTCTGCCTCTTGATGTCTGAACTCAAGTGTGAAAAATTACCACCAAGGTGTTAAAAGGTGGAAAAAGTGTCAGAGGAAATAAAACTTGCAAATAGAACAAGTAAAAACTCACTTTTCAGTGATAATTGGCATTTATTCTCCAGATGTGTAAACAGCTACTTAGCCAAACATTGAATAGATTTTAATCAATGAATAATGCTTAAAGAATGCTCTTCTCATTGCTACCATCAGAGAGGAGGTACAGGAGCCTTTAGACACACACTTAATGTTTTAGGAACAGCTTCTTCCCCTCTGCTATCAGACTTCTGAAATGGACAATGAACCAACACAAACACCATTTCACTTTTCTTTTGCCCTGTTTTTGTATTATTTAATGTTTATACATTTCTTATTGTAATTTATAGCTTTTTCATGTATTGCATTATACTGATGCCACAAAACAAATTTCATGACATATGCCAGTGATATTAAACCTGATTCTGACTTTGTTGAATGGCCTTAAGATTTTCCATAAGACCATAAGACAAGAGCAGAATTAGGCCACTCAGCCCATCAAGTCATCCCTTTCAACCCATTCTCCCTGTATTCTTTGACAGACTGACTAACCAAGAATCTATAAACCTTCACTTTAAATATACGCAATTACCTGGGTTCCACAGCCATCAATGGCAATGAATTCTACAGGTTCATCACCCTGGCTGAAAAAGATTACTTCTCATCTGTTCTAATGGATGCCCCATCTATTGAGATTGTGCCCTCTGAACTAGGAAACATCCTCTTCACATCGACTCTATCTAGGTCTTTCAATATTGGATGGGTTTCAAAGAAATGCCCCATTCATTCTTTTAAACTCCAGTGAGTACAGGCCCAAAACCAAATACTCCTCATATGTTTACCTTTTTATTCCTGAAATCATTGTCGTGAATCCCTCATGACCCTCTCCAATGCCAACACATCTTTTCTTAGCTCTGGGCCCAAAACTGCTCACAATATTCCAAGTGCGGTCTGACCAATACCTTATGAAACCCCAATATTACATTCTAGTCTTCTCAAAATGAATGCTAACACTGGCTCAACCTGTAATTAACCTTTAGAGAATCCTATACAAGGACTCCCAAGCCCCTCTGATTTTTGAATATTCTCTCCCCTTAGAAAATATTTTACTCCTTTGACCATGCACTTCCCCACACTATATTCTATCTGCCACTTCTTTGCCCATTCTCTCAATCTATCAAAGTCCTTCTGCAGACACCCTGCTTCCGCAACACTACCTATCTTGGTATTACCTGCAAACTTGACCACAAAGCCATCAATTCCATCATCCAAATCACTGACACATGAACATGTAAAGTGGTCCCAATACTGACCCCTGTGAAACACCACTAGTCACTGGCAGCTAACCAGAATAGGCCCCATTTGTTCCCACTTATTGCCTCCTGCCAATCAGCCAATCTTCTATCCATGCTAGTATCTTTCCTGTAATACCATGGGCTCTATTTCCCCCCAGATGCTGCTGGCAATAAGGATTCTGGGAATGGCTCAAGTCTTGAGGATTACAGGCCAGTCTCAACAGATCGGGAACATCAACACTTGTACAAGTCTGAATGCATTAAGTTAAAGTGCAGTAATCTTCATTTAATTAAAATATGCAAGTATTTTAATACGCAAATCATACAATCTTTGGCTCAGCATCAGCTGATGAATTTGCTAAAGGCATTTTAAAATTTGTTTAAGTTCAAGTAGAAGAGGTAACATTTCTGCACTGTGAAGCTGATTAAGATTTTGAATGTAGAATTTTAAAATGGGCATCGTGATTTTCTACATGTAATACTGAGCGAATGAAATCAACATCACATGATACATTTGGATACCAACATAACTGTTTATTCATGAGACCTTGACTTTACTGGAAATATCAGCATTTGTCAGTCCTAACTTCCTGGAATGTTGGTGCTCATTAAGAGTTAATCACAATAGCCAGCCAGGAGTCACATTCAAATCAGAGCAGGTCAGCACAGCTGAGTTTCTTTCCTGGAGTACAGTATATATTAGTACAATCCAGCTATTTCATAGGTACCACAAAAGACAAGAAATTTACTTGAATTCAAGGGCCATGGGGAGATCCAAACTCAGCACTGGAACAGCTGGAGGCTAATCCAGTATCCCACACTGGCCTGAAACATTATATAAGATCAGTTGAAGGTTATTTCTGATATTTTGTCATTCAGCACTTTAGATTAATCCACTCCATGTGCCATGTTCTGTTGTAAATCTCACTCTCAGTCTGCAAGTGTACGCTTACATCACAGGGTTGGGCTAACAGCTACTCCAAATATCTGATCTTCGTGAATCATCCAGAAATTATCGCTGTATACAGAAGACAGCATTTTAATTCTTCCGCCCAACAGTGTGTACGTGATGCCAAGTCCTCCGAACTATGTGCGTGCAAAGGATTGGAAGAACTGTGATACACTTATGACTGAGTACATTAATTGATTTGTACATAACTCCAGGAAGATTTCTTGCCCAACTACAGTACACCCCGCAAGTACTGTACCCGGGGCAGACCGGCTCAGTATCTGGCCCAGTTATAAAGAGTTATACGTAATTCACTATACACAAAGGTGGAGCGAGTGGCGAGAGAGTAAGTGGTCACAGTCCGTCCCAATTTCACATCCACAAGTACGTCCTTTCTGCAATCACCCATCACACCCAACCACCTTTTACAATTTGTAAAAGGTATGCATCAGTTACTGGCACATCTCCTATGCGAATGAGCATTTCGCAGCAGTAATGAAACGAGCGCGTGTATCCACATGCCTACAATCTCTCCACCCCCTTCAAACATGCAATAATTAAAGAGAAAGGGAAGAACCTATTTTGGGACAGGTGTCCACGTAACCTCCCAGCTTCAGATCACTAACGTTACAAAAGAAAAGTGCAATATAAATGCAGATCTATTGGCAAGTATTTTAATTTAATATTTGGCGTAAGCAAATATTTCTTCAAAGTTTAACATTGAGGCTCGTCATTCAGGCCATTCTGTGTCAATGCCGATTATTTGAAAGACGTGCTTATTTCAGACCCACACCCCAGTATTTGCCATCACTTGACCCAACATCGTTTACCTCACCTTTGTTTCCTGCTGGCTGCACACAGAACCAGGCGACCTCTGGAGTTCTGTATTCTGAGGTTCGCTTTCCGTCTCGTTTTCAGTCATGACCCTGTGTATGCGGGTTTTAAATCCCCGTTTGCTTTTTATGCTATATTTATTACCGGTGTAGCGGTCTCCGAGCTGCACGGGTGCCCAATGTGTGTATTTTTCTCCCACTCCACAACTTTGATACATTAGCAACCCAACCACACCCACTCGCCTACTGATTGGCCCTTCGCCGCCTTTTTAGCATATGCCTCTGCGAATACGATACCCTGATCGGCGCCCGTGATTGGCTGCAACTGAGTAAAGGGGCGATGCTGCTCGGACTGCGGGCGGGTGTGTTAAGGTCTGGTAGTATTCTGCGATTGGGACTGATGTTGTGCCGGTTGTTTCTGTGTGTGTAGAGTTGTGAGATGGGAAGCAGCAATTAGCTACTGCAATTGCCCTCAGTGCCCTTCAGTTACCTGAAGATGATTGGCTCAATGGCGATAATATTTCTCGTGAGCTCTTCTATTCAGTCCCATTTATTTGCACTGATCAGACTGACTGTGAATGTTCTATTAACTGAATTAGAAAAGTGCAATATTTACTCACTAAATTACACTGCTATGGGAGGAGATGCCCACATGATTCAGCATCTTGGAGAGTTTTCTTTTAAATTTTAGACAGATAGATAGATGGACAGCTAAATAGATCTGCCCAGATGTGATTGATCACAGCTTTCCTTTCTCTTTTATTGGCATTGGAATTATTTTAATATTGTTAGGTGTTCCAAGATCCAGTGAAAATGTTGTCTTAGGGCACAAGACCATAAAGCTTAGAAGAAGAATTATGCCACATGGTCCATCATCTACTCAGTCTATTCCTCTCAACCCAATTCTTCTGCCTTCTCCCCCACTCATGCTAATCAACCTAATAACTACTACAGTCATCTATGAAAATGAATTCCACAGATTCAACACCGTCTGGCTGAAGAAATTTCTCTTCATTTCTGTTCTAGATGGTCATCCTTCTATTCTGATGCTGTACCTTATGGTCATATAATACGCTTCTTCTCCATGTCCATTCTATCTAGGCCTTTCAATATTCCATAGGTTTCAATGAGATCCTCCCTCATTCCTCTAAACTCCAGCGAGTACAGGCACAAAGCCATCAAACACTTCTCATACACTTCGCAAAAGTTTCTGAGGATCATTCTTGTGAACCTTCTCTGGACCAACTCCAGTGCTAGTAGATCCTTTCTTCAATAAAAGCCCAAAACTACTCACAATTCTCCAATAAGGTGAAACAATAACAATGTACATAGATTAAAGTGTAAAAGTGACTTAAAAAGTGCAATGCATGCAAACGATCATAATGAGGCAGATAGACCTATATGTTTTGATGGCTTGTTTCTTAGGCTACATCCACACTACACCGGATAAATCTGTAACCGAAGCTTTTTCTCTTTGTTTTTACCCTCTGTCTACACTAAAATGGTGTTTTCATCCCCCGAAACCGGAGCTTTTCAGAAACACTTTCCAGGGTGGGTATTTTTGAAAATGCTGCTCGGGCAGATCATTGTGGACGGGGTAACCGGAGACTTCTGAAAACGGTATTAGACGGCAGCATGCTATTTCATTGTTTTCTTGAACACAACCTAACAATTTCAGAAGACTGCAACTAGATTGAAGCCAGAAGAGTTAGAAATGTACTCACCAAATACTTTGACCCATAACTTACTGAATAAATAAGTATTCTGTACTCACTTTGCCCTGTTTTCTGTCCTTGCTCGTATGAAGGTGGTTTTACCTATTTATGCAAATACTTCTCTGACAATAGATGTGTAACAGCCTAATGTAACATTGTATGGAAATACAAGATAACACTGATGCAGGCATGTTTTATACATTTAACAAAGTGCTTTATTAATGCAACAGAGTTAGTCAGTTTTTCAAAGTTCATCATCAGTGGGGTCAATCTGTCCGTGAACTCCCTGTCAGTTGCCTCTGTATGCTCCAGTATTTGTTCTTTTTTAGTTTTAAGTTCTCCTGTGTGAGAGCCAACAACTGTCCGTCATTTTAAGTTTTTCTAGTCTGTAACTACACAAACGTGCACTTTTACGGTGAGATACGACACCAAACATGTCGCTTGTTTTCGTAGATGTGTCCTGTGGATGCGCAGGAGGAGGAGATTCGCTGAAATCTCCGTTTCAATATGGATGGAGATATTTTCAAAAATGCACAGTGTGGACGCCTATCGTTTTTACGTGAAATCAGCGTTTTCAAAATGATCCAGTCTAGTGTGGATGTAGCCTTAGTTATTATTTGGCCTAGAAACATATTTTACCTGCTTACACATGTAAATAGGACTACTACGGATCTATTTTTAGGGGTGGTGGGTCACTACCTATGATTGAAAGATGTTTTGAATTTTGATCACCTTATTAGGTACATTTGCTCATTAATGCAAATATCTCATCAACCAATCATGTGACAGCAACTCAATGCAGACCTGGTCAAGGGGTTCAGTTGTTGTTTAGACCAAATGGGGAAGAAATGTGATCTAAGTGACTTTGACCGTGGAATGATTTTCAGTGCCAGACAGAGTGATTTGAGTATCTCAGAAACTGCTGATCTCCTGGGATTTTCACAAACAACAGTTTACAGAGAATGGTCCAAAAACAAATAAAAACATCCAGTGAGCAGTAGTTCTGTGTGTGAAAATGCCTTGTTAATGAGAGAGGTCAGAGGAGAATGGCCAGACTGGTTCAAACTGACAGGAAGGTGACAGAAACTCAAATAACCACACGTTATAACAGTGGTGTGCAGAAGAACATCCCTGAATGTACAATATGTCTCAACAACATGAACTACAGCAGCAGAAGACCACAAACATGCACTCAGTAGCCACTTCATTAAGTACAGTAGGTACATAGTAAAGTTGTCAGTGTGTGTATATTTCAAATAATCATCATTAAAATGAGAGTTCAGAGTCGAGGCTAAAGTACTGCACAGATTCATGGAGAGTGAGACAGAGAAGGGGATTAAATTGAGATTAAGGTGTGGAAAAAGCAATTCAAAATTCTTGATGGAGACGTTCTCCTTTCAATACTGAGGCTGAGTAGTCACTAATTCTGTACTGAATCTTTTCCCACTATCTTCAAAAATGTTGTATTTACCCTTTATCTCTATATACTTGAGGAGGGGGGGGGGAGAATGAGTGGGATAACCCCCTCTCTTGGCTATCTTCATTGATGTAAAGAACCAAGTCTGTAATTCCACTGCATCTCTCTATAGCCCTCATGATCGAATGTCCCATTACCTGTGCATCTCCTCCTTCTTGGCTTGGCTGCTGGTAATAATCAGATTCGGATTTATTTTTAATATGTACATCTAAGCATACAATAAAATTCATAATTTGTGTTAACAATCAACACAACCTCTATGATCTCTGCAGCTCTCTAACTCTTCGACCCATGTACTCATCCAGACTTGCACATTCCTCTGGTGTCCCTTCTCCTTCCCTTTCTCCCATGGTCCACAGATTCTTTCTTCTTCAGCCCTTTTTCTTTCCCACCTATAACCTCCCAGCTTCTCATTTTATCCCCCCTTCGCCACAACCCTACTTTTCCCCTCTCCTGGCTTCTCCTATCACCCACCAACTTGTACTCCTTCCCCTCTGCCTACCTTCTTATTCTTTCTTTCCAGTCCTGATGAAGGGATTCAGCTCAAAACGTCATTGTTTATTCTTATCTATAGTGGCTGACTAACCTGCTGAGTTCCTCCAGACTTTTATGTGTGTAACACATACTAGAGATGTGTAAATGTTGCCACATATTCTGGCACCAATATAGCATCTCAAAATTCAAGTTTAAAGTTCAAAGTAGATGCAATGTTACCATATACAACCCTGACATTCATTTGCTTGTGGGCATACTCAATAAATCCCTAATAGAATAATAGCCATAACAGAATCAATGAAGTAACACACCAACTTTAATGTTCAACCAGTGTGCAAAAGGCAACAACCTGTGCAAGTGCAAAAAGAATAATAAAAGAATAAAAGATAAGCAATAAATATTGAGAACCTGAGATGAAGAGTCCATGGAAGTGTATACATAGGTCGTGGGAACATTTCAGTGATGGGGAAAGTGAAGTTGAGTGAAGTTATTATCCCCTTTGGTTCAAGAGCCTGATGGTTGAGGGACAATAACTGTTCCTGAACCTCGTGGTATGAGTCCTGAGGCTTCAGGACCTTCTTCCTGATGGCAGCAGTGAGAAGACAGCATGTTCTGGGTGGTGGGGTCCCTGATGATTGATGCTGCTTTCCTGTGACAACACTCCATGTAGATGTGTTCAATGGAGGAGAGGGCTTTATCCATGATGGACTGAGCTGTATCCATTACCTTTTGTAGGATTTTCTGTTCAAGGGCATTGGTGTTTCCATGCCAGGCTGTGATGTAGCCAGTCAATACATTCTCCACTACACATCTGTTGAAGTTCGTCAAAGTTTTAGGTATCATTCCAAATCTTTGCTACGGAATTGCAAAACTTCCTACGGAAGTAGAGGCACTACCGTGCTTTCTTCGTAATTGCACTTAAGTGCTGGGCCCAGGACAGGTCCTCCGAAATGATGACACTGAGCAATTTAAAGTTGCTGACCCTTTCCACCTCTGATCCTCCTATGAGGACTGGCTTATAGGCTTCTGGTTTCCTCCTCCTGAAGTCAATAATCAGCTCTTTGGTCTTGCTGACATTGAGCAAGAGGTTGTTGTTATGATTCAAGATTCAAGATTTAAAAACTTTATTGTCATTCCAACCATACATCAGCTCTGCAGGGCTGAATGAGACAGTGTTTCCCAGGGGCAAGTGCAATCATAACATAACAAACGCAACAATAAATAGTAAAACACAACAGCCACATGTCGGTTAAAATCAAGTTATAAGCATCCAGTGCAAGTTAAAAGTGTCCAAAGCAGAGTCAGGTAGAGCAGCTATTTAGCAGTCTGACTGCCTGTGGGAGGAAGCTGTTTAGTAGCCTTGTGGTTTTTGTTTTAATGCTCCTGTAACGTTTGCCTGATGGCAGAAGAACAAACAGTTTATGGAGAGGGTGTGAGGGGTCTTTAATGATGTACCGTGTCTTCTGGAGGCATCGACTCTGAAAGAGGTCTTGGACAGAAGGTAGGGAGACCCCAATAACCTTCTCTGCTCCCCTAACCACCCTCTGCAAGGCTTTTCTGTCGGCAGCACTGCAGCTGGAGTACCAGGTTGTGAAGCAAAAGCTCAGCACACTCTCAACCACGCCTCTGTAGAATGTAATTAAGATGTTAGTGGGGAGTGATGCTTGTTTAAGTTCCCTCAGAAAGTGCAATCTCTGCTGGGCCCGTTTCGCAATCCCAGTGGTGTTTCTGGATCAGGTGAGATTGTCTGAGATCTGCACCCCAAGGAACTTGATGTTTTCAACTCTCTCCACTGTGGAGTCGCTGATGCTGAGGGGTGTGTTCTCAGGCTGAGACCGTCTGAAATCGACGATTATCTCCTTGGTTTTGGTGACATTAAGCATCAAGTTGTTGTCATCGCACCAGCTCTCTAGGTGTTTGACCTCCTCCCTGTACATTGTTTCATCATTTTTGCTGATGAGCCCCACCACTGTGGTATCATCAGCAAATTTAATGATCAGGTTCCCCTTGAATCTGGCTGCACAGTCATGTGTTAGCAGTGTAAACAGCAATGGGCTGAGCACACAGCCTTGTGGGGATCCAGTGCTCAGTGTGATGCAGTAAGAGATGTTCCTGCCAACATGGACTGACTGTGTCAAGATATCCAGAATCCAGCGACACATGGCAGTGTTAAGGCCAAGCAGTGACAGTTTCTCAACTAGTCTCTGTGGGATGATGTTATTGAATGCTGAACTGAAATCAATGTACAGGATTCTGGCATATGGTACCATTCAGTCAGTTTTTGATTCTCCCTCCTATATGCTGATTCATCACCACCTTTGATTTGGTCTATAACAATCAGCAAACTTGAATTTGTTATGTTCTGTGTCGCTTGGCAGAACCACACAGAACACAGCAAGCAACAAAGCAACAACAGCAAAATTAGTCCCTTTCTTTTCACCTACCCTCCCTCCCACCCCGACATAAAAGGACAGTCCTTCAACTACAGGGCAAGCCTCCAGCCTCCTGTCTCCAGGATTTGGCAATCGGGCTTTGACTTCCAGATTTCTGATTGAATTTCGGGTTCCAATTTTTGGTATTGATCCCCGGACAGAGAGACTTCCTCTGGTGCCAAGATATTATTGGCAAGTCAAAACTTAGACTGCATCTTTTAGGTTGGATCATAGTAATCTGATGAATGGAACACAATCAAGGGATTACTTCTGATCCCTATTCAGGAGTGGTCGGATGTGGTGACAATGGGTACTATTTAAGGATCAGTTGACTATCCATTTGGTGACCAGTATATCAGACAAACACCACAGATGAAGAGTTCAAAGACTGGAAAAAGAAAGGTTAGCTTTATTTCTCACACGTACATTGAAACATCAAAAATACAGAAATATTTCAAAACAAACAAACATACATCAAAGCAAAAATGAATCATTTGCATCAACAACTAACACTGTCCAAGGATTGTGCAGGGGATAGACATAGCATGCCTACAGATCACTGACTCTAACTGTATGTCTTTTGGAATGTCGGAGGAAGCAGAAGCACCTGAAGAAAACTCATGTGGTCATGAAGAGAACATACAGACTCCTTACAGATAGCAGTGGGAATCAAACCCCGATCACTGGCTCTGTAATTAGAATGATTGGAAAACATGGAATCAAAAGTCAGGACCTTCATAGAAGACAGACGGGAAAGGGAAATTAAACCCATAAGACATGAAACACGGGAGCAGAATTAGGCCATTTGGCCCATCAAGCCTGCTCCACCATTGCATCATTGCTGATTTATTATCCCTCTCAAACCCATTCTTCTGCCTTTTTCCCGTAACCTATAAAGCCCTTACAAATCAAGAACCTATCAGCCTTCACTTTAAGTATACCCAATGACTTGGCCTCCACAGCCAAGTGTGGTGATGAATTCTACAGATTCCCCAGAAAAAGAATAGAAAAGGCAGTATTGAAATACACAGCAAGACTCTAAACATCAAAAGTGATGTTTAATATTATATTATTAATATTGTATACATATATATGGAATGCTAATTGAATGCTATATGGAATGCTAATTGAATTTCACAATCAAAGGTTTGCTTGCATTTTTTCTGTTAGAGATGCTTATGGATGAAACTTCAGCATTTTTTTTCTCAGTAATTTTCTCCTGTCCCTTTTTGCTCTGCACCATCAGATCAATACTTCGGATTTAACCAGTAGCCTCCCCAGTGCTTGAGAAGATTGTCAGAAGTTATAGTAACATGTACAGAAGAAGAAGAAGTAGAAAGCCCTTAAAACCAAGTGGAGTCATTGGGACGCCGTCATGACTGCATTTTTTAGCAGGCTTTCTTGTTTTTATGAGGCCGAGTTGCTAGCTCAATGTTCAACTCAGCACGGATGGAAAGCATGCAAGGGAGCCGGCTGGATTTGAACTCAGGAGCTTTCGTACCGAAGTCCGGCGCTGATGACACTACACCACCAGCCGGCCTAACATGTACAGTACAGAGATAAAATTAAATTTCAAAATGAAGTGATCTCTCAAGAATGGTGTATTTAATGTTCAATGTCATTTCTAATACACAAATGTAAAGGGAAGGAAAATAATTGCTACTCCAGATCTGATACAGTACAAAAAAAAACACAGTAAGATAAAGGACACAATAATAAATAAGACAATAAACATAAATACATAAGATCGCTAATATAGAAGATTAATCGCTAATACATAAGATCGCTATTGATTGTAGGTCCATAAAGTGACACTAGGTACAGGAATGTCTATACATATGGTGACTGACAGTAAGTGATAAAGTAGTACTGGTCGGGGTTGTGGAGGGGTGGGTTAGTGGTTGGAGGTGTTGAACAGCCTTATTGCTTGGGAAAAGTAACTATTTTTGCATCTAGTGGTCCTAGTAAGAATGCTGCCTAGCCTCCTCCCTGGTGGGAGTGGAATAAACAGTCCATGAACAGCATGGGTGAATTCCTTCCTGATGTTACTGATCCTTTTCTGTATATATGTCCTTCTTATATAAATCTACAGGGTTTCATATGCAAAGAATGTACCTGTGTACACTTGCTTTATTTATTTATTATTTTTTCCCTTTATTTCTCTCTCTCCCTTTTTTCTCTCTCTGTCCCTCTCACAATCACACCTTGCCTGTTCTCCATTTCCCTCTGGTGCTCCCCTCCCCCTTTCTTTCTCCCTGGGCCTCCCATCCCATGATCCTTTCCCTTCTCCAGCTTTGTATCCCTTTTGCCAATCAACTTTCTAGCTCCTAGCTTCATCCCTCTCCCTCCTGTCTTCTCCTATCATTTTGGATCTCCCCCTCCCCCTTCCACTTTCAAATCTCTTACTACCTCTTCTTTCAGTAAGTCCTGACGAAGGGTCTCGGCCCGAAATGTCAACTGTACTTCTTCCTATAGATGCTGCCAGGCCTGCTGTGTTCCACCAGCATTTTGTGTGTGTTGCTTAACATTTATACAGTTTCTTTTGTAGTGTAAAAAGAAACAAGGACTTATTACTACATTGATAATTGCAGGAGATTAATAAGGCGCAATGTTTATTGAACTGTCCAATGTAATCAACAGCCTAATATGTTTTAAGCAAAGCCTTAGTAATTATACAATGACGATAGCAGATGACAAGTATAATCTGCCAGATGTAGACAACTGCCTATGATCATTTTGGAAGTTGTAGGTACAGGGGTCCTTGTACCTATTGGTGATTTAATTCACTGAACTGATTTTATTTCCAGTTAGGTCTTTTAATTTTGCAAAGAAAGTGCGTCCTATAAAAACTACAGAACTACAGAGCTGTAATGTATGATACAGCCCTGCTGAAAGATTATTGATTACAATGCAATCACTATCGGGTTATTGAGTGCTTAATCTTTTGTCAATTACCAAAAAAAAACCCAACAGAGTCAGGATCAAAGCTGAAAGTTATTCACAGTGGCCACTTTATTGGATACCTCCTCCTGTACCTAAGAAGTTAGCACAGAGTGTATGTTCATGATCTTCTGCTGCTGTAGTCCATCCGCTTCAAGGTTCAATGTGCATTCAGAGATGCTCTTCTGCACACCACTGTTGTAACACATAGCTGTTTGAGTTGTAGTTGCATTTGACTGCCATATTTATATTTGAGTTACTGTCGGGTATCAGATCACTGTGAAGATCCTTGCAATTTTAATCACTAACTCTAATTTCAGTGGTGAATTTAATGGTAAATTAATGTGCAAATTCAACAAAAATAGGAAGATTAAAGATTCCTTCTTCCTCAGCCCATTACCTTTTCCACCTATCACTTCTTTTCCACCCAACGCCCCCCCTCCCACCGCACCAATCCACTCACCTTCCCCCTACCTGGCTACACTTATCTTCTGGCCTGTACTCCTCCCCTCCCTCTATCTTTCTATTCTGGCTTCTGCCCTCTTCCTTTCCAGTTCCGATGAAGGGTCTTTGCCTGGAATGTTGACTCTTTATTCCTCTCTATAGATGCTACCTGACATACATGCTAAATTCCTCCTCAATTTTATGTGTGTTACTCTGGAATTCCAGCATCTGCAGAATCTCTTGTGTTTAAGACTAAAGCTGTGAATGTGGTGCGTCCAAGTCAAATGGCATCTGCTGTGAATCAATCAGCAATACGTGGATATTTGCAACTAAAGGCTTATCATTAATCCCATTTATATTTCACTGGATGTGCAGAGTAATGTACAGCATCATTAAAATTTTGTTGTTTCCATGAAGAAATGGCCAAGGATTATTATGCTGATCTGAACACTATATTCTTGATAAATTAATCAGATTTCACATAAGTATAAAATGCGGTTTTAAAAGGACCCTTACTTTTGATTAAAACCTCCATGCACTATCTCCAAAAGAACAGCGTTTAATTGTAATTCCATTAGCTATTGCTTATCTGACAATTATGCTGATCAGACCTCATATGTCTATGCAAATTAGATTAATTAGATAAGGCTGCACATATATTATGAGGAAAAACATTTCTTTCTATAAAATTTGCCTTGTGTAATCATTACCTGTCAGCAACAAATTATTTAATTTTTGGTATCAAGCTTAATTTACAAGTATAAATGAAATAAATTAGGAAATATGATTTAAATGTCAAAAGTAAACTTTGTGATCATTATAAGTACACTCTATCTGATTGTTACTGTTTTGCCCTGTGGAAGTCAAAGTTACTGTAGCTTTAGATTTTAATGTATGAAGAACAGGGAAAAATAATCACGTCACATTTGTTATCTTCCAAACCATAGGGCTTGTTCAAGAATCTGTGGTCTATTGACATGTTAAAAATCTTACTTACACATTTTACCAATATTTTCTCATTCAAAATTGCTATATTCCATTTTATAATCGAAAATGTGAATATAAACATGTTACACTGTCAATCTACCTTCGTATCAGTGGTTGTGCAACAGTTGACTCCAGGAGGTTGACTCCAACAGTTGACTCCCTGGCTTTTTCCCAGGGCTGAAATGGTTGCCACAAGAGGACACAGGTTTAAGGTGCTGGGGAGTAGGTACAGAGGAGATGTCAGGGGTAAGTTTTTTACTCAAAGAGTGGTGAGTGCGTGGAATGGGCTGCTGGCAATGGTGGTGGAGGTGGATATGATAGGGTCTTTTAAGAGACTTTTAGATAGAGCTTATTAAAATAGAAGGCTATAGGTAAGCCTAGTAATTTCTAAGGTAGGGACATGTTCAGCACAACTTTGTATTGTGCTGTAGGTTTACTATGTTCTATGTTCTAAAGAGAGTCTGAGCATAGATGCCTGTGCTGCATTGGAACCAAAATAAAGGCATGGAGTCATTCAGCTGGGTAACAGCCTTTTGGCCCAAAGAGTCTATTTTGACTGTCAAGCATTTATTTACATAAATTTTATTCTATTCTTGGTCTCATCTCCTCCCTGCAATTCTATCAAGGTCCAAGAGCTTGAATTCAAAGTCTAAATGTGAAAGTAAAATTTATTATTAAAGTACATATATGTTATTATATGCTACCTTGGGACTCATCTTCTTGCAGGTATAAGAAAATAAAGAAATACAATAGAATTAACATATACATAAACAAAGATTCACCAGCCAATATGTAAAAGCAGACAAATTATGAAAATAAAAAATTTATACTGAGACCATGAGTTGTCGAATCCTTGAAAGTGAGTCTGTAGATTATGGAATCAATTCAGGTTTATGCTGAGTGAAGTTATCCACACCAGTTCAGGAGCCTGTTCTTGAACCTGGTGGTGTAGTTAGGCTACATCCACACTAGCCTGGATAATTTTAAAAACATCAGTTTAGCGTAAAAACAACAGGTGTCCACACTATGCATTTTTAAAAATATCTCTATCCACATTGAAACAGAGATTTCGGCGAATCTTTTCCTCTTGCGCATACGTAGGACAAATCTACCGAAAACAAACGACATGCTTGGTGTCGAATCTCGCCGTAAAAGTGCGCGATTGTGTAGTTACAGACTAGAAAAACTTAAAACGATGGGCAGCTGTTGGTTTTCACGCAGGAGAACTTAAAAGTAAAAAAACAAATACTGGAATGTACGGAGGCCACCGACAGATAGACCCGGCTGATGAAAAACTGACAACTCTTGCATTAATAAAGCACCTTGTTAAATGTATTAAACATGTCTGCATCAGTGTTATCTTGTATCTCCATACAATGTTACATTAGGCTGTTACACATCTATTGTCAGAGAAGTACTTGCATATATAGGTAAACCACCTTCATATGAGCAAGGACAGAAAACAGGGCAAAGTGAGTACAGAATACTTATTTATTCAGTAAGTTATGGGTCAAAGTAATTGGTGAGTACATTTCTAACTCTTCTGGTGTCAGTTCTGTTGCCATCTGTTCTGAAATTGTTAAGTTGCATTCAAGAAAACAATGAAATAGCGTGTTGCCGTCTGACAGTTGTTACGTATTCAGGCAACAATAAATATATGAGTTCGGCAAGGGTTTTTTATAACAAACAACACGTTTATTAAACACAGAAAACAAACTCCCCAAAAGTAAACAAACACTAACGTAACCGGAAATCAACTGCTGTGCGGCAGCTCAAACAGTTCTTAAAGCAATATTGCAAAAACAGTTCTTTAAAGTGGTATTGCCAAAAGTTCGATATGCTCACAGTCCATTTAAAAAGGAGAGACTTTATAAGACAATTTAAGTTCTCTTTCACGTCGTTTTGCTTCGATCCCCGGCGTCGAACTTTTCCCACGAAGAATTTTATGAAACAGAACGGCTTAAAGGCACTGACCTTTCCTTCCAGACTATCCTCAATCCTTTCTGGTATTCCCAGGGATTAACACGAGAATAGTCAACGAAATCCTTCCAAATAAGGATCAAACAAAGGTCGAACCCGTTTCACCATAGAAATCGATTCTCCTCGATCTTTAACTCCTGAACTCCGATCTTCACTCTCCACTGATACTCAAACTAGCAGAATTGTAAAGAACCTGCTGACAATGACCTTTTAAACTTTAGGCATTAGATAAAACTTCATCATTCAACTAAGCTGCATCATCACATTAAATCACGCAGTGGCATGAAGTCAACTTGGCAAATCCAGCCACGAACTGCCCCTCCTCACAGGGTGGGGTCTTCCTTTTATAACCTGAAAAAAACACCTGTCACATGATCTCTACTGGTGGGAAAATGACGTCACTCCACCATTACAAGACCATTACCTTAAGTCCAGTATAGCTTCAACCCCAGTCACGTGACAAGGGTACCACTGTCATGTGTCACGAGTACGTAACACCTCCCTCCAAAAAAAACATTTTTGGTCTGACAAGAACAAAAATTATTAACAATTGCTTATAAGAAAAACAAAGGTATAAATAATAAAACATACACAATATACAATACCACCATATAACAGCTTATAACTCACAATACAGTAGGAGTGTTACAATTGAAAAAAAAACCACACCATAAAAAAAATTGCATTGTACATTCAACATCGAGATAGACAATCAGCAACCACATTATCTTTACTTTTAATATGAGTTATCACAATATTGTACTCTTGTATCATCAAACTCCAATTTAATAATCTTCTGTTTTTGTTTTTCATCTTACTCAGAAAAACTAACGGATTATGATCAGTGTAAACAATAAGTGGTTTTTGAGTTGTACCAACATATACCTCAAAATATTCCAAAGCTAAAACAAGAGATAACAATTCTTTCTCTATTGTCGAATAGTTTCTTTGATGCTTATTAAATTTCTTAGAAAAGTAAGCTACTGGATGATCAACCTCATCACCCTCATTCTTTTGCATTAATACTGCTCCTGCAGCCTCATCACTAGCATCCACAGCCAATGAAAAAGGTTTTTCAAAGTCAGGTGCCTTAAGCACAGGTTGTTGATATATCATTGTTTTCAATTTTTCAAATGCTTCTTGACAAGGCACTGTCCACACAACCTTCTCATTCTTCTGCAAAAGGTTAGTTAATGGAAGGGCAACATTAGCAAAATTCTTACAAAATTTTTGATAATATCCTACCATTCCCAAGAATCTTCTGAGAGTTTTTTTCCCTGTTGGAGTGGGAATCTCTAAAATTGCCCAAACTTTTGCCTGAACAGGAGCTACCTTACCTTGACCCATAACATAACCAAGGTAAGTCACAGTGGCATGTCCAAATTCACTCTTAGCTAAATTAATACTTAAGTTAGCTTTTGAAAGCCTTTCAAACAATTTCTCCACAATAATAATGTGTGCTTCCCAAGTATTATTTCCTGTCACTAAATCATCAATATAAGCATCAGTATCTTTCAATCCTTGAATCACAGAGTTAATCATCCTCTGGAAAGTACGTGGGGCATTCTTCATCCCAAATGGAAGAACGTTATATTCATATAACCCAGATGGAGTTACAAATGCAGAAATCTCTCTACCTCTGTCCGTTAATGGAACACACCAATACCCTTTCAATAAATCAATCTTTGTAAGGAACTTTGCTTTTCCAACTTTATCTACACAATCATCTACTCTAGGAATTGGATATGCATCTGTTTTCGTTACAGCATTCACCTTCCTATAATCCGTACAAAACCTAATACCTCCATCTGGTTTCGGCACCATAACACATGGCGAACTCCAATTCAAGTTAGAATGTCTAATGATATTATTCTCTAACATATATTCAATTTCTTTCTCAGCAAGTTCACATTTTTCTATGTTCATCCTATATGGATGTTGTTTAATAGGTTTGGCATCTCCAACATCTACATCATGTGTAGCTATAGTAGTCCTTCTCGGAACATCTGGAAACAACTCCTTATATTTAAAAATTAACTCCTTCATCTGTTGTTTCTGCTCTAGCTGTAAATGTGCTAATTTCTCATCAATATTTTCCAGAATGGTTGAATTTGGTAACCTAACAGAAAGAATGTTGGATTTGGAATGAAAGTCAGATGAATCATCTATCATGTTCCTAGTTAAATCAAACTCATTCTCACTAACCACAACTGTCACAGTATCAGATTGTTTATTAAAATATGGTTTTATCATATTTATATGGCAAAGTTGTGTTGACCTTCTACGATCTGGAGTTTTTATCACGTAATCCACATCATTGATTTTAGACACAATTTCATAAGGACCATGAAATCTAGCTTGTAAAGGATTTGTCTGCACTGGGAAAAGAACCAACACCTTATCTCCAGGCTTAAACATCCTCATCCTAGCTTCTTTATCATACCAAGTCTTCATTTTCTCCTGAGCCAACTTTAAATTTTCCTTAGCTAAGCTACAAGCTTTATGTAACCTGTCCTTAAATTTCACAACATAGTCCAACAAATTAGTGTGTACTTCCTTACTAATCCACTATTCTTTCAATAAAGCTAAAGGTCCTCTAACTCTATGCCCAAATACAAGTTCAAATGGGCTAAAACCTAAAGATTCCTGTACCGATTCCATTACTGCAAATAAAAGTAAGTTTATACCCTCATCCCAGTCACTTTCATTTTCCACACAAAATGTCCTAATCTTATTCTTGAGGGTAGAATGAAACCTCTCCAAGGCACCTTGCGATCTTGGATGGTATGCAGACGAAGTGATTTGTTTAGCTCCCAATTTATAAACTATCTGTTGAAACAATCCAGACATAAAATTACTGCCTTGATCAGTTTGTATCTCCTTAGGTAATCCAAAATAAGTAAAAAAAAATTATAAGGGCCTTTGTCACAGTTTTAGCTTTTATATTCCTAAGTGGTACTGCCTCTGGAAACCTAGACGAAGTACACATGATAGTCAACAAATACTGATAACCAGTTTTTGTCTTTGGTAATGGACCAACACAATCTACAATAACTTTAGAAAATGGTTCACCAAATGCTGGGATATGTTGTAATGGAGCTACTGGTGTAACCTGATTTGGTTTACCCACAATTTGACAAGTATGGCACGTTTTACAAAACATCGCCACATCTTTTCTTAGACCAGGCCAGTAAAAATGTTTTAAAATCTTGTCCACAGTTTTCCTTACCCCTTGATGTTCACCGAAAAGCACACTATGAGCTAAAGTCAAAATCTCATTTCAATAAACTTTCGGGACAACTACCTGGTAAACAACATTCCAATCCTCACTTGCAGGAATTGTAGGCGATCTCCACTCAACACTCCTTTTACCAAGTAATATCCTACTGGCACCTTCTCAATTTATCTAGTAAAGCCTGCTCTCTTAATTTTATAATCTCAGAGTCTCTATTCTGCTCTGCTATCATTTCCTTCCGAGACAGAGATAAATCTTTATAGTCAGACTTACTCCAAGAATCTTGTTCAAACAACAGAGATAAGAAAGTCTCTGACACATCCTCAAAACTCGAATCCTGAGTTGAACAGTCCTGAGTAACAACCTCATTCTGCACATCAATCTTTTTAGCCATAGCTCTCATCACAACACAGAAAGAATCTGTGTTAGAATTCAACTCTGCTTCCTCTGACTCCATTGTCAAATGCAATTCAGGAAAAACTTGTCCACCTGCCAAGTCATTACCTAACAATAAAGAAATACCCTTCACAGGTAAGCTATGCTGTAATCCTACTTTAACAATTCCTGTAACTAACCCTGACTTTAAATTAACTTTATGCAAATGTACATGCATAAAATTACTCCCAACACCTCTTATGTAATTTACCTCACCAGTATCAGACTCTTCATTAAACTTCAACACACTGTCTAACATCAGTGATTGAGAAGCACCAGTATCCCTAAGGATTCTTATTGGCACCAGAGTAGATCCTTCTTTCAAGGATACAAACCCTTCAGTTATAAAATGATCATATCCCTTTCTAACTTGGTCAGACTCTAACAAAGCCTCATTTGTGTTTATCAAACCCTGTAACTTTACAGGTGCTTCAGTGTGTTGCACACAAGCATCTGGAACTGCTTCCTTCTCTTTCTTTTTCAATCTGAAACAGTTAGCTATTACATGGCCAGGCTTCTTACAATAGTTACAAATAAGTCCAAACTGTCTTTCCTTCATAGGCTTTCCTTCCTCCTTACCTTTCTCATTAACCTCTGATTTAATTTCTGATTTACCTTGAGTCTCCATGTTATTTTTCCTCTTAAAATTTCTGCCTTGAGGAAATTTATTCTTATGGATTAAAACATACTCATCAGCTAATCTAGCACAGTCCTGCAATTTATCAGTATCTCTCTCATTTAAGTAGGTCCTTACTTCAACAGGAATGCTTCTTTTAAATTCCTCCATTAAAATCAGCTCTCTCAATGTATCATAGTCCCTATTTACATTTTTAGAAGAAACCCATCTCTCAAAACACACAACTTTATCATAGGCAAATTCCACCTAAGTTTTTTCCACAGACTTTTTCAAACTTCTGAATCTTTCCATATAAGCTTCTGGGACTAATTCGTATGCGTTTAGGATATGCATCTTCACAATATCATAATCAAGTGCTTGTGCAGCAGTTAAAGCTGTGTAAACTTGTTGTTCTTTACCTTTAATTACACTCTGTAACAACACTGACCATTTATCTTTCGGCCACTCTGACATCCAAGCAATAGGTTCAAAATGTTGAAAATATCTTTCCACTTCTGTTTCACTAAATGGAGGGACCAATTTAATTTCTTGACGAGCAACAAACGGTTTTCTTGAACCAGAAGACTGATTCCCAGACCTTAATTCCTCCATTGCATATTCAAAATCTCTTTTCTTTTGATCCGCCTCCAATTTACAACGCTCCAATTCTGCTTTACTTTGTTCCAACCTCATTTGTTCAATTTGCAACTGCATCTCCAGATTACTTATTGGAAACGACCCTAAAATCGATTCATCAAAAGCACCCGAGTCCACATAGTGTGATGTGATTTTTCTCTGTATAACGGCCTTAGATGTAGTCTGCAAAATACCTTTAAGTTGCAATCTACTAGCTATCTCAGATACCTCAGTTTTTTTCGCCTTCGCTAACAACTCCGCATCTGGCAAAGCCAGAAACTCATCAATATTCATGGTTGCTGAATACCACTCATAAACCAATCAAACAAAAGAACCAAGTATTCCCCTTTTCCAAAACACCGATTCAAAAGTTAGCAAGCATATAAACTCAAATGATCCAATCCCGGACGAGCCCCTATAGTTATGTTACGTATTCAGGCAACAATAAATATATGAGTTCGGCAAGGGTTTTTTTATAACAAACAACACGTTTATTAAACACAGAAACCCCCCCCCCCAAAAGTAAACAAACACTAACGTAACCGGAAATCAACTGCTGTGCGGCAGCTCAAACAGTTCTTAAAGCAATATTGCAATAATTCTTTAAAGTGGTATTGCCAAAAGTTCAATATGCTCACAGTCCATTTAAAAAGGAGAGACTTTATGAGACGATTTAAATTCTCTTTCACGTCGTTTTGCTTTGATCCCCGGTGTCGAACTTTTCCCACGAAGAATTTTACGAAACAGAATGGCTTAAAGGCACTGACCTTTCCTTCCACACTATCCTCAATCCTTTCTGGTATTCCCAGGGATTAACACGAGAATAGTCAACAAAATCCTTCCGAATAAGGATCAAACAAAGGTCGAACTCGTTTCACCGTAGAAATCCATTCTCCTCGATCTTTAACTCCTGAACTCCGATCTTCACTCTTCACTGATTCTCAAACTAGCAGAATTGTAAAGAACCTGCTGACAATGACCTTTTAAACTTTAGGCATTAGATAAAACTTCATCATTCAACTAAGCTGCGTCATCACACTAAATCACGCAGTGGCATGAAGTCAACTTGGCAAATCCAGCCACGAACTGCCCCTCCTCACAGAGTGGGGTCTTCCTTTTATAACCTAAAAAAAAACCTGTCACATGATCTCTACTGGTGGGAAAATGACGTCACTCCACCATCACAAGACCATTACCTCAAGTCCAGTATAGCTTCAACCCCAGTCACGTGACTAGGGTACCACTGTCATGTGTCACGAGTACGTAACACAGTGTTTTCAGAAGTCTCCGGTTACCCCATCCAAACTGCTCTGGCCAATCCAGCATTTTCAAAAATATACACTTTGGAGAGCGTTTCTGAAAAGCTTCGGTTTTCTGGGATGAAAACGCCATTTTAGTGTGGACGAAGGGTAAAAATGAAGAGAAAAAGCTTCGGTTACGGATTTATCCAGCGTAGTGTGGACGTAGGCTCCTATACCTCCTGCTAGATGGTAGTAGTGAGAAGAGAGCATGGCCTGGCTGGTGGGTGTGCTTGACGATGGATGTTACTTTCTTGAAGTAGCACTCCAATTTAATATGTTGAATAGTGGTGATAAGTCTTAAGGGGATTCTCAGATTCCTGTAAATAATAGTTAAGGTTGAGTCTGTGTACTGTACTCTAGTATGAGAATGGCTGCAGCATGTCTGAGCAGCTGCTCTTTGGAGTGAGATAAGGATTAAAAGCTCACAAAACCCACAAAAGGATGTCTCCTGACTTTTCACATCTTTTGGTTTCTACAAAATGCAGTTGCTGATGGAGATTAGATGGGACATTCCTTTCTTAATTAAAGCATGAAAGTTGGTGGATGCTCTTATCTTTGTAGTTAAGTTTTGGCTCCAGCAAACCAGGTAGGGCATTCCTTTCTTAATTAAAGTGGCTGGAGTGTCTATCAAACTGATTGTCCTTTTGTATCAATAATCCACTTACTTGACTGGAATATCCATTTTGTTTGAGGTGAGTAAGTGGTCTTTGTCTCGGACTATCACTGTTGCTTGACATGTGACTGTGGGGGTTAGCTAGAAATTGTTTTCTGCATACGTGACAAAGATGGTATAAAAATTCTGTATCTCTGTGCTTTGGCAGAGAGACCTCCGTGGCTGACTCTGTGAGAGTACAGGGGGAGGGTTCTCTCTCGTAGCTTGCTACTGATAAAGGTGGAAAAGAATCAACTGTGGTATTTGTTTCATTACATCCGCTTGATCACCATTGACTGTGGGGTGGGGATGGCTTTGCCCGTGATGGACTGGGCTGCATCCATCACTTTTTCTAGACTTTTCTGTTCCTGGGTATTGATGTTTCCATACCAGCCCATGATACAACCAGGTAGGATACTCTCCACTGTGCATCTATAGAAGTTCTATATAGCAGAGTGAAGGCTTAAGGCTTTGGCTCAACGGGCTTAGGCGGAAGCGGGCAAGGCAAGATAGGTTTAGTTTTCAGTTTTTCCTGTTGTTGAGGAAAGGGGAAGTATGAGTGTGAGGGCAGCTTGTTGTTCTCAGTGTTGGATGTGAGAGGTCCTGGAGTCTCCTAGCCTCCCCGAAGTCCACATCTGCACCAGGTGCACCGAGCTGCAGCTCCTAAACAACCATGTTAGGGAACTGGAGCTGCAGTTCAATGACCTTTGTCTGGTCAGGGAGAGTGAGGAGGTGATAGAGAGGAGTTACAGGCAGGTGGTCACTCCGGGGCCACGGGAGGCAGACAAGTGGGTCTCGGTTAGGAGGGGGAAGGGGAAGAGTCAGGTACTAGAGAGTACCCCAGTGGCTGTACCCCTTGACAATAAGTACTCCTGTTTGAGTACTGTTGGGGGGGGACAGCCTACCTGAGGGAAGCAACAGTGGCCGTGCCTCCAGCACAGAGTCCAGCCCTGTAGCTCAGAAGGGTAGGGAAAGGAAGAGGAAGGCAGTAGTGATAGGGGACTTGATAGTTAGGGGGTCAGATAGGCAATTCTGTGGACGCGATCAGGAGACCCGGATGGTAGTTTGCCTCCCTGGTGTCAGGATCTGTGATGTTTCTGATCGCATTCACGATATCCTGAAGTGGGAGGGTGAGGAGCCAGAGGTCATGGTACATATAGGTACCAATGACATAGGTAGGAAAAGGGAAGAGGTCCTGAAAGGAGAATATAGGGAGTTAGGAAGGCAGTTGAGAAGAAGGACCACAAAGGTAGTAATCTCGGGATTACTGCCTGTACCACACGACAGTGAGAATAGGAATGGAATGAGGTGGAGGATAAATGCATGGCTGAGGGATTGGAGCAGGGGGCAGGGATTCAAGTTTCTGGATCATTGGGACCTCTTTTGGGGCAGGTGTGACTTGTACAAAAAGGACGGGTTACACTTGAATGCTGGGGCACCAATATCCTGACGGGAAGGTTTAATAGAGTGGTTAGGGAGAGTTTAAACTAATTTGGCAGGGGGATGGGAACCGGAATGATGGAGCGGAGGAGAGGGGAAACAGAAATAGATCTAAGGTAGTGAGCAGTAAGGATGTCAGGAAGGGCAGGCAGGTGATGGAGCGAATTTGCAGCCATTGGGATGAGTTGCAGTGCAATCAATGCAAGAAGTACCAAATACTGGACTTAAGGTGTTATACTTAAATGCACACAGCATAAGGAATAAGGTAGATGATCCTGTTGTACAGTTACAGATTGGCAGGTATGATATTGTGGCCATCACTGAGAAGTGGCTGAAGGATGCACGTCTCTGGGGGCTGAACTTCCAAGGATACACGGTGTATCAGAAGGATAGGCAGGTAGGTAGAGGGGGTGGTGTGGCTTTAATGGTAAGAAATTATATTAAATCATTAGAAAGAGTTGACATAGGATCGGAAGGTACAGAAGCTTTATGAGTTGAGCTGAGAAATCGTGGGGTAAAAGGACCCTGATGGCAGTTATCGACAGGCCTCCAAACAGCTGCAGTGATGTGAACTACAAATTACAACAGGAAATAGAAAAAGCTTGCCAGAAGGGCAGTGTTATGATAATTGTAGAGGATTTTAACATGCGAGTGGATTGGGAAAATCAAGTCAGCACTGGATCTCAAGAGAGAGAATTTGTAGAATGTCTACGAGATGGCTTTTTAGAACAGCTTGTTGTTGAGCCCACTAGGGGATTGGCTGTACTGGACTGGGTATTGTGTAATCAACCAAAGGTGATTAGAGAGATGGAAGTGAAGAAACCCTTAGGAGGTAGTGATCACAACATGATTGAGTTCACTGTGAAATTTGAGAAAGAGAACCCAAAATATCCGGTGTGTTGGTATTTCAGTGGAGTAAAGGAAATTACAGTGGCGTGAGAGAGGAACTGGCCAAGGTTGACTGGAAAGGGACACCAGCGGGAAGGACGGCAGAGTAGCAGAGGCTGGAGTTCATGCGAGAAGTGAGGAAGGTGCAAGACAGATATATTCCAAAGAAGAAGAAATTTTTGAATAGAGAAAGGATGCAACTGTGTGACAAGAGAAGTCAAAGCCAAAGTAAAAGCAAAGCAGAGGGCATACAAGGAAACAAAAATTAGAGGGAAGACAGAGGATTGGGAAGTTTTTAAAAGCTTACAAAAGGAAATTAAGAAGGTCATTAAGAGGGAAAAGATGAACTATGAAAGGAAGCTAGTAAATAATAACAAAGAGGATACTAAAAGCTTTTTCTAGTATATAAAGAGTAAAAGACAGGTGAGAGTAGATATAGGACTGATAGAAAATGATGCTGGAGAAATTGTAATATGAGATAAGGAGATGGCGGAGGAAGTGAACGAGTATTTTGTGTCAGCCTTCGCTGAGGAAGACATCAAGGGTGTCAGGGACATCAAGGGACATTCAAGAGTGTCAGGGAAGAGAAATATGCACAGTCACAATTACGACAGAGAAAGTACTCAAGAAGCTGAATAGTCTAAGGGTAGATAAATCTCCTGGACCAGATGGAATGCACCCTTGTGTTCTGAAGGAAGTAGCAGTGGAGATTGTGGAGGCATTAGCAATGATCTTTCAAAAGTCGATAGATTTTGGCCTGGATCCGGAGGACTGGAAGATTGCAAATGTCACTCTGCTATTTAAGAAGGGTGCAAGGAAGCAAAAAGGAAATTATAAACCTGTTAGCTTGACATTGGTGGTTGGGAAGTTTTTGGAGTTGATTGTCAAGGATGAGGTTACGGAGTACCTGGAGGCATATGACAAGATAGGCAGAACTCAGCATGGTTTCCTTAAAGGAAAATCCTGCCTGACAAACCTAGTGCAATTTTTTGAGGAAATTACAAGTAGGCTAGAAAAGGGAGATGCAGTGGATGTTGTGTATTTGAATTTTCAGAAGGCCTTTGACAAGGTGCCGCACAGGGCTGCAAAAACAAGATAAGAGCCCATGGAATTACGGGAAAGTTACATACGTGGATAGGGCGTTGGTTGATTGGCAGGAAATAGAGTGTGGGAATAAAGGGATCCCATTCTGGTTGGCTGCCGGTTACCAGTGGTGTTCCACAGGGGTCCGTGTTGGGGCCACTTCTTTTTACGTTGTATATCAACGATTTGGATTATGGAATACATGGCTTTGTGGCTAAGTTTGCTGATGATACAAAGATAGATGGAAGGGCCGGTGGTGCTGAGGAAACAGAGAGTCTGCAGAGAGACTTGGACAGATTGGGGGAATGGGCAAAGAAGTGGCAAATGAATTAAAATGTCGGAAAGTGTACGGTCATTCACTTTGGTAGAGGAAATAAACGGGCAGACTGTTATTTAAGTGGGGAGAGAATTCAAAGTTCTGAGGTGCAACGGGACTTGGGAGTCCTCGTGAAGGATACCTTTCAGGTTAACCTCCAGGTTGAATCGATGGTGAAGAAGGCGAATGAATGCAATGTTGGCATTCATTTCTAGAGGAATAGATGATAGGAGCAGGGATGTGATGTTGAGGCTCTATAAGGGACTGGTAAGACCTCACTTGGAATACTGTATGCAGTTTTGGGCTCCTTATTTAAGAAAGGTGGTGTTGACATTGGAGAGGGTTCAGAGAAGATTCACTAGAATGATTCCGGGAATTAGAGGGTTAACATATGAGGAACGTTTGGCTGCTCTTGGACTGTACTCCTTGGAGTTTAGAAGAATGAGGGGGGACCTCATAGAAACATTTTGAATGTTGAAAGGCACGGACAGGGTGGATGTGGCAAAGTTGTTTCCCATGGTGGGGGAGTCTAGTATGAGAGGACATGACTTGAGGATTGCAGGGCACCCATTCAGAACAGAGAGGGGAAAAAAAAATTTTAGCTAGAGGGTGGTGAATCTATGGAATTTGTTGTCATGGGCGGCAGTGGAGGCTAAGTCATTGGGTGTATTTAATGCAGTGATTGATAGGTATCTGAGTAGTCAGGGCATCAAAGGTTATGGTGAGAAGGCAGGGGAATGGGACTAAAGGGGAGATTGGATCAGCTTATGATGAAATGGCGGAGCAGACTCGATGGGCCAAATGGCTGACTTCTGCTCCTTTGTCTTATGGTCTTATGGTCTAAGTTTAAGAACCACTAATTTATAAGAAACACCTCTCTCCAATAGACTCTGAGAGCCTTAAAGCACAGGAGAAGAAATTAGGTCGATATGTGCAGGCTCTGATCTATATACTCCTGAAACAAAAGCAGAAAATCCTGATACCTTCAGCAGATACAGCACCTTATGTGGAAAGAGAAACAGTGAACGTTTCAGGTCTGGCATCTATGGTCAGAATGGGGATAGAGAAAGATACAAGTTAAATTTCAGAAGAACAGAAAGTGGAGGAGGGTAAATAGAACTAAGGGAATATCTGTAGTAAGGCTTGATTGGGTTAAAAATATGAACTGTTGGAGGAACTCAGTGGGTCAGGTAAAATCTGAGGATGGAAATGAATAGTCTGCATTTCAGAGTAAGACCCTTCATCTTCACCCAAAATATCAACTGTCCATTTCCCTCCACAGATGCTGCCTGACTTGATGAGTTCCTTCAGAAGTCTGTTTTTCCACCAGATTCCCATATCCATATCCTTATCTCGGCTTAATGGGAGTAGTTTCTTGATTTGAGTAATGTCTGGTAAATGATAAGAGTTAATATTTAAATAATTTATTTCACATTTGTAGTTGCTTTTTGAGATCCATTTTACTTCTACTTTGTAACCCTTTCTAGTTACTTATCCAATGCATTTGTTAAAATTAATATTCAACCTCTAACATTATTTTTATATAATTAATTATTCTTGTAATTGTTGAATGTTGTTTTTGTTGCATGTTGTGCCCTGACAAATGTCACAACAGTAAATTTCTAATACATATAAATGTAAATGATGAATAAGGTTGATCCTTGATCCAATCTATTTGCATTGCCCTTTCATTGATGCTTTCCTACTTTCCTAATCAAAGCAATAAGATTCACTGAAAAAAATTCTCAGTTCTTTTTCTTCCTAATCATATTAAATACCTTGTAAATTAATGCAATTGGTGGATATGTACATATTCACAACCACCAACATTGAGTAGTGGTTCACTTTAAGAGGCTGGCTGGTTTGACGTGATGACGTAATTATGTTAGGTCCTTTTATCATGTTTTGTGTTCAGCCTTTGGATTACAATAAATCAATTGTTATGGTTTATCTTAAGCATAAAATGCCTCATGCCATTTTATTTCTGAAAACTTATAACCTCATTGCTCTTTGCGTTGGAATTGTTAACTCTCTGTTTTGTACCTTTAACCTGCTTTCCATGCTGCTGCACTCTTGAGAGTTGTTTCCACTCTTCAGAACTTGTTGCACCTGCATATAAGATTTTCTACACAGATTAGCAGTCAGGGGCACAATAGAAAAATTACAGAATCAACATGAGTCAAATGAGCATTTTGAACTTGTGATCCATCTGTGCAATAATATTCATGCACTATGTTCAAAAGTTGACTGATTAAAGAAACTCAATTTTGGATATCAAGAAAGTAGCTTGCTAATTAGATAATAAATTCATCTCTGTGTGTTCACAGAGAGTGGCACTGCAGATGAGTAATCAAAAGTTTATTTACTTCCCTTCCTAATTTGAATGAATATATGTTGATAATGGGTGGAGACTTTAATTGTTGTTTGAATCCTTCGATGGATAGATCTAAACCTATTCAAACTCTTCCGAATAGATCAGCTTTACTTATTAATTCTTTTATGGTCGATTCTGGAATTACTGAAATATGGCGGTTTCTGAACCCTAAAGATAAAGAATTTTCATTTTTTTCACATGTATATCATAGTTATTCTAGAATTGATTATTTCCTTATTGATCATCATTTATTAACAGATGTTACTGATTGTAAATATGACTCTATTGCTATTTCGGATCATGCACCTTTGAAGTTATCTATCAAGATCTCGGACTCTTCTATTAATACTAGATCTTGGAGACTTAACGCTACTTTGCTTCAAGATCCAGAATTTATTACTTTCATAAAACAACAAATTGACTTATTTTTTTCAACAAACTATACCGAAGAGATTGACAGAGGAATACTTTGGGACTCTTTCAAGGCTTTTATCCGTGGACAAATTATCTCATATTCCGTTGGTAAAAGAAAACAAAGATATTTAGATATAGCTTTATTGGTGGATAAAATTAAAGAAATTGATAAGATTTATTCCGTTACTCCTACCAAAGAACTTTATAAGAAGAGAGTTGAGCTTCAAATGGAACATAGTTTATTATTATCTTCTTCAATTGAGAATCAATTAATTAAGACCAGAGCTCAATTTTATATTCATAGTGATCGAACTGGTAAATTGTTAGCTAATCAATTAAAAGCTATTTCGACTAAGCGACAAATTATTAAAATTCGTAAACAAGACGGTAATTTAACTACTGATCATAAAGAAATCAATAACACTTTTCAAGATTTTTATAAATCTTTATATCAATCAGAATTTGATGGTGACCTGTCCATGATGGATAATTTTTTTAACAACTTGAATATTCCTAAACTGATAGATGAAGATTGTAGCTTGCTTGATGCTCCTATCTCTATGGCCGAAATAAGAGAGGCTATCTCATCAATGAATTCAGGGAAAGCTCCTGGTCCTGATGGTTTTATTGTAGAATTTTTAAAAACTTTTTCTTTATTGCTTTCTCCTTGGCTATGTGAAATCTTTAATGATGCGTTTGTTAAGAAGAGATTACCTCAATCTTTTTATGAAGCTACTATTTCTCTAATTCTTAAAAAAGATAAAGATCCTACTTTATGTGCATCTTATCGCCCTATATCATTATTAAATGTAGACTCTAAGATTCTTACAAAAATTTTAGCCATTAGATTAGAAAAGGTACTATCACAGATTATTTCAGAAGATCAAACTGGTTTTATTAGGAATCGGTATTCCTTTTTTAATATTAGAAAATTGATTAACATAATTTATACTTCATCACCCACAACCCCAGAATGTGTTATCTCATTAGATGCTGAAAAAGCTTTTGATAGAGTTGAATGGACATACTTATTTAATGCATTGAGAAACTTTAATTTTAGTCCTAATTTTATATCATAGATTAAATTAATATATTATAAACCTGTTGCTTCTGTTCTTACAAATAATTATAGATCCTCTTTTTTTCAATTATCTCGTGGTATGAGACAAGGTTGTCCTTTAAGTCCTTTATTATTTAATATTGCATTAGAACGTTTAGCCATTGCTATTCGTGAATCTCCTAATATTTTTGGTATCATCCGTAATGAGAAGTTATACAAATTATCACTTTATGCTGATGACTTGCTGTTATATATTTCTGATCCTAATAGGTCTATTCCCGCTATTTTATCCTTGTTGGCTCAATTTGGTAGTTTTTCTGGTTATAAATTAAACTTAGATAAGAGTGAATTATTCCCCTTAAACGCGCAAACGTTATTGAATGACAGGATGCCATTTAAAGTTGTTACTGATAACTTTATCTATTTAGGTATAAAAATCACCAAGAAATATAAAGATTTATTTGGACTGAATTTTTTACCTATGCTTCATCAAATTCAACAACTTACTACAAGATGGTCTCCCTTATTTTTATCATTAGTTGGTCGGATTAATGCCATTAAAATGATGATTTTACCGAAATTTTTATATTTATTTCAAGCCTTACCAATTTTTATTCCTAAATCTTTTTTTGTCAACATTGATTCAAAAATTTCCTCATTTGTGTGGCAAAATAAAAACCCCAGGTTAAGCAAAAGGCAATTACAAAAATCTAAAAAAGATGGTGGTCTAGCATTACCTAACTTTAGATTTTATTATTGGGCGAATAATATTCGTAACCTAACGTATTGGAAACTAGATTTGGACTCACCATTGTGTCCACAGTGGGTAAATTTGGAATGTAGTGAGGTAAAGGGATATTCTATATTCTCTGTTCTTGGTTCTTTTCTTCCTGTTGATTTAGTTAAATTCAATAAACAGATATCTAACCCTGTTGTCAAACATACACTACGAATTTGGTTTCAATTTCGTAAATTTTTTAATCTGAAAAACTTTGTTCTTGACAGCCCTATTTTATTTTTTTTTCAAACCTTCATTGACAGATCAAGCTTTTAGCATATGGAAAAGGAAAGGTATAAAATGTTTTCGTGATCTTTTTTTTGAAGGTACTTTGATGTCTTTTGATCAACTTTCTAACAAATTTAAATTACCTAAATCTAATTTTTTTAGATACTTACAAATTAGAAATTTCTTACACAAAATTCTTCCATCTTTTCCCAATTCAACTCCATTGGATTTTTCAGATTTGATTTTCACCTTTAATCCCTGCCAGAAGGGATTAGTAGCTTTTATTTATAACATGATTATGAAGATACAACCAGAAATATCAGATAGAATTAAACAAGAATGGGAAAAAGAACTTCGATATAATATATCAACAGATAAATGGGAAAAAATTTTGCAAATGGTTAATTCCTCTTCTATATGTGCTAAACATGCTTTAATACAATTTAAAATTGTACATAGAGCTTATATGTCTAAAGATAAGCTTGCTCGATTCTACTCGCATATCAATCCTCAATGTGACAGATGTCACTTAGAAGTGGCTTCATTGACCCACATGTTTTGGTCATGTCCCACTTCACATAACTATTGGAAGGACATTTTTGATGTTATTTCCTCTGTATGGAATATTGATTTACAACCTCATTTTATTACTGCAATTTTCGGTATGCCAAATGAAGATGGTAATCAGTTTTCCCCTTCAATCAGACGAATGATTGCTTTTGTAACATTAATTGCCAGAAGGTCTATATTACAAAACTGGAAAGAAGTAAATCCTCCTACCACATCTCAGTGGTTCTCTCAAACTATTTCTTATCTGAGTTTGGAAAAAATTAGAAGCACTATTTTTGACTCATCAATTAAATTTGAAGAAACCTGGGGACCGTTCATTCGACATTTTCATATGAATTAATTTGGCCTTTTTCAGATCCTTTTCTCTACTTATTCTTGTTCAGGTATGGAGTTCCGGAGTTTTTTCTTGACACTATCACATACTTATAAACTGTTATTATTGCCCATGTTAGCTTAGTTTAGTATTTTTTTCAATATATATTTTCTTCTATATATTTTCAATTTTTTTTTCTTTCTTTTGATGATTATTTTTGTTTTTTTTCATATATATTTATATAGATTTGATTGATTAATGTACCTTTTGCTGATTGATGTTTAATAGGGTATTATTATCCTATTACTAATGTAATTTCAAGTCTATTGAATTTGTAATCTATTCATTATCATATGTTTTTTCTTATATATATATATATGAATTTAATAAAGAGATTGAAAAAGAAAGAAAGAAAGAAAGAGTAATCTGAAATGTTTTACCACACAGACCACAGCATGCTCAGATCTCCCAAGTGGTTCACCATTCTCCAGGCTGGCTAGACAATATTTCCATGACCTAATCACTGGAAAAAATTTTAGAGTACTGTTGGTTTCCATTATGAATAAGAAAATAGGGCTGGATTGGGGGTACTGAATCAATCTTATTGAAATATTTCCTGTTTGTGTCCAGAATAGCACACAATGCTCCAGATTAGGTCTCACCCATGACTTTTACAACTCCTACATAATATCTCAATCCTGTACTCAAATTTATGAAAACCAATGTGCCAAAAGCTCTTTTTACGACCCTTTCTACCTATAATGTCACTTTCAAGGAATAATGGATATGTATTCACAGATATTCACAGATATTTTCCACACGTAGTTTGGGAAGCTCATTCTGTAAAAGGGCTGGATGGTTTAGAGTTTGTGAAATGTGTGCAAGATAGTTTTTTGCAACAATACACAGAAGTACCGACTAGAGATGGGGCAGTGTTGGATCTCCTGATAGAGAATGCGATAGGTCAGCTGACAGATGTATGTGTTGGGGAGCACTTCGGGTCCAGTGATCACAATAGCATTAGCTTCAATATAATTATGGAGAAGGACAGGACTGGACCTAGAGTTGAGATTTTTGATTGGAGAAAGGCTAACTTTGAGGAGATGTGAAGGGATTTAGAGAGTGATTGGGTCAAGTTGTTTTATGGGAAGGATGTAATAGAGAAATGGAGGTCATTTAAGGGTGAAATTATGAGGGTACAGAATCTTTATGTTCCTGTTAGGTTGAAAGGAAAGGTTAAAGGTTTGAAAGCACCATGGTTTTCAAGGGAAATTTGAAACTTGGTTCGGAAAAAGAGGGATGTCTACAATAGATATAGGCAGCATGGAGTAAAGGAATTGCTCGAGGAATATAAAGAATGTAAAAGGAATCTTAAGAAAGAGATTAGAAAAGCTAAAAGAAGATACGAGGTTGGTTTGGCAAATAAGGTGAAAGTAAATCTGAAAGGTTTCTACAGTTATATTAAAAGCAAGAGGATAGTGAGGGATAAAATTGGCCCCTTAGAGAATCAGAGTGGTCAGCTATGTGTGGAGCCGAGGGAGATGGGAGAGATTTTGAACGATTTCTTCTCTTTGGTATTCACTAAGGAGAAGGATATTGAATTGTGTAAGGTGTGGGAAACAAGTAAGGAAGTTATGGAACCTATGACAATTAAAGAGGTGGAAGTACTGGCGCGTTTAAGAAATTTAGAAGTGGATAAATCTCTGGGTCCTGACAGGATATTCCCCAGGACCTTGAGGGAAGTTTGTGTAGAGATAGCAGGAGCTCTGATGGAGATCTTTCAGATGTCATTAGAAACGGGGATTGTGCCGGAGGATTGGCGTATTGCTCATGTGGTTCCATTGTTTAAAAAGGGTTCTAGAAGTAATCCTAGCAATTATAGACCTGTCAGTTTGACATCAGTGGTGGGTAAATTAATGGAAAGTATTCTTAGAGGTAGTATTTATAATTATCTGGATAGACAGGATCTGATTAGGAGTAGCCAGCATGGATTTGTGCATGGAAGGTCATGTTTGACAAACCTTATTGAATTTTTTGAAGAAGTTACGAGGAATGTTGATGAGGGTAAGCCAGTGGATGTAGTCTATATGGACTTCAGCAAGGCCTTTGACAAAGTTCCACATGGAAGGTTAGTTAAGAAGGTTCAGTCGTTAGGTATTAATGCTGGAGTAATAAAATGGATTCAACAGTGGCTAGATGGGAGATGCCAGAGAGTAGTGGTGGATAATTGTTTATCGGGATGGAGGCCGGTGACTAGCGGAGTGCCTCAGGGATCTGTTTTGGGCCCAATGTTGTTTGTAATATACATAAATGATCTGGATGATGGGGTGGTAAATTGGATTAGTAAGTATGCTGATGATACTAAGGTAGGAGGTGTTGTGGATAATGAGGTGGGTTTTCAAAGCTTGCAGGGAGATTTATGCCGGTTAGAAGAATGGGCTGAATGTTGGCAGATGGAGTTTAATGCTGAGAAGTGTGAGGTTCTACATTTTGGCAGGAGTAATCCAAATAGAACATACAGGGTAAATGGTAGGGCATTGAGGAATGCAGTGGAACAGAGAGATCTAGGAATAACAGTGCATAGTTCCCTGAAGGTGGAGTCTCATGTTGAAAGGGTGGTGAAGAAAGCTTTTGGAACGCTGGCCTTTATAAATCAGAGCATTGAGTACAGAAGTTGGGATGTAATGTTAAAATTGTACAAGGCATTGATAAGGCCAAATTTGGAATATTGTGTACAGTTCTGGTCACCGAATTATAGGAAGGATATCAATAAATTAGAGAGAGTGCAGAGACGATTTACTAGGATGTTACCTGGGTTTCAGCACTTAAGTTACAGAGAAAGGTTGAACAAGTTAGGTCTCTATTCATTGGAGCGTAGAAGGTTGAGGGGGGATTTGATCGAGGTATTTAAAATTTTGAGAGGGATAGATGGAGTTGACGTGAATAGGCTGTTTCCATTGAGAGTAGGGGAGATTCAAACGAGAGGACATGATTTGAGAGTTAGGGGGCAATAGTTTAAGGGAAACACAAGGCGGTATTTCTTTACTCAGAGAATGATAGCTGTGTGGAATGAGCTTCCTGTAGAAGTAGTAGAGGCCAGTTCAGTTGTGTAATTTAAGGTAAAATTGGATAGGTATATGGACAGGAAAGGAGTGGAGGGTTATGGGCTGAGTGCCGGTAGGTGGGACTAGGTGAGATTAAGAGTTCGGCACGGACTAGGAGGGCCGAGATGGCCTGTTTCCGTGCTGTGATTGTTATATGGTTATATATGGTTATACCTCTGTTCTACCACGCTGTTCAGTACCCTAATGTTCATCATTAAGTCCTACCCTGGTTTGTCCAGCTAAAGTGCATTAAATTCCATCTGCCATTTTTTCAGCTGGTCAAGATTGGACTGCAAACTTTGATAACCTTCCACCCTGTCCACTAGACCCCAAATCATCGTGTCATCTGTAAATGACTTACAGTCCTACCAACTTGAATGAGTTTTTTGACAATAGAGATTGATGAAGGTAGAGAAGTAGATGTTGTTTATATGGATTTTAGTAAGACATTTGACGAAGTCCCTCATGGGAGGCTGATCCAGAAGATTAAGGTGCATGGTGTCTGCAGTGAATTGGCTGTTTGTATTCAGAACTGGCTTGTGCATAGAAGGCAGAGGGTAATGGTTGAAGGGACTTATTTGAGCTGGAGATCTGTAATTGGTGGTATTCCACAGGATCCTGTGCTGAGACCTCTGCTGTTGGTGATGTATATGAATGACCTGGATGAAAATGTAGATGAGTGGGTTAGTAAGTGTGCGGATGATACAAAGATTCATGAAGTTGTGGATAGTGTCGATGACTTGCAAAGAATACAGTTGAAGATATGGGCAGAGAAATGGCAGATGGAGTTTAACCCGGATAAATGAGAGGTGTTTCTCCTTGATAGGGCAAATGCCAGGAGACAGAATACTGTTCATAGTTCCTTAAAAGTGGCTACATAGTTTGACAAGGTGTTAAGAAGGCTAATGGAATGCATACTTATATTAGCTGAGGCATTGGGTTCAAAAGTCAAGAGGTTATGTTGCAACTTTATAAAATGCTGGTTAGGTCATATCTGGAGTATTTCATATAATTCTGGTCACCCTTTATAGGAAGGATGGTGAGGCTTTGAAGAGGGTGCAGAAAAGGTTTACCAGGATGCTGCCTGGGAGCATGTGCTATCATGAGAGGGTGTTTTTTTCTGGAACGACAGAGGCTGAGGGGAGATCTGATAGATAAGATATGAGAGGAACAGACAGGGAGTAACTTTTCTCCCAGGGTAGAAATGTCTAATACCAGAGGGCATTAAAGGTGAGAGGAAATAGGTTCAAAGGGGATGTGAGGGGTATATTTTTCACTCAGAAAGTGGTGGATGCCGAGAATATGCTGCCTGATATGGTGGTAGAGGCAAATACATTAGAGGCTTTGAAAGTGACGTTTAGATAGGCACATGAATATTGTTACAAATATAGCAGCAATGAATATGAAACTGAGACAGGGTTTAAAACAAATCCCGAGATTTATTAACCTCTGCTCAAAACTTAGAAAAGTAAACAACGATTAACTTAACTGGAAGTTAACAGTTGGGCGGCACAAATATTCAATCTTAGAAACTGTTCTTAATGAGTTTACATCCAAGCACAGACTTAAAGTGATAAATTCAAAAGACCATGTCATTTATACAGTCAGTAAGGAGAGACTTCCCCAAAACAAACGATTCCTTCGAAGTAACGACGATCTGCCGATCTCACAGCTGGTAGATGACTTGTTTGCAGAAATCATGAGGAAATACAAAGGAACTGACCTTTTGACTGGAGGGTGGTCACTGCACAAACCTTACTGACTTTTCAGGGGTTTAACTCAAATGTGCAGGCCACAATTCCTGAATGAAGTCACAAAGGTCTACCATTCCCCAAAACGCTGCACAACATTAACTTTATTCAATGCTTTGAACTCAGATAACTCCAGTAATGCCTTCACTCTCTGATACTGGACTGTAAGGAAAAAAAATAAACGTGCAATGAACAAAACTAGTGGAGCCTCCACACCTCCGACCAGGAACAACAACGTTGTATCAAAAATAAAAATGAGAAATGCGTCACAAACCGTGGGTTGATTTAAATACGGTTTGGAACATGCCATCATGTGACATAACCCTGTGGTCATAAGAAAATTACATCATCCCACTCACAAGACCATTACATCATCCCACTGTCTGGTAGAACATAGAACAATACAGCACAGTACAGGCCCTTCGGCCCACAATGTTGTGCCGACCCTTAAATCCTGCCTCCCATATAACATCCCACCTTAAATTCCTCCATATTCCTCTAACAGTCTCTTAAATTTCACTAGTGTATCTGCCTTCACCATGCACCAACCACTCTCTGAGTGAAAAACCTTCCTCTAATATTCCCCTTGAACTTTCCTCCCCTTACCTTAAAGCCATGTCCTCTTGTATTGAGCAGTGGTGCCCTGGGACTCTGGCTGTCCACTCTATCTATTCCTTTTAATATCTTGTATACCTCTATCATGTCTCCTCTCATCCTCCTCCTCTCCAGAGAGTAAAGCCCTAGCTCCCTTAATCTCTGATCATAATGCATACTCTCTAAACCAGGCAGCATCCTGGTAAATCTCTTCTGTACCCTTTTTAATGCTTCCACATCCTTCCTGTAGTGAGGCGACCAGAACTGGACACAGTACTCCAAGTGTGGCCTAACCAGAGTTTTATAGAGCTGCATCATTACCCCGCGACTTTTAAACTCTATCACTCGACTTATGAAAGCTAACACTCCATAAGCTTTCATAACTACCCTATCTACCTGTGAGGAAACTTTCAGGGATCTGTGGACATGTACCCCCAGATCCCTCTGCTCCTCCACACTTCCAAGTATCCTGCCATTTACTTTGTACTCTACCTTGGAGTTTGACCTTCCAAAGTGTACCACCTCACACTTCTCTGGGTTGAATTCCATCTACCACTTCTCAGCTCACTTCTGCATCCTATCAATGACTCTCTGCAATCTTCGTCTATCCACAACACCACCAACTTTTGTGTCGTCTGCAAACTTGCCAACCCACCCTTTTACCCCCACATCCAGGGGTTAATACAAATCACGAAAAGTAGAGGTCCCAGAACCGATCCTTGTGGGACACCACTAGTCACAACCCTCCAATCTGAATGTACTCTCTCCACCAAGACCCTCTGCTTTCTGCAGGCAAGCCAATTCTGAATCCACCTGGCCAAACTTCCCTGGATCCCATGCCTTCTGACTTTCTGAATAAGCCTACCGTGTGGTACCTTGTCAAATGCCTTACTAAAATCCATGAAGATCACATCCACTGCACTACCCTCATCTATGTGCCTGTTCATCTCCTCAAAGAACTCTATCATGCTTGTTAGATACGATCTGCCCGAACACAATCGTGTTAGACACAATATCCCCAGTGTTCAAACTGTGGGTATGTAACAATATAAGGAAGATGGAAGGGTATGGATATTGTATAGTTAAGAGGGATTAGTTTTTTGGGTGTTTTTGATTTACTTTTCAACACAACGTTGAGGGCCGAAAGGTGTGTTCTTGTGCTGTACTCTTCTTAAGCAGGTACATTTAGAACCAAAATCATTGTTGAATGCAGAATACTGTAGGTTTCATAGGTGGTTGCAAAAGGAAGGGAAGTCCATTACATGGCTGAATTCAAGAAGATGTCTGAGCATTGTCATTTCAGTGATGGGCTTAATGATGCACTGAGAGATTGTTTAGTTTGTGGAATCTTACAAAAAGCATTCAAAAAAGGCTCCTAACTGAAGCACAATTCACATTTAAAGGAGCAGTTGAAAGTTGCTGTATCAATGGAAACAGCAGCTAGAGATGCAATTGAGTTCCAGTCAGGAATGAAGGTGAGTATGAACAAAATTGAAAAATCTACACAGAATGCTGGCCTGGCTGAACAAGTGCTGTAACTGTTGTGGAAGAGGCTCACATACACCAGACCAATGCAGATTTAAGGGCATAACATGCAGAAAATACGAAAAAAATTAGGAAACTTACAAAGAGTATGTTGGGCAAAAAAAATGGATTGCACAGGGAAGAGAAACAGATAAAAAGTCAAGCTGCAGTTTTAAGAAGAGTGCTAATCTGCATGCTGTTGATGAAAAATCTGATAATGCTGAGGCTGACACAAGACTGCGTAGCCTTGAAGTTTACACTGTGAAAACTGACAAGAAATAAGCAAAGCAGCATACACCAAAAGTGAACAGCAAATTAATTAAACTGAATTTGACAGCCCATTCCACGCACTCACCACTCTTTGCATAAAAAACTTACCCCTGACATCTCCTCTGTACCTACTTCCAAGCAGCTTAAAACTGTGCCCTCTCATGTTAGCCATTTCAGCCTTGGGAAAAAGCCTCTGACTATCCACATGATCAATGCATCTGATCATTTTATACACCTCTATCAGGTGACCTCTCATCCTCCGTTGCTCCAAGGAGAAAAGGCCAAGTTCGCTAAACCTATTCTTGTAAGGCATGCTCTCCAATACAGGCAACATCCTTGTAAATCTCATTTGTTCTCTCTCGATAGTATCCATATCCTTCCTGTAGTGAGGTGACCAGAACTGAATACAGTATTCCAAGTGGGGTCTAACTAAGGTCTTATATAGGTGTAACGTTACCTCACGGCTCTTGAATTCAATCTCACAGTTGATGAAGGCCAACACACCATACACCTTCTTAACAACACTGACAACCTGTGCTGCAGCTTTGAGTGTCCTATGGACTTGGACCCCAAGATCTCGTTGATCCTCCACATTGCCAAGACTTTTACCATTAATATTATATTCTGTCTTCAAATTTGACCAAAATGAACCAGCTCACACTTATCTGGTTTGAACTCCATCTGCCACTTCTCAGCGCAGTTATGCATCCTATCAATGTCGAGTTGGAACTTCTGACAACCCTCCAGACTATTCACAACACCTCCAACTTTAGTTTCGTCAATAAACATACTAACCTACCCTTCTACTTTCTCATCCAGTTCATTTATAAAAATCACAAAGAGGAGGGGTCCCAGAACAGATCCCTGTGGAACACCACTGGTCACCAACCTCCAGACAGAATAAGAACCATCCACAACCACCCTTTGCCTTCTGTGGGCAAGCCAATTCTAGATACACAAAGCAAGGTCTCCTTGGATCCCATGCCTCCTTACTTTCAGCATGAGCCTCGAATGGGCTACCTTATCAAATGCCTTACTGAAATCTATATACACTACATCCACTGCTCTACCTTCATTAATGTGTTTTGTTGCATCCTCAAATAATTCAATCAGGTTCGTGTGGCATGACCCGCCTTTGACAAAGCCAGGCTGACTATCCCTAACAGAAACATGGAAACATAGAAAACCTACTGCACAATACAGGCCCTTTGGCCCACAAAGCTGTGCTGAGTATGTGCTTACCATAGAACTACCTAGACTTACCCATAGCTCTCCATTTTTCTAAGCTGCATGTATCCATCCGGAGTCTCTTAAAGGATCCTATCATTTACGCATCCACCACTGCTGCCGGCAGCCCATTTCATGCCCTCACCACTCTCTGCATAAAAAAACTTACCCCATGACATCTCCTCTGTACCTACTTCCAAGCACCTTAAAACTATGTCCTCTCATGCTAGTCATTTCAGCCCTGGGAAAAAACCATTGACTATCCACATGATCAATGCCTCTCATTATCTTGTACACCTCTATCAGGTTACCTTTCGTCCTCCGTCGAATAGTTCACTCAACCTATTCTCATAAGGTGTGCTCCCCAATCCAGGCAACATCCTTGTAAATCTCCTCTGCACCCTTTCTATGGTTTCCACATCCTTCCTGTAGTGAGGCAACCAGAACTGAGCACAGTACTCCAAGTAGGGTCTGACCAGGGTCCTGTATAGCTATAACATTACCTCTTGGCTCTTTAAACTCAATTCCACAATTGAAGAAGTCCAATGCACTGTATGTTTTTTTAACCGCGGAGTCGACCTGCAGAGCAGCTTTTGGTGTCCTCTGGACTTGGACCTCAAGATCCCTCTGATCCTCCACACTGCCAAGAGACTTACCATTAATACTATATTCTGCCATCATATTTGACCTAATCAGATTATGTCTCTCCAAATGCTCATAAATCCTGCCTCTCAGGATCTTCTCCAACAACTTGCTCACCACTGGTCTATAATTTCCTGGGCTATCTCTACTCCCTTTCTTGAACAAGGGAACAATGTTTGCAACCTTCCAATCCTCTTGTATTTCTCCTGTCCCTATTGATGATGCAAAGGTCATTACCAGAGGCTCAGCAATGATCTTGCTTCCCACGGTAGCCTGGGGTATATCTCATCCAGTCTTGTGGCTTTTCAAAAGCTCTTTGTTAATGTCTATACATTCAAGTGTTTCAGTCTGCTGTAAGTAATTCCCACAACTGCCAAGGTCCTTTCCACTGATGAATACTGAAGCAAAGTATTCATTAAGTACCTTTGCTACCTCTTCCGCCTCCATGCGCATATTTTCACTGTCATTCCTGATTGGTCCTATTCTCACATGGCTCGTCCTCTTTCTCTTCACATACCTGTAGAATCCCTTGGGGTTTTCCTTAATCCTACTCATCAAGGCTTTCTCATGGCCCCTTCTAGCTCTCCTAATTTCATTCTTGAGTTCCTTCCTGGTACCCTTGTAATTTTCTAGATCTCTGACAGTACCTAATTTCTCCAAATGCAAAGTGAAAGTCTCCCTATTAGGGCAGAGATCATCTGAAAGGAAACCAGAAAAGACCCAATACTGTCTCAGGTCCACATGGCAACCCAAATTTGCTGAATAGGCAGCAAAAATTCCAGTTTCTAACTTGCCCTTGATGGAGATTGAGAGTTATTGCACCATTCAAGTGACAGCTAAAGTGTTGGAGGAGCTACTGTACATGCCAGTCATCTAGGTGTGGTCAAAATGAAAGCATTGGCTCAAAGTTTTGTCTGGAGGCCTGGTATAGATCAGTAGATTGAGCAGCTTTCCATGCACTGTTCAGGATGCCAGCACATCCAGAAGATGCCAAGAACAGCACCTCTCCACCCCTGGGAATGGCCTGCATTGCCCTGGCAGAGGATTCATGTGGATTTTGCTGAACCATCCAAGGGCACAAATTTCTTGCTAGTAGTGGATGCAGCTACAGAGTGCCAGGAAGTGTTCCCAATAGTCTCCACTATAGCCTTGCACACTGTTGAAGTCTCTTTTCAAGGACTGGTGTTCCAGAACACTTGGTCAGTAACAATGGACCCCAGTTTGTTGTGGAACAATTTCAGTCATTCCTGAAAATGAATGGAATAAGACATATTACATCTTCATTGTACCCAGCTGCAAGTGGCTTGGCAGAAAGGTTTGTGCAGAGCAATATCAGCAGAACACACTACAGTGACACTGAATCAGAGGCTCATCAATTTCGTCCTTGCATATTGCAATGCAGTACACTCCACAGCCAATAGTTCACCAGCTATGCTGTTCCTGGGCCATCCTTTGATTCCACACTTGGATCTCCTCAAACCAAATCACAGGAGTATATAGGACAAACAGTTGCGACAAATTGAGGGTTCCTCAAACAAGGAGTTTCGACATTTCACTCTTTGGCAAGCAGTCCTTGTGAGGGACTGCAGTGATGATCAAAATTGTGAACTTGGAAAGGTTAAGGACAGAACTGGACACTCTCCTACAAAGTGGGGATTGCATCTCATGTCATCTGGAGGTAGCACATCAATTGATTAAGTAAATTGAGTAAAGAGAAGAAAGGAGTCTAGAGCTGCCAGAGTCAACTCCTACAACTATGATGGAGGAGGCCCAGGACTTGAGATTGTTTCAAAGCCACAAGTCTCACCTGCCGAGCAGTGTGGACCCCTCTCCCCCCACCCCCACCACCACCCCTACTTGTCAGGAAAGATGTTATCTCATAAGAATAAAGAAATCCTCCATGGTGACAAATCATTAGGCTTGAATGAGGCAATTTAAAATGTACTCTGTCTGTATAGTAGTGGTATTATATAGTATACTGTGTATATAGCATTTATATACAGTATATTTTTGTATATAAGTTGAGATGCATTGTACAAGGAGTGATTGATAAGTACATGCCCCAATGTAGGACATGAGTTATTAACTGCAAATTTTCTGTATAATCACCCAAAGAGCTGAACTGCACGTGCATGTAACACGAGCAGTATAATTCATCTCCTTCTACCTTAGGCCACAAACTTATCAATCACCCCTGCTGTGGACACTTCCTGGAGGTCCAAGATCTGTATGCTCCACGACCACTAGACTAAGTGTGTAAATGTAGGAGGGGACTATGTTGAAAAATAAATGTGCTAGGTTTTCTAAAATTGAGTCCTTCTACCCTAGGCCACAAACTTATCAATCACCCTTCATATATTGAGTTGGTTTCTAGCTAAGTAAGAAAGCGTGTTGCATATTTAATATTTCAGTAATATTTAAATAATATTGTAAATATATTGTTTGATTAAGCATTTTTATTTGCTTACAGAATTTGTTACAGGTTATATGTACAAAGCAGATGAATAGCATACATCGGTATGCCACCACATCATAAATGCATGCCTCACTAAAGTAAGAACAAACTAGGCATATTATTCCCAGCTCTGTGTCTTTCTTTTGATTAGCTTTATGTTTTGGAGTTACAAAAATATAACAGGTACTATCAGGCTTATGCTTCTATTCTGCTGTTATAAGACCATTGTATATATTGTACAATAAGATAGACTCTTAATTCCACAATCTACCTCATTATAGCTTTGCACCTTTTAGTGCCTACCTGGACTGCACATTCCCTATATCTGTAACATGTTATTTTGTCATTGCTCTTTGCTTGGACAATATGACCATAAAACAAAGCAGAATTAAGTCATTCATCCCATCAAGTCTTTGCTGGCATTCCATCATGGCTGATTTATTACCCCCTCCTGCCTTCTCCCCGTAAACTTTGACACTTTTTTAATCATGAACCTGTCAACCTCCACGTTAAATATATCCAACAAGTTGGCCTACACAGCTGCCTCTGGCAATGAATTCTACAGATTCACCAGCTTCTGGCTAAAGAAATTCTTCCTCATCTTTTCTCTAAATGGACATCCCTCTATTCTGAAGATTTACCCCAGTCCTAGACTCCACCACTATAGGAAACATCCTCTCTATGTCCACTCTGTCTAGGATTTTCAATATTCAGTAGGTTTCAGTGAGATTTCCCCTCATTTTTCTGAACTTCAGCGAGTACAGGCCCAGAGCCATCAAATGCTTTGCACATGTTAACCCTTTTATTCCTGGGATCATTCTCAAGAACTTCTTCTGGATCCTCTCCAATGCCAGCACATCTTCTCTTAGATAAAGGGCTCAATACTGCTCATAATACTCCAAGTGCAGTCTGATCATGCCAAGGAATACAGCTTTGCTTTTATATTCTAATCCTCTTGAAACAAATGCTAACATTGCATTCATCTTCCTCATCACCACATCAACCTGCAAATTAACTTTTAGGCTTGTATCAGAGTGCAGTTGCAGCCGAATCAGTGTGGGGCTTACACGAGCGAGAGATTTAAAAAAGGAGCTTTTACAGGATTTTGGCTTTTGTTTTGGCCAAAATGATTTTCATGATTTATTAGCAAGGACAAATAAAAATAAAGCACAAACAACTAGAGCAGCTACTTTTTGTAATGTCATTGTGTGAGTGAACTACTGTTAGAGTGAGGAAGCTTTGACTCATCATGCTTCAAGAGAACAGGTTTGAGCAAATTAAGTGTCTGATAAGCCTTTACTTCATCATTCTTTGTCTGTTAGTGCATAGTTAGAGCAGTGGGGATGACTCCAGGAACAGTGTTGTGTTCCTTGTGTGAGATGTGGGAATTGTGAGAGAATTCCTGCCTCCCTGAGAACCACATCTGCACCAGGTGCACCAAGCTGAGCTTCTCAGAAAATGTGTTAAAGAAATGAAGCTGCAGTTTGATGACCTTTGGCTTATAGGGGAAACGGAGGATGTGATGGATTAGAACTACAGGGAGGTAGTCACCCCTAAGTTACAAGGTGACTGTCAGGAGAAGGAAGGGAAATGGGCAGCCAGTGCCGAGTTTCCCTGTGGCCAATCCCCTCAATAGCAAGTATACAACTTTGGATACTGTTCAAGGGGACAAATTGCCAGCAGGGAGTTGCACCAACCGGATGTCTGGCACTGAGTCTGGTGCTGAGGCTCAGAAGGGAAGGGGCGTAGAGTACTGCGGTCATGTTAGGAAATTCCATAGTTAAAGGAGTAGACATGAGATTCTATGGGCAAGATTGAGACATCTGAATGGTATGTTGTCTCCCAGTTTGTCACGGCATTTGGACAGGGCCCAAGTATGGAAAGAGAGCCACTGAAGCGAGTCGATAATTCACAGACTTTAATGCGAACAGTATTTTAAAGGAAAAGAAGACAATAAAGACTTGACCAAACATGGTCGTTAAATAAAGCTCTCAAACGGAAAACTAGATACCAACACCATGGCTGAAAGGAATGTCCAAATATAAAATGAATACCGCTAATCTTCAATGTCAGTCAACTTGACAGTCCATTTTCTCAGCCAAGGCAGGTATTCAAGCAAGCAGATATGTTTGCTGTGCTTTGCTCAGGCCTCGACAAGCATAATAAAATAATAATTAACTAACACATGCATACTCACAAGACCAATTGTTGAATCTGCTGCCTGCCTGCGGATTGCGTAGGCCCTGCAGCACAGTCCACGGTTGTGACACAGTTGCCAGGGTCAGGGATGACTCAGATTGGGACCGCAACATTCTAAAGGGGGATGGTGAGCTGCCAGGTGACTTGGTACATGTTGGTTCCACTGATGTAGCTAGAAAAAGTGAGGAGGTCCTGACTAGAGATTTTAGGGGGCTAGGTAGAAAGATGTAAAACAGGACCTCCAGGGTAGCAATCTCTGGATTGCTGCCTGTGCTGTGTGCCAGTGAGGGCAAGAATACGATGATTTATCAGATGAATGTGTGGCTGAGAAACTCGTTCAGAGGGCAGGGTTTCACATTTCTGGATCATTGGGATCTCTTCTGTGGAAGGTATGACCTGTACAGAAGGGATGGGTTACATCTGAACCCAAGGGAGATCAATATCCTTGTAGGTAGGTTTGCTGGAACTGTTTGAGTGGGTCTAAACTAATTTGGCAGAGGGTGGTATCTGGAGTGACAGGGCTGAGAATAGGGCTGTTAGTTTACAAACAGATGCAGTGTGTAGTGAGACTGTGAGGAAGGACAGGCAGATGTTACAGAAAAATTGCAGTCAGTGGGATGAGTTACAGTGTTAAAGGGGTACAAACTTGAGAAGGGTGATGGATACAAGACTAAGGGTTTTATATTTGAATCAATGCAGTATATGCAATAATATAAAACGATCTTGTAGTGCAGTTAGAGATTGGCTGGTATGATGTTGTGGGCATCATAGAGTTGTGGCTGAGAGAAGATCATAGTTGGGAGCTGAACATCCAAGGATACACATTGTATCAAAAGAATAGGCAGTAGGCAAAGCAAGTGGGGTGGCTCTGAAAGATTAAATCAAATCCTTAGAAAGAGGTGACATAGGATCAGAAGATGTAGAATCCTTGTGGGTAGAGTTAAGAAACTGCAAGGGTAAAAAGAATGACGGGAGTTCTATACAGGTCTCCAAACTGTAAGTTAGGATGTGGGCTACAAGTTACAACAGGAGATATAAAAAGCATGTCAAAAGGGCAATGTTATGATAGTCACAGGGATTTCAATACACAGGTAAATTGGGAAAATCATGTTGGTGCTGATCCCAAGAGAGGGAGAATCTGCAGAATGCCTATGAGGTGGTTTGTTAGAGTAGCTCGTGGCTGAGCCCACTAGGGTTTCAGCAAAATAAATTTTTAAATGTTACGTACCCTGTAACTGGGTGTCAGACCAGCAAAGGCAGAAGTATCCATTGGAGTCTGGTGGTACTATATTTAAAGGTGTTTATTAATAAAAATAAGCAAAACCATACAAATAATGCAAATATACATATAACACAAGGTAGCAGTAATAAGCCTGAAAGTGTAGGAATAATAATAAGCAATAATAAACAAGCTCTATCGATGTCTAGGGGTAAATGAATTGTCATAGAAAAGTATAAAGTTCAGTTCAGTTCATGAGTGCTGAGGTAGTTATGGTTGTTGTGTTGTAATTGTTGGAGAGAGAGAGAGCGAGATGTAACAGCTGCAGTCAGGCAAACCTTGAATTATTTTTTCTTATTCCGTCGTACCATCGTGGTCATCCAGCTATGACCTCTCCTTCCTTCTGCTAGACCGTTCTTCTGTGGTGGACTCGTCACTCTGGCATGAGTGGACACACACACAAGTCCCCACCGGCCCTGCTGTAACACTGTGAGTTGTACTGATTGATCTCCTGGTTCGGTCTCTGAAGCCCCCACCTTTCTTGTGGGTTCCAACCCTCAGTCAGTGTCCACTGGCGTGTCTGAAGGGTGTCTCTTCAGACCTGTCTTTTTATCCCTACTAATGGGGTCTCAGCTATCCATCAATTCTGAATGACTGTGTCCATCAAATCATGCCACTCCAACAGTCCACTGAGGAATGTTAATGAGCAAACTATTGTCCTTGCAGAGAAATGGTAAATAATTCAAAAGGAGTCACAAGACAGTTAATCAGCAATCTCCCTCTCTCTCTTATCTGTTGCAGATGTTCTTGCCTGTTTTTGGTCTCTCTTTCTCATGGTCAGCTTAGCAACAGTAATATTTTGTGATTCTCAGGGAGGGGATGGTTAACTCTGTACCCCATTGTCCCTCAGGTCTGTTCATCACTCATAACATAAAAATCACTATATTCTGGAAATTATATGTTCCAGAGGACTGGAAAATTGCAAATGTCACTCCACTCTTCAAGATGGGAGAGAGGTAGAAGAAAGGAAGTCATAGGCCAGTTAGCCTAGCCTCAATGGTTGGGAAGATGTTGGAGTCACTTAGTAAGGATATTGTTTCAGGGTACTTGGAGGTACATGATAAAATAGGCCAAAGTTAGCATTATTTTTCAAAGAACTACCACATGCATGAACAGCCAGTGTCAACTCTCTGAAAGACCTTTGTAATTAGATCCACTGGTCTATCTAGGGGTGTACTGCAGTCTCAGTAAGTTCTATTTCTTTGTTTTGGAGTCATACAGCATAGAAGCTTACTCTTTGGCCCATCACGTTCATGTCGACCGTCAAGTATCCATGTATACTGTGTGCAATTCTGTTTTTCCCATTACAGAAAAGTTTTGCAACCTGTCGCACTGGATAATTTGGAATTGGAATTGGTACTGGTTTATTATTGTCACATGTACCGAGATTCAGTGAAAAAGTTTTGTTTGCATGTCATCCTGTCATGAATCATACCATATGTAAGTAGATTGAGATAGTAAAAAGAAAAAAAACTATAGAGTGTTGCATTTACAGAGAAAGTGTGGTGCATGTAGACAGATAAAGTGCTAGGGCCACAACAAAGAACACTGAGGAATCAAGAAGTCATATTTTGGTGTATAAAGATCCATTCAAGAGCTGTTCTAGACCCTGGAAGTACTTACTCACAATCTTCTACATTTTCTGTCAGACTGGAGGGGGAAAGAAAAAAGAATTACTGAGATGGAAGGAATCATTGATTATATTGGCTACTTTTCAGAGACCATAGGAAATATGGACAGAGTCATGGAGGGAAGGCTGTTTTTTTGTGCTGGTCGATGCTACATTTACAACTTTGTGATAAAAGCCTTAAAGGGTGGGATTTGAATATTTGTCATCCATACTCCTTCCTTTTTCATTCTTTCCCTTTCTTTAAAAGATGCAGATTTGAACGGAAGCACTGTTTTGTCTGAACTCTTATGAAACATTTGAAGTCCTCCATGGTAGCAAATCATTCATGTATGAAATCAGTTCCATTATTGTATCTCCTGAGGAACCCTCTCTATAGTTAAAGTAGCTGCCTGCTCATCTTGTTTTAGCCTCATCTCAAAGTGCAAAGTGATACAAAATCTGATTATGACTTGCCACATTTGCATTACACCATCTCAGGGAGTTGAGATGTGCTTGTGGGAATAGGTAGTAGGAAAACTCATTGATGTGTGGAGCTCACTCAGTACGCTTAGAGCAACATAGCCTGTTTTATGGTTGAGACACTAAACATCAAGAACTCCAGTATTAATAAATCTAAGGATGTATTAAGAATGTGGTGCACTCTCAGAAATGTCACCCTTTGTAATAAAGACATACAGCATAGAAAAAGCCTCATCATGTCCATGCCAAACATCAAGTATCCATCTACACTCTGTACAATTCTGTTCAAAGTTAACATAATTTAATATCAAAGTATGTACAGTATATGTTATGTGCTACATTGAGATTCCCTTTCTTATAGGCATTTATAGGAAAATAAAGAAATGCAACAGTTTATGAAAAAACCCTATATATAAACAAAGACTGAAAAACAGCCAATGTGCAAAAGAAGACAAATTGTGCAAACCAAAGAATATAGTACTGAGAACATGAAGTGTAGAGTCCTTGAAAATGAGTCGATAGCTTGTGGTTTAGAGTTGCCTTCTGTGAAGTTATCCAAGCTGGAACATGAGCCTGATGATTGTAGGAGAATAACTGTCCCTGAAAAGTTAATGAATTTTCCTGTCACCCCATCACAGAAAGAGTTTGGAGGTTTTGAAAAGTGTGTAGCAGTTTACCGGGGTGCAGCCTGGATTAGAGGATATGAGCTATAAGGAGAGGTTGGACATACTTGATATTGGTAGGAAAAGAGAGCTCATCCCGAAGAAAGATTTTAGGGAGCTAGGTAGAAAATTGAAAAGCAGGACTTCCAGGGTCTGAATTGCTGCCTGTGTCATGTGAGAATGAGGGCAAGAATAGGATGATTTGGCAGATGAATCTGTGGCTGAGGAACTGGTGCAGGGGGCAAATGTTTCATATTTCTCTTCTGGGGAAAGTATGGCCTGTACAAAAGGGATGGATTACACCTGAATCCAGGGGGACTAATATCCTTGCATGTTTGTTGGGGAATGTTTAAACCAATTCAGCAGGGAGATGGGAAATGGAGTGATAGGGCTGAGGATGGGACATTTGATAGAAAAGCCGTGGCAGTGTGAGGTAGACTGTCAGGAAGGACAGATGATAAGGGCAAAATTGCAGTCAGTGGGATGAGTTACAGTGTAAAAATGGACAAAATGCAAAAGGGTGATGAATACAGGACTGAAGATATTGCAGTTGCTATTATTAGGGAGAAGGTGCTTGGGAAGCTGAAAGGTCTGACGGTAGATAAATCACCTGGACCAGATGGTTCTGAAGGAGGTGGCTGAAGAGATTGTGGATGCATTAGTAATGATCTTTCATGAATCACTGGTATGGTTCTGGAGAACCGGAAAATTGAAAGTGTCTCTCCACTCTTCAAAAGGGAGAGAGGCAGAAGAAAGGAAATTATAGGCCACTTAATCTTACCTCAGTGGTTGGGAAGATGTTGGAGCCGATTGTTAAGGATGAGATTTTGGGGTACTTGAAGGCACATGGTAAAATAGGCCAAAACAAAGTCAGCATGGTTTCCTTAAGAGAAATGCTTGCCTGACAAATCTGTTAGCATTCTTTGAGCAGCAGAAAAGTAGAGACCTGAAGCCTGAGAAGACGTAACACACTCAGGTTCACCAAATGAGTTGAAAAGGCAGCGACACATGGCAGTTTGGTGCTTTGAGCGATGGTCAATCAATGTTCGTGATTGATTGGCAGGAACAAATTTAAGTAAGGTAGGGCAAGTGGAGCAGTCATTGTCGGGGTGGTCAGAGTTAGAATGGAGAATTTTTTTGGGCTTTAACTCTTTGAGGCTTCAGCGAGAAGAGGCTTCACTGAGAGAAGATAAAAAAGCAGTAGGTAGAGCCCCCCCAGTTTATTGTTCTTCCTTATTTGCATTTGTTCAGTTAGACCAGCAGAGATGCTAGGCAAGATAGTGGAATGTTCCTCTTGCAGGAAGTGGGAAGGCAGGAAGACATCCAGTGTCCCTGAGGACCACAACTATGAGAAGTGCATCCAGCTGCAGCTTCTAGCAATCCAGTTGGAACTGGAACTGGATGAACCCTGGATCATTTGGGATGCTGAGGAGTGATAGACAGGACATATAGAGAAATAATTATACCCAAGGTGTATGGCATATACAACTGGATGACAGTCAGGAAAGGGATAGGGATTAAACAGCCTGTGCAGAATACCCCTATAGCCATCCCCTTAACAACAGGTATACCACTTTGGATACTGTTGGCGAGGGGGAATGACCTAACAGAGGAAATACACAGGTCTTTGGCATTGAGTCTGGCTCTGTGACTCAGAAGGGAAGGAAGGAGAACAGGCAAGCTGTGGTGAAAGGGGAGTTGTTAGTTAGGAGAACAGAAAGGATGTTCTGTGAACAAGAACAAGATTCCCAGATGGTATGTTGCCTCCTGACTACTAGGACATCTGTGATCGAGTCCTCAGCATTTTTAAGTAGCAGGATGAACAGCCCGAGGTCATGGTCCAGTGACAAAGGTAGGAAGAGTGACAAGGTTCTGCAAATGGGGTTCAGGGAGTTAGGTGCTACGTTAAAGGGCAGGACCTCCAGGGTTATGATCTCAGGATTGCTATCCATGCCATATGCTAGCAAGGCCAGAAAAAGGAAGATTATACAGTTTAACACATGACTAAGGAGTTGGTGTAGGAAGGTGGGCATGAGATTTTTGGATCATTGAGCTCTCTTCCAGGAAAGGTGGGACCTGTACAGAAGAGACAGTTTGCACCCAAACTGGAAGGGGACTGTTTCTATGACTCTAATAAATGAAATACAGACAAAGGAGAATCTGTGGATATTATTTACTTGGAATTTCAGAAGGCCTTTCAAAAGTTGTTGTATTTGAGACTGCTTCGTAAGAGAAGATCCCATGATATTAAAGGAAAGATACTAGCATGCATAAAGCACTGGCTAATTGGCAGGGGGCAAAGAGTGGGAATAAAGGAAGCCTTTTCTTACTGGCTGCTGTTGAATAGTTGTGTTTTACAGGGGTTGGTATTGGGGCTGCTTCTATTAACGTTGTTTTGTCAGTGATTTAGAATGATGGAAATCATGACTTTGTGGCTTGGTTTATGGACAATACAAAGATGGGTGGAGGAGCAGATAGTGTTGAGGAAGCAGCGAAGCTGCAGAAGGACTTAGACGAATTAAGAGAACGAGCAGAGAAGTAGCAGATGAAATATAGTGTTGGGAAGTGTATGATCATGCACTTTGGTAAAAGAAATAAAAAGTAGATTATTTGCTAAATGGGGAGAAAATTCAAAAATCCGAGGTCCAAGTGGACTTGGGAGACCTTGTGCAAGATTCAGCTAAAAGTTAATTTGCAGTTAGTGGTGAGGAAGGCAAATGCAATGTTAGCACTCATTTCAAGAGGACTAGAATATAAAAACAAGACTGATTGATGTTAAGGCTTTATAAGGCACTGGTGAGACCTCATTTGGAGTATTGTAAGCAGTTTTGGGCCCTTTAAGAAAGGATGTGCTGACATTGGAGAGGGTTCAAAGGAGGTTCGCAAGAATGATTCCTGGAATGAAAGGCTTATCACATAGAAGTGTTTGATGGCTCTAGGCCTGTGCTCACTGGAATTTAGAAGAATGAGGGAGATCGCATTGAAACCTATTGAATTTTGAAAGGCCCAGATAGAATGAATGTGGAGAGGATGTTTCATATCGTGGGGAAGTCTAGGACTGGAGAGCACAACCTCAGTTTAGAGGAATGTCTGGTTAGAATGGAATTGAGGAGGAATTTCTTTAGCCAAAGTTTGGTGAATCTGTGGAATTCATTGCCACAGGTGTCTGTGGACGCCAGGCCATTGGATGTATTTAAGGTGGAGGTTGATAGGTTCTTGTTTAGTCAGGGTGTGAAAGGTTATGAGGAGAAGGCAAGAGAATCGTGTTGAGTGGGAAATGGATCAGTCATGATCAAATGGTGGGACAGATTTGATAGGCTGAAAGGACTACATCTGCTCCAATGTCTTATGGTCTTATGGTATTCTTTGGAGTTGGAGACTCTGGGAAGACCTACTGGAAGTTTTTAAAATTATGAGAGTCATAAATAGGGTAGATGGCTAGGATCTTTTTACTAGATGAGTAATGTCAAATACTAGAGGATTGCACTTAAGGAGAGAGAGAGGAAAGAACATTTTTAACACAGTCAGCATCTCTACTTTCTAGAAATTTGCACTGATTTGGGATAGGATGTCATCTAAAATTTTGACAAACGTCTATAGATGCACAGTGGAGAGTATCCTGACTGGTTGCATCACAGCCTGGTATGGAAACATCAATGTCCAAAAATGGTAAAGCCTTTCTTCTCACTGCTGCAATTGGGCGGGGCCTTAGGTCCCACACTACCAGGTTCAAGAGCAGTTATAACACTTCAGCCATCAGACTTTCTAACCAGTGTAGATAATTTCATATTTTCAGCATTTGACCTGGATCCTTTCCTTGTACCTGTCCAAATGCTTTCTAAATATTGAGATTTTAAATGCTTTACCACCTCCTCCGGCAACATGTTTCATATCCCCACCATTTTTGTGTGAAAAATATGCCTTCAGACCTCCTTTAAAGATTGTTCCTCTCAAATTGCATCTTGTCCTTCAGTTTTAGAAGCCCTGACCCTTGGAAAAAGATTGAGGATATTTACTTTATCTACACCCTTCATAATTTTATAAACATTTCGAAGGTCACCCCTCAACTTCCTGTGCTCTAGTGAGAATAGTGCCAGCATTGTCAAATGGGGGGGGGGCGAAGGGAGTGGACCCAAAAGCAAGACACAGACACTGAACTACCTGGAACAGTTAGGCGTGAGAAGGAAGCAGGGGAAGAGAAGAGAAAGGACACTGGACATGACACAGGCCCCAGATGAGACAAGGACTCTGGGCCTGGGCTAGGTCTTGACTAGGATAGGGAACCAGGATATGGAACTGGGAACTAGAAGCCTGGGCTTGGACTCCGAGCCAGAGACTGGACAAGGACCCAGAACCTGGGTCTTGACACGGGCTCAGACTCCAGAACGAGGCGAGGACAAGACGAGGCTACAGGAGGAGGAGAGGCACAGGATGGGATGAGAGACTCTTGGACAGGACAAGGGAACCTCAGCACAGGACGAGGGAATCCCAGCACCAGGCTGGGCAAGGTACTCCTGTGCTGGGTGAGGCACATAGACATGACAAGAACCCAGAGCTTCGGTCGAGGGAGAGACAACAGGAGTGGACATGAGACTCCTGCACAAGGGAACCCCAGCACAGGACGAGGGAATCCCAGCGCTGGGCTGGGCAAGGCACGTGGACATGATGACACAGAGCTGAGGGAGAGACAGGAACATGGAACACTGAGCCAGGACCCCTCATGGACAGGACGTAGGGCCGGGACTCGAACACAGAACGCTGAACATGATGACACAGTTCTCAATGCTAGGTAGCGGCAAAACGGCCAGACCAGCCTAGAGAATACGTGGACACAGACAGACAGTTCCAAACAGGGTGAGGCGAGGCTCCAGACAGAGGTGAGGCGAGGTGAGGCTCCAGGTAGATGCGAGGTGGGGCGAGTCTCCAGGCAGAGGCGAGGCAAGGCAAGGTCCAGGCAGATGCGAGGCAAGGTGAGGTGGGACCCCAGGCAGAGGTGAGGCGAGGCAGGGCTCAAGGCTGATGCGAGGCAAGGCTCTAGGCAGGGGCAAGGCGAGGTAGGGTGGAGCTCCAGGCAGCGGTGATGCAAGGCAAGGAACCAGGCAGAAGCGAGGCAAGGTGTGTCTCCAGGCAGAGGTGAGGTGGGGCTCCAGGCAAAGGGCTTGGCGAGGCGTGGCTCCAGGCTGAAGCAAAGCGGTGCCCCAGGCAGAGGCAAAGTGAGGCGGTAAACCAAGCAGAGGCTAGGCGAGGCGAGGAACCAGGCAGAGACGAGGCGAGGCGGGGCTCCAGGCTGAGACGAGGCTCCAGTCAGATGCGAGGTGAGGTGAGGTGGGGCTCAGGCAGAGGTAAGCCACCAGACAGAGTTGAGGCCAGGTGAGGCAGGGCTCCAGGCAGAGGTGAGGCAAGGCAGGGCCTCAGGTGGAGGTGAGGTGCTGCCCCAGGCAGAGGCGAGGTGAGGCAGGGCCCCAGGCAGAAGCGAGGCGAGGTGAGGCAGGTCTCCATGCAGAGGCGAGGCGAGGCATGGTGAGGCAAGACTCCAGGTAGAGGTGAGGCGAGGTGAGGCAGGGCTCCAGGCAGAGGCGAGGTGAGGTGGGGCTCAAAGCTGACACGAGGCGAAGCTCCAGGCAGGGGCAAGGCAAGGTAGGGTGGGGCTCCAGGCAGAGGCGAAGCGAGGCAATAAACCAAGCAGAGGCTAGGCGAGGCGAGGTGAGGTGGGGCTCCAGGCTGAGATGAGGCTCCAGGCAGATGCGAGGTGAGGTGAGGTGGGGCTCAGGCAGAGGTAAGCCACCAGACAGAGTCGAGGTGAGGAGAGGCGGGGCTCCAGACAGAGGCGAGGTGGCGACCCAGGCAGAGGTGAGGCGGGGATCCAGGCAGAAGTGAGGTGAGGCAAGGAACCAAGCAGAGGTGAGGCGAGGCGGGGCACAAGGCAGAGGCGAGGGCAGGTGAGGCAGGGCTCCAGGTAGAGGTGAGGCGAGGTGGGGCCCCAGGCGGAGGTGAGGTGCTGCCCCAGGCAGAAGTGAGGCGAGGCGAAACGGGTCTCCATGCAGAGGTGAGGCGAGGTTAGGTGGGGCTCCAGGCAGAGGTGAGGCAAGGCGGGGCTCAAAGTTGACGCGAGGCGATGCTCCAGGCAGGGGCAAGGTGAGGTAGGGTGGGGCTCCAGGCAGAGGCGCGGCGAGGCGAGTTGGGGCTGCAGGAAGAGGCGAGACAAGGCGGGGCTCCAGGCAGAGGTGAGGCGTGGCTCCAGGCTGAGGCGGAGTTCCAGGCAGAGGTGAGGCGAGATGGGGATCCAGGCAGAGACGTGGCGAGGCTCAAGGCAGAGGTGAGGCGAGGTGAGGTGGTGCTCCAGGTAGAGGCGAGGCGAGGAATGGCTCCAGGCGGAGGCGAGATGAGGCGAGTCTCCAGGTCGAGGCATGGCTCCATGCAGAGGTGAGGCAAGGTGGGGTTCCAGGCTGAGGTGAGGCGGGTTCCAGGCAGAGGCAAGGCGAGGCGAGGCTGGATGGGGCTCCAATCACAGTTGAAGCGGGGCTCCAGGCAGAGGCGAAGCGAGTGAGGCGAGGCAGGGCTCGAGGCAGAGGCGTGGTGAGGCGGGGCTTGAGGCAGAGGCGTGCGAGGCAGTGGGAGGGCGAGGCAAGGCAAGTTAAGGCTCCAGGCAGAGGCAAGGCACCATGTCAGGAATGTGAAAGGAAGGGATACAGACATGAGATTTGGACAGGTACAATCCAGCCGCCAGAGACTGAATCCTGAAGCTATTTATGAGGACAGCCCAAACAAGAATCAGCTGCCTCAACAGAAACAGGTTAATCCCAGAAAATTGGAATAAGGTACATGGACCAGACCGTGAACTGGAATGCAGATTTCATAGACCAGACCATGACAAGCATAGGCAATCTCTCCTTGAGACCAAACCCTTCAATCAAGGTAAAATCCTCGAGTCTCTTCTCACTCTTTCTGGAGTTACAACTTTTTTTAAAGTGTGGTGACCAGAAGTACATGCAATATCCCAAGTGTGGACTAACTATAATGTCTTCACCTGTGCCATCATTTTCAGGGAGCTAGAAAACTGCATCTGGAGATCCCTCTATGCACAATGCATCTAAGGTCTCTGCCAGTTATTATATGTCCTACCCATGTTAGGAAATACAAAATACATTATCTCACCAATTGTTTCACAGGATCCTGCTTCCCATAAAAGGATGTTTGAAGCAAACATGTGCTTTAGGCAGCTGGTTGTAGATTTCCTTTAAAATGATATAGCACACGTTATAGAGTTTACAGCACAGCAACAGGCCCTTCAACCCAACTGGCCCAAGATTCCCACCTAAGCTAGTTCTATTTCTTTGTGTTTCGCACATCTCCCTCTAGATCTTTCCTATCCATGTATGTTTTAAATGGTGTACTTGACTTAACCACTTCTTCTGGCAGCTTATTCCAGTCACTGACCACATTCTGGATGATAATATTGTTCCCCAGATTCCTAAAAAACTCTCCCCTTTCATCCAAAACCTATGTGTTTTAGTTCTTGATTCCTCAATTTTGGGAAAAAGTTTATGCACATTCAGTCTATCCACATTCCTCATAATTTTATGCAGCTCTGTCTGATTACCCCTCATTCTTCTAGGCTCCAATGAAAATGTCCCAACCTGATCAACCCCTGTATATTGACTCAGTCTCTCAAGTCCTGGTAACATCTTCACAAATCATCGTGAATGGTACTACAGGGTACAACAGTAAAATTACCATCCCCATATGAAAATCAGAATTATCAGAAGGTTGGTGAGCAGGGAGATGTGCTCAATTCAGATTGGATTACATACTTTCAATTAAGCATACCGTACCTTAGTACCATTCAGCCTATCAATTCCATGACAGGAGTCAAAGCAATCCCATCAATTCCACTCCCCTTCATTTTTCAAAACTCTTGAAATTAGAGGTCTATCTGACTCAATCTTCACTAAATTCCCTCTACAGCAAGTATATTTTTTTAAGGTACAAAATTCTTCTCCAAAGATGGTCACCTTGTTATGGTGGAGAGGCTTTTAAGTTTCTGAGATCTCGAGAGTGATGCCATCCGGAATTTAGTCATCTGGTGCTTAGCTCCTTTTAGGGTCAACTAAGGCAGTAAAGTCAAGGAGAAGATTGCTGTTTGGAGGCCAGTATACAACTGCCATTAGAGTCCTTTTACCCTTGCCATTTCTTAACTCAACCCATAGAGACTGCACACCTTCTGATCCGATGTCATCCCTTTCTAATGATTTAATATTATTTTTTATAAACAGGGCCACACCACCTACTAACCTATCTTTCTGATACACTGTATATCCTTGGATGTTCAGCTCCCAATGGCAGCCATCCTTTAGTCAAGTTGCAGAGATGGCCACAGCGATAGTGTGGAATTTCAAGAACGTTCATTATATTTCTTATAGAGAAACATAGAAAAGACATAGAAAACACAGAAAACCTACAGCACAATACAGGCCCTTTGGCCCACAAAGTTGTGCCAAACATGTCCCTACCTTAGAAATTACTAAGCTTACTTATAGCCCTCTATTTTTCTAAGCTCCATGTACCTATCCAAAAGTCTCTTAAAAGACCCTATCATATCCGTCTCCACCACTGTTGCCAGCAGCCCATTCCATGCACTCGCTACTCTCTGAGTAAAAAACTTACCCCTGACATCTCCTTTGTACCTACTCCCCAGCACCTTAAACCTGTGTCCTCTTGTGGCAACCATTTCAGCCCTGGGAAAAAGCCTCTGACTATCCACATGATGAATGCCTCTCATCATTTTATGCACCTCTATCAGGTCACCTCTCATCCTCTGTCGCTCCAAGGAGAAAAGGTCAAGTTCGCTCAACCTATTCTCATAAAGCATGCTCCCCAATCGAGGCAACATCCTTGTAAACTTCTCTGCACCCTTTCTAGGGCTTCCATATCCTTCCTGTAGTGAAGCAACCAGAATTAAGCACAGTATTCCAAGTGGGGTCTGACCGGGGTCCTATATAGCTGTAACATTACCTCTCAGCTCCTAAATTCAAATCCACGATTGATGAAGGCCAATGCACTATATGCCTTCTTAACCACAGAGCCAACCTGCGCAGCTGCTTTGAGCGTCCTATGGACTCAGACCCCAAGATCCCTCTGATCCTCCACACTGTCAACAGTCTTACCATTAATACTATATTCTGCCATCATATTTGACCTACCAAAATGAATCACTTCACACTTATCTGGGTTGAACTCCACCTGCCACTTCTCAGCCCAGTTTTGCATCCCACTGTAACCTCTGACAGCCCTCACACTATCTACAACACCTCCAACCTTTGTATCATCAGCAAACTTACTAACCCATCCCTCCACTTCCTCATCCAGGCCATTTACAAAAATCACAAAGAGTAGGGGTCCCAAAACAGATCCCTGAGGCACTCCACTGGTCACCAACCTCCATGCAGAATATGACCCATCTACAACCACTCTTTGCCTTCTGTGGGCAAGCCAGTTCTGGATCCACAAAGCAATGTCCCCTTGGATCCCATGCCTCCTTACTTTCTCAATAAGCTTTGCACAGGGTACCTTATCAAATGCCTTGCTGAAATCCATCCACTGCTCTACCTTCATCAACATGTTTAGTCACGTCCTGAAAATATTCAATCAGGCTCATAAGGTACAACCTGCCCTTGACAAAGCCATGCTGACTATTCCTAATCATATTATACCTCTCCAAATGTTCATAAATCCTTTCTCAGGATCTTCTCCATCAGCTTACCAACCATTGAGCTAAGACTCACTGGTCTATAATTTCCTGGGCTGTCTCCACTCCCTTTCTTGAATAAAGGAACAACATTCGCAACCCTCTAATCCTCCGGAACCTTTCCCATCCCCATTGATGATGCAAAGATCATCGCCAGAGGCTCAGCAATCTTCTCCCTTGCTTCCCACAGTAGCCTGGGGTAAATTTTGTCCGGTCCCGGCAACTTATTCAACTTGATGTTTTCCAAAAGCTCCAACACATCCTCTTTCTTAATATCTACATGCTCAAGCTTTTCAGTCTGCTGCAAGTCATCACTACAATCACTAAGATCCTTCTCCATAGTGAATACTGAAGTAAAGTATTCATTAAGTACCTCTGTTATTTCCTCCAGTTCCATACACACTTACCCACTCTCACACTTTATAGGTCCTATTCTTTCACATCTTATCCTCTAGCTTTTCATATACTTGTAGAATGCCTTGGGGTTTTCCTTAATCCTGCCTGCCAACGCCTCCTCATGACCCCTTCTGGCTCTCCTAATTTCCTTCTTAAGCTCCTCCCTGTTAGCCTTATAATCTTCTAGATCTCTAACATTATCTAGCTCTCTGAACCTTTTGTAAACTTTTCTTTTCTTCTTGACTAGATTTATTACAGCCTTTGTAACCTTTGTACCCTACCATAACTTCCCTGTCGCATTGGAACGTACCTATATAGAACTCTACACAAATATCCCCTGAACATTTGCCACATTTCTTGTGTACTTTTCCGAGAACATGTGTTTCCAATTTAAGCCTCCAATTTCCTGCCTGATAGCCTCATAATTCCCCTTACTCCAATTAAACACTTTTCTAAGTTGTATAATCCTATCTCTCTCCAATGCTATTGTAAAGGAGATAGAATTATGATCACTATCTCCAAAATGCTCTCCCACTGAGAGATCTGACACCTGACCAGATTCATTTCCCAATACCCAATCAAGTACAGCCTCTCCTCTTGTAGGTTTATCTACATACTGTGTCAAGAAACCTTCCTGAACACACCTAACAATCTCCACCCCATCTAAATCCCTTGCTCTAGGGCAGGGGTCAGCAACCTTTACCACTGAAAGAGCCACTTGGACCCGTTTCCCACAGAAAAGAAAACACTGGGAGCCGCAAAACCCGTTTGACATTTAAAATGAAATAACACTGCATACAACGTTTTGTTTTGCCTTTATGCTATGTATAAACAAACTATAATGTGTTGCATTTATGAAATTGATGAACTCCTGCAGAGAAAACGAAATTACATTTCTGCATGCAACAAAAACATGTTGACCTCCGAAAAAAAGACGTTGGGTTGAAGGTTACTTTTAAGTAAAATACTCAACGTCTATTTGAGTCCTTCTTGTATTTATGAAAAACGCCAAACTTAAATTTGCCGCCAGCAGCAAACCAAAAATAACGTCAGCCAGCTGTCAACCTGAAAAATAAAAGGACTATTTCACTGAACAATGAAAGCATATGAATATACGTAAAATAATAGGCAATTAAAATATTTATCATCCTTGTTCAGGTTGACTCACACCTGACAATGCAGTCGTATTCAGTAGGGATGGATCGATGCTTAGGGGAGTGACCAGGAAGGATAATGTGTTTTTTTCCTCTCTGAACTCACAGAAGCGTTTCCCAAACGATGTTTGCATTGCGATGATTGCCCAATGTAATTACTCCGAATTTATCATGTCGTGACCTTTTTTGAACTCTCTCAAATTGGGGAAGTGAGACAATGTGCCTTTCTGTAAATCTCTGGCAAGCAACGTCAACTTGCGCTCGAATGCCAAAACATCCTCCAACATGTGCAGGGCTGTACGTCCTTACCCCGTTGAAGAGCTGTGTTCAGCGTGTTCAGGTGCGCTGTTATGTCTACCATGAAGTGTAGCTTTTCCAGCCACTCTGGCTGTTCCAGCTCAGGAAAGGTGAGCCCTTTGCTGCCCAGGAAAGTTTTCACTTCTTCCAGACACGCGACAAAGCGTTTCAGCACCTCCCCTCTGGACAGCCAGCGATAAAAACACGTTGTAGCGGTTGCTACACGCAGTCAGTAAACTGCAGTCAAAGATAGCTTTATTCGAACTAAACAGCCTTGCTTTTAAGCCTCCCTCAACCCGCCCCCCATGGGCGCGGATGCTGCAAAAGACACGTACTCACAAACCCCCGTAGGCTATCTCCCTTAGCCTGAACGCTGGCTAATTGTGAGCCGGTTCGGATGTGTCAGGAAATGGGTCGCCACAAAGTCTTATTTAGATTGTACAAGATCACCATAATCTTCAAATTTAGATTTACATTTCAAAAACTAACAAACTAACATAAAATACATTTTAATTAAATACTGACCATGTAGCGGTGTGCTACACGCAGCGCTAAAATTACGACACGGAGTCGGTAACTGCAGTCGAAGGAAAAAACTTTATTCGAAATCTTCAGCCTCACTTTTAAGCCTCCCTCAACCTGCCCCCCATGGCGCAGAGGCTCCAAAGCTCTGTGCTCGCAAACCCCCGTAGGCTATCTAATTGTGAGTCGGTTCGGATGTGCCAGGAAAAGGGTCGCCACAACCAATTATTTCCCAAAGCAACAGGGAGCCGCAGCACAGACGTAAAAGAGCCACATGCGGCTCCGGAGCCGCGGGTTGCCGACCCCCGCTCTAGGGAGATGCCAGTTGATATTTGGGAAATTAAAATCTCCCATCATGACAACTCTGTTGTTATTACACCTTTCCGGGATCTGTTTCCCTAGCTGCTCCTCAATATCCCTGTTACTATTGTGCTGTGTGCATTCAAATATAACACTTTCAGTCCAGTATTTGTTGCTTTCTCTTTTAACTGCACCGTGCCTCTATTGCCCTGGAAATCCTCCCACTGTCTGTGATTAAGCCTCATCTCCTGCCTGCCCTTTCAATCATCTCTGTTGCACGCTGTCTTTGATTTATCCCCCTTTTTCCCCTTTACCCAGCCCTATCACTCTGATTCCCATCCCCCTGCCAAATTAATTTTAACCCTCCCTAACAGCTCTATTAAACCTGCCTGCTGGGATATTGGACTCCTTTGGGTGTAACCTGTCCTTTTTGTACAAGTCGTACCTCCCCCAGAAGAGGCCCCAATGATCCAAGATTCTCCTGCCTTCTCCCCATAAACTTTTTTGCCCTTACTAATCAGGAACCTATTAACCTCTACTTTAAATATAGCCAGTGACTTGGCCTCCAAGGCTAACTGTGGCAACCAATTCTACAGATTCACCACCATCTGGCTGAAGAAATTCCTCCTAATCTCTGTTCATAGTCATAGAAAAATACAGCACAGAAACAGGTCTTTCTGCCCATCTAGTCCAGCCCAAAACCATTTAAACTGTTTACTCCCCCACTATAGGGAACATCCTCTCTTCATTCACTCTCTTTAGGCTTTTCAATATTCAATAGTTTTCAATTAGATCACCCACCATTCTTCGAAACTCCAGTGAATACAGGCCCAGAGCCACCATATGACCTAACTGTCTTTGTCATGATGAACATACTGTTTTGATATCATTAGTGCATTGGTTTCATCCTGCTTTTGCTTGTGCTTATCTGGTATTAATGTTAAATAGAGCACTTCGATGAAGATTTTGTGTCATTAAAGACAATGGATCTATTTTCCTTGCTTCCTGAAGTTTCTTCCATAGGGAATAGTTTTCACAGATACAGGAAGCAAATAAGATGAAGGTGATGAGGTGATTCAGCTCCAGTTGGCCATTACAGAGATAGTAAAGCAAAATGAATTTGCTTTGAAAGAGGGACTGATTATGCTGGTTGTCTGGATAAGCTTCAAATCCTGCCCTTTTGTTAAGAAATGGAGTTCATCTTACACAAAGTGGCCACTTTATTAGGTACTTGCTGCACCTGACAAAGTGGTCACTGAGTGTATGTTCATGGTCTTTTGCTGTTGTGGACTATCCACTTCAAGGTTCAATGTATTGTATGTTCAAGGATGCTCTTCTGCACACCACAATTATAGCATATGGTAATTTCAGTTACTGTTGCCTTCCTGTCACCTTGAACCAGTCTGACCATTCCCCTCTGACCCTTCTCAATGAAAGTGGCCACCGGGTTTATAATCCCTTGAGCATCTTCTGCCAATCAATAAGATCATGACTGATTTGATCTCAGCCTCAGTTACACCTTTTTGCCTGAGTTCCTTCACCTTTGACACTGAAAAATATTCAATGACTCACCCTCAATGGTTCTTTAAATATTCTAAACACTGACTGGCCTCTGAGGGAAGTAATTTATTCTTATCATAGGTGACCTCAACCTATGCCCTATCTCTAGGGGAAATATCCTCTCAGCACCGACCTGTCAATCCTTTTCAGAATCTTGTATGATTTAATAAGATCCATTAACTCCTCAAATTTTAGTGAACACTGACCTAACCTTCACAGGACAAATTCTTCAATCCGGGAATCAATTCTGTGAACCTGTTTTTAATAGCTTGCAAAGCAAGTACACGCAGCGGTCACTTTATTAAGTACACCTGTACCCCTGCTCATTAATGCAGATATCTAATCAGCCAATCATGTGGCAGCAACTCAGTGCATAAGAGCATGCAAACATGGTCAAGAGGTTCAGTTGTTATTCAGACCAAACAACAGAATGGGGAAAGATGTGATCTAAGTGACTTAGACTGTGGAATGGTTGTTGGTTATAAATAGGCTGGTTTGAGTATCTCAGAAATTGCCGATCTCCTGGGATTTTCATGCACAACAGACTCTAGAGTTTATACAGAACGTTGTGAAGAGCAAAAAAAAATCCAGTGAGTGGCAGTTCTGTGGGTGAAAACACCTTGTTAATGAGAGAGGTCAGAGAAGAATAGCCAGACTGGTTCAAGATGACTGGAGGGCGATAGTAACACAAGTAACCATGTGTTACAACAGTGATGTGCAGAAGAGCATATCTCAACACACAACATGTCGAACCTTAAAGAGGATGAATTACAACAGCAGATGACCACAAACTTACATTCAGTGGATTAAGGAGAAGGTGCTTAGGAAACTGAAGGTACTAAAGAAAGAGAGTCATCTGAACAAGATAGACTACAACCCAAGGTTCTGAAAGAGGTAGCTGAAGATGATTATGGAGGCAATAGTAATGATCTTTCAAGAATCACTAGCTTCTGGAATGGTTCAGGAGGATTGGAAAATTGCAAATGTCAACCTACTCTTTAAGAAGGGAGAGAGGGAAAAGAAAGGAAATCATAAGCCAGTTAATCTGACCTCAGCAAAATGGCCATTATTAAGGATGTTAATTGTTCACCATTATAGGTTATTCAGGGTACTTAGAGGCACATGATAAAATGAGCCATAGTTAGCAAGGGATATCTTGCCTGACAAATATGTTGGAATTCTTTGAAGAAATAACAAGCAGGATAGACAAAGGAGAGTCAGTGGAGGTTGTTTACTTGGATTTTCAGAAGGGCCTTAATAAGGTGCCACACATGAGGCTGCTTAACAAGATAAGAGCCCATGATATTACAGGAAAGACACTAGCATGGATAGAAGACTGACTGACTAGAGGAGGCATAGAATGGGAATAAGCAGGCCTTTTCAGTTTGACTGCTGGTGACTTGTGTTGTTCCACAGGGGCTGGTGTTGGGATTACTTCTTTTCACATCATACAGTATGTCAGTGATTTGGATGACGGACTGCTGTCTCTTTGGCTAAGTTAGTGATGATATGAAGATAGGTGGAAAGGTTGGCAGTACTGAGAAAATGGGGAGGCTGCAGAAGGACCTAGAGAGATTGGGAGAATGGGCATAGAAGTGGCAGATGGAATATAGTGTATGGAAGTGTATGGTCATGCACTTTTGTAGAAGGAATAAAGGCATAGACTACTGTATTTTCTAAACAGAGAAAAAAAATTCAAAAATCAGAGATGCAAAGGAACATGAGTCAGTGTTAAACAGTCAACATTTCAGGGCAAGACGCTTCACCAGGGTTGCAGTTGTTGCTCTCCCTTCACACCAGCTCTGAGATAATTTAAGTTGGCCACAATTATTGAAGACAGAAGAGATTGCTGATGCTGGAATCTGGATCTTTATTAGCTACACCTGTACATCTGCTCATTAATGCAAATATCTAATCAGCTAATCACATGGAACCAACACAATGTATAAAAGCATATATACGTGATCAAGAGGATCAGAATGGGGATGAAATTACTTTTACTGTGAAATGATTGTTGAGTCAAATGGGGTGATTGAGTATTTCAGAAACTACTGATCTCTTGGAATTTTCACATACAATAGTCTCTGGAGTTTACAGAGAATGGTGCAACAAACAAAAGACATCCAGTGAGCGGCAGTTTCATGGGCAAAATGCAGACATGGTCAAGAGGATCAGTTGTTGTTCAGATCAAGCATCAGAATGGGGAAGAAATGTAATCGAAGCGACTTCGACTGTGGAATAGTTGTTGGTGCCAGACTGGGTGCTATGAATAACTCAGAAACTACTGATCTTCCGGGATTTTCATGCACAATAGTCTATAGAGTTTACAGAGAATGGTGTGAAAAACAAAAAAAAAATCCAGTTATCAGCAGTTCTGAGGGTGAAAGCACCTTCTTAATGAGAGATCACAGAAGAATGGCTAGAGCTGACGGGAAGGTGACAGTAACTCAAATAACCACATGTTACAACAATGGTGTGCAGAAGAACATCTCTGAATGCACAACATGTCAAATTGAAGTGTATGGGTGACAGCGGCAGAAGACCACAAACACACAGATACCTCTTGTACCTAATAAAGTGGGCACTCATGATTTTACACACCCCAAATGGACAACAAAGGGAGGATGCTTTATACTCCTTCAGTCTTGACTGGAAACAAATGTGATGAACCGAGTCCTGATGAAGGGTCTAGGCCCGAAATGTTGTCTGTTTATTCCCCTCCATAGATGCTACCTGAGCTGCTGAGTTCCTCCAGCATTTTGCATGTGTTGCACTGGATTTCCACCATCTGTAGATTCCCTTGTGCTTATGGTTAGCAGGGGTGAAAGGGCAGTGTCCAATCCCACTGCAGCATTTCCTCTTCTATTAAAAAGTTCTTGGAAACAAGCCCAGAACCAACATAAGTTTTCAAACTGCAGCTGGACTACTATGCAAACATTCCCATGGAGTCTCTGCGGTGACGTGCGACAAGGATCAGGACATCCAGCCGACTATGATTATGTATCCAACTAGTTGGGAGTGATTGCATTGCACGGCCACTTTAACACTGAAAGGTTAGAGTTAGGTTTATGGTCTCTGATCTGAACCATCCAGGTATTTATCCTCTTCTTCTTGAGTTAGTGCAGTGTCACTTCTTTAAAATTTAATTTCTTGGAAACATGAAGTGTTGGTAAATAGGTTTATTATCGTCACTGTTACCAAGGTACAGTGAAAAACCTTTGTTTGGTGTGACATTCATACAGATCATTTCATTGCAACTGTGTATTAAGGGAACATAGAAACATGGAAAAACCTAGAGCACAACACAGGCCCTTCGGCCCACAAAGCTGGGCTGAACATGTCCTTACATTAGAAATTACCTAGGGTCACCCATAGCCCTCTATTTTTCTAAGCACCATGCACCTATCCAGGAGTCTCTTAAAAGACCCTATCGTATCCGCCTCCACCACCATCGTCGGCAACCCATTCCACGCACTCTCCACTCTCTGCGTAAAAAACTTACCCCCGACATCTCCTCTTTACCTACTTCCAAGCACCTTAAAACTGTGCCCTCTCGCACTAGCCATTTCAGCCCTGGGAAAAGGCCTCTGACTATCCACACGATCAATGCCCATCACCATCTTATACATCTCTATCAAGTCACCTCCCATCCTCCGTCTCTCCAAGGAAAAAAGGCTGAGTTCATTCAACTTACTCTCATAAGGCATGCTCCCCAATCCAGACAGCATCCTTGTAAATCTCCTCTGCATTCTTTCTATGGTTTCCACATCCTTCCTATAGTGAGGTGACCAGAACTGAGCACAGTATTCCAAGTGGGGTCTGATCAAGGTTCTATATAGCTGCAACATTACCTCTCGGCTCCCAAACTCAATTCCATAATTGATGAAGTCCAATGCACTGTATGCCTTCTTAACCACAAAGTCAACCTGCGCAGCAGCTTTGAGTGTCCTATGGACTTGGACCCCAAGATCCCTCTGATCCTCCACACCGCCAAGAGTCTTACCAGTAATACTATATTCTGCCATCAAATTTAACCTACCAAAATGAACCACTTCACACTTATCTGGGTTGAACTCCATCTGCCACTTCTTAGCCCAGTTTTGCATCCTATCAATGTCCCAGTGTAACCTCTGACAGCCCTCCACACTAACCACAACACCTCCAACCTTTGTGTCATCAGCAAATTTACTAACCCATCCAGGTTATTCATCCTCATCCAGGTTATTTATAAAAATCACAAAGAGTTGGGGTCCCAGAACAGATCCCTGAGGCACACCACTAGTGACCGACCTCCATGCAGAATATGACCCGTCTGCAACCACTCTTTGCCTTCTGTGGGCAAGCCAGTTCTGGATCCACAAAGCAATGTCCCCTTGGATCCCATGCCTCCTTACTTTCTCAATGAGCCTTGCAAGGGGTACCTTCTCAAATGCCTTGCTGAATTCCATATACACTACATCTACTGCTCTACCTTCATCAATGTGTTTAGTCACATCCTCAAAAAATTTAGGCAGGAGCATAAGGCATGACCTGCCTTTCACAAACCCATTCTGACTATTCCTAACCATATTCTGCCTCTCCAAATGTTCATAAATCCTGCCTCTGAGGATCTTCTTCATCAACTTACCAATCACTGAAGCAAGACTCGCTGGTCTATAATTTCCTGGGCCATCTCTTGAAAAATGGAACAACATCTGCAAGCCTCCAATCCTCCAGAACTTCTCCTATCCCCATTGATGTTGCAAAGTTCACTGCCAGAGACTCAGCAAACTCCTCCCTCACCTCCGACAGTAGCCTGGATACATCTTATCTGGTCCTGGTGACTTATCCAACTTGATGTTTTCCAAAAGCTCCAGCACATCCTGTTTCTTAATATCAACATGCTCAAGTTTTTCAGTGCATTGTAAGTCATCCCTACAATCACCATGATCCTTTTCTATAGTGAATAGTATGGTAGCGAGACTTGGGACATTTACTCCAAACAGGGGAGGAAACGCAATAGTTTTCACCTGTGCAGCCTTTGCTGCATCCTCGGCATCACTTGGAGAGACAAAGTCCCAAACTCTGAGGCTCTCTCCCACGCTGGACTTCTCACAATGTTCACACTTTTAAGACAATGCTGGCTGAGCCACATCTGTCATATGAAGGATGGTAGACTGCCAAAGGACATCCTCACACAGAGTGCTGGGAGGATACAGCAGATGACCGCAACAAATGGGGAGGTACTCTTCAGCAACACCTAGAGCAAGGCAAAAGAGTGATCCTGAGTCAGCTTGAGGAGCAGAGAGCTTAACGAAGAGAACAGCCGACACAACGCCCTACACATGCAGCAACTGTGGCAGAGCCTACCGTTCCAGGATCAGCCTCAATAGTCACAGTCGACGCTGCTCGACAAACCACTGACTACCAGAGGTGCAGTACCCATGGTCAACCATGACCGACGGAGGCCACAAAAAATCTGAAGCAAAGTACTCATTAATTACCTCTGCTATCTCCTCCGGTTCCATACACACTTTTCCACTGTCACACTTTATTGGTCCTATTCTCTCACGTCTTATCCTCTTGCGCTTCACATACTTGTAGAATGCTTTGGAGTTTTCCTTAATCCTCTCCACCAAAGCCTTCTCATGGCCCCTTCTGGCTCTCCTAATTTCTTTCTTAAGCTCCTTCCTGCTAGCCTTATAATCTTCCAGATCTCTATAAATACCTAGTTTTTTGAACCTTTCACATGCTCTTCTTTTCTTCTTGACTAGATTTATAACAGCCTTTGTACAGGTAGGGTTCCTATACCCTACCATTTTTTCCCTGTCTCATTGGAACGTACCTATGCAGAACTCCATGCAAATATCCCTTGAACACTTACCACATTTCTTCCGTATGTTTCTTTGAGAACATCTGTTCCCAATTTATGCTTCCAAGTTCCTGCCTGATAGCGTCATATTTTCCCTTACTCCAATTAAATGCTTTCCTAACTTGTCTGTTCCTATCCCTCTCCAATGCTATGGTAAAGGAGACAGAATTGTGATCACTATCTCCAAAATGCTCTCCCACTGAGAGACTTGACACCTGACCAGGTTCATTTCCCAATACCAGATCAAGTACAGCCTCTCCTCTTGTATGCTTATCTACATATTGTGTCAAGAAACCTTCTTGAACACACCTAACAAACCTAACATACCTAAGGCAGTATGAGGACAAACAATATCATGCTTTCATCTTATTCCTATAATTGGAAAAGAGGTACAGGAGCCCAAAGACCCCACACTCAGTGTTTTAGGAAGAGTTTCTTCCTTTCTGCCATCAGATTTCAGAATGATCGATGTGCCGATGAATACTATTATTCCTCTTCTGTGCCATTCATTCATTCATCCATCCATCTGTCTATCTATTTTTATGACTTCTATCAAGTTTCAAGTTTTGCACTGTACTCCTGCTGCAAAACAACAAATATGCCAGTGATAATAAATTCTGAATACAAAATAAAGTGTCTCATTTGCAGAAGAAGTGCAATGCAGGCAGATAATAAAGTGCAAAGCCATGATGAGGTAGATTGTGAGGTCAAAAGTACATCTTATATTACTAGGAAACCACAGAAAATACAACTAGGAGTCATGGGTTAAGGATAAAAGATGAAATATTCAAGAGGAACATAAGGAACTTCTTCACTTAGAGGGTGGTGAGAGTGTGGAATGAGCTGCCAGCGCAAGTGGTGGATGCAATTTGGATTTCAATATTTAAGACAAGTTTGGATAGGTACATGGATGGTGAGGATATGGGGGGGGGGGCTATGGTCCTGGTTCAGGTCAATGGGAGTAGGCAGTTTAAATGGTTCGGCACAAACAAGATGGGGCATAGGGCCTGTTTCTGTGCTGTAGCTTTCTATGACTCTATGATGTTAAAGAAATAAAGCTGGATTAGCTTTTATTTAATCACATGTACGTCATAACATTGAAATGTACAGTGAAATATGTCATTTCCAACAAATCAATCAGCAAGGATTGTGCTGGACAGACTGTAAGTGTCACCAGAAGTTATCCATACCATTTCAAGAGCTAATGACGGTTCCTGAACCTGGTGGTGTGGGACCTAATGCCTACCTTCTATCTGATGGTTGCAGCGAGAAGAGGGCTTGGCCTGGATGTTGGGGGTCTTTGATGATGGATGATACTTTCTTGTGGAAGATGTGCTCAATGGTGGGAAGGACTTCCCTGTGATGGAATGGGCTGTATCCACTTCTTTATGTAGTTTTTTCACTGTTACTGAACACTGGTGCTTCCTTACCAGGCTGTGATGGAACCAGTCAGATAATCTCCACTATGCATGTATAGAAGTTTTTGGTGACATACTGACATGGACCTCAGTTAACTGCTACTGAGATCAGATTATTTGGTTAGTGCGATCTTGCTCTGTACAAATTACCCAAATTACTCACTTTCAGAGTCATGTTCTGAGCAGACCCAGCATTTACCATGCATCCTTTATTGACCTGCTCTTCAGAAGTTAATGGTGAGATGCCATCTTACCTTCTTGAAAAACCGCTGTGTTTCTTGTGAAGCTTCTCCTACCATAGGTTACAGGGAAGTAAGTTGGGGGAAGGGGATCAGATTGCACTAAAACCCAGAATGGACATAATGGGTGAAATGGTTTCTCATGTCTTGATGTAAGTGAACAGATGGAATCCTGGATGGTGGCTCCAGCAAGTCAAAGTCAACTTTATTGTTTTTTATATAAAAAATATATACACAGTTTTTACAAGAAAAGACACAATTAGAACAAAAATGTCTGTATATATTTTTTATTGTCAATGTTGCGAATCAGACTGCTGCAAGTAAGTTTTACATTGCCATGGTAGTGCAGGTCAAAGTGAGATAGACATCTAATGAATTCATAAGACCACAAGAAATTGGAGCAGAATTAGGCCATTTGGTCCATTATGCTCTACCATTCCATCATGGCTGATTTATTTTCCTTCTCAACCCAATTCTCCTACCTTCTCCCCTAATCAAGAACCTATCAAACTCTGTTTTAAATATACCCAATGACTTGGCTTCCACAGCTGTCTGTGGCAATGAATTTCACAGATTCATAATTCTCTGACTAAAGAAACTCCTCCTCACCTCTCTTCTAAAAGGACATCCTTCTATTCTGAAGCTGTACCCTTTGGTCCTAACTCCCGCATTACATCCAGTTATGTAACCAGAATGCCAGAAGCAGAATTAGCCAAGTCAGTTTTGCCATTCCAATATGACTGATTTATTTTCCCTCTCAACCTCATCCTCCTGCTTTCTTCCTGTAATCTTTGATACCCTAAACTTATCAAGAACCTGTCAACCTCTGCTTTAAATATAACCAATGTTTCGGCCTTCACAGTCATCTGTAGCAATGAATTCCATAGATTCATCACCCTTACAACCTATAATTTTTTCTCTCTCAAATACACTTTATTTTCTCATTGATTACAGTCAGCATTAGAAGTGGGGATTGAGCCATGGTTGCTGGAGTTTTAAGACAACAGCTCTACCTCCTGTGTCACTTTGACACCAACCAATTACAATGCATTATTACAAGAAATTCTGCAGATGTTGGGAATCCATAGCAACACACACAAAATGCTGCTGGAACTCAGCAGGTCAGGCAGCATCTATGGAGGAGAATATACAGTTGGCGTTTTAGGATGAGGTACTAAATCAGGACTGAAAAAGAAGGAAGCAGAAGCCAGAATAAGAAGGGGGAGGAGAATGGGAAGAAGTACATGCTGGCAGGTGATAGGTGAGCTCAAGTGAGGGGAAATTGAAGTAAGAATGTCAGAGGTGAGAAGTGAAAGAGGTAAAGAACTGAAGAAGAAGGAATTTGATGGGAGAGGACAGTGAACCATGGAAGAAAGGGAAGAAGGAGAGGAACCAGAGGGAGGTGATGGGCAGCTGAGAAAAAAAAGGTTTGAATGGGTAACCAGAATGGAGAATTGAAAAAGGGAAAAAGGAAGTGGGGTGAAATACCGGAAGTTAGGAAACTTGATGTTTGGAGGCTGTTCATTAATGGCTGTTGCAGAGAGCACAGACATAGTTTGTCATGAGAAGCGGGAATGGAAGGTAACTGAAGGGGAAGCTATGGGGAAATTCTATCAGATCTGGTAGCCAGTGTGAGAGGTTTGGGACCATGGAGCATTCCATTTCCCTTCAACAACAAATAATTTGCTGGAGGAACAAGGCATCTGCGTGGGGGTGGGGGGGGGGTGAAGAATTGTTTATGATTTGGTTTTATACCCTGCATCAGGACTCAAAACACTGACAATTCCTGATCAGCATGCATAAGATGCTGGAGGAACTGTCAGACAGCATCGATGGAAGAGAATAAACAGTCGATCTTTTTCATAGAACATATAACATAACCGTATAACCATATAACAATTACAGCACGGGAATAGGCCATCTTGGCCCTTCTAGTCCATGCCGAACACTTACTCTCATCTAGTCCCACCGACCTGCACTCAGCCCATTCCTTTCTTGTCCATACACCTATCCAATTTTTTTTAAATGACAAAATCGAACCTGCCTCTACCACTTCTACTGGAAGCTCGTTCTACACAGCTACCACTCTCTGAGTAAAGAAGTTCCCCCTCGTATTACCCCTAAACTTTTGCCCCGTAACTCTCAACTCATGTCCTTTTGTTTGAATCTCCCCTACTCTCAATGGAAATAGCCTATCCATGTCAACTCTATCTATCCCCCTCATAATTTTAAATAAGTCTATCAAGTCCCCCCTCAACCTTCTACACTCAAAAGAATAAAGACCTAACTTGTTCAACCTTTCTCTGTAACTTAGGTGCTGAAACCCAAGTAACATTCTAGTAAATCTCCTCTGTATTCTCTCTATTTTGTTGACATCTTTCCTGTAATTCAGTGACCAGAACTGTACACAATACTCCAAATTTGGCCTCACCAATGCCTTGTACAATCTTAACATTACATTCCAACTCCTATACTCAATGCTCTGATTTATAAAGGCCAGCATACCAAAAGCTTTCTTCACCACCATATCCACATGAGATTCCACCTTCAGGGAACCATGCACCATTATTCCTAGATCACTCTGTTCAATGCCCTACCATTTACCATGTATGTCCTATTTGGATTATTCCTATAAAAATGTAGCACCTCACACTTATCAGCATTAAACTCCATCTGCCATCATTCAGCCCACTCCTTCTAACTGGCCTAAATCTCTCTGCAAGCTTTGAAAACCTACTTCATTATCCACTACGCCACCTACCTTAGTATCATCTGCATACTTACTAATCCAATTTACCACCCCATCATCCAGATCATTAATGTATATGACAAACAACATTGGACCGTGTACAGATCCCTGAGGCACACCACTAGTCACCAGCCTCCAACCTGACAAATAGTTATCCACCACTACTCTCTGGCATCTCCCATCCAGCCACTGTTGAATCCATTTTACTACTTCAATATTAATACCTAACAATTGAACCTCCCAAACGAACCTTCCATGTGGAACCTTGTCAAAGGCCTTACTGAAGTCCATATAGACAACATCCACTGCTTTACCCTTGTCACCTTTCCTAGTAACCTCTTCAAAAAATTCAATAAGATTGGTCAAACATGACCTTCCATGCACAAATCCATATTGACTGTTCCTAATCAGACCCTGTCTATCCAGATAATTATATATACCATCTCTAAGAATACTTTCCATTAATTTACCCACCACTGGCGTCAAACTTACAGGCCGATAATTGCTAGGTTTACTCTTAGAACTCGAGGGGCCGAATGGTCTACTTCTGCACCTATTGTCTATTGTCTATTAACCCTTTTTAAACAATGGAACCACATGAGCAATACGCCAATCCTCTGGCCCTATCCCCGACTCTAATGACATTTGAAATATTTCTGTCAGAGCCCCTGCTATTTCTACATTAACTTCCCTCAAGGTCCTAGGGAATATCCTGCCAGGACCGGAGATATATCCACTTTTATATTCCTTAAAAGCGCCAGTACTTCCTCCTCTTTAATCGTCATAGTTTCCATAACTTCCCTACTTGTTTCCCTTACCTTACACAATTCAATACCCTTCTCTTTAGTGAATACTGAAGAAAGGAAATTGTTCAAAATCTCCCTCAGCTCCTTTAGCTCCACACATAGCTGTCCACTCTGATTCTCTAAGGGACCAGTTTTATCCCTCACTAACCTTTTGCTATTAATATAACTGTAGAAATCCTTTGGATTTATTTTCACCTTACTTGCCAAAGCAACCTCATATCTTCTTTTAGCTTTTCTAATTTCTTTCTTAAGATTCTTTTTACATTCTTTATATTCCTCGAGCACCTCATTTACTCCATGCTGCCTATATTTATTGTAGATCTCTCTCTTTTTCCGAACCAAGTTTCCAATATCCCTTGAAACCCATGACTCTCTCAAACTTTTAACCTTTCCTTTCAAGCTAACAGGAACATTAAGATTCTGTACCCTCAAAATTACACCTTTAAATTACCTCCATTTCTCTATTACATTCTTCCCATAAAACAAATTCTTCCAATCCACTCCTTCTAAATCCTGTTGCATAGCCTCAAAGTTAGCCTTTCTCCAATCAAAAATCTCAACCCTAGGTCCTGTCCTATCCTTCTCCACAATTATATTGAAAGTAATGGCATTGTGATCACTGGACCCGAAGTGCTCCCCAACACATACCTCCGTCACCTGACCTATCTCATTCCCTAATAGAAGATCCAACACTACCCCTTCTCTAGTTGGTACCTCTATGTATTGCTGCAAAAAACTATCCTGCACACATTTTACAAACTCCAAACCATCCAGCCCTTTTACAGAATGGGCTTCCCAGTCTATGTGTGGAAAATTAAAATCTCCCACAATCACAACCTTGTGCTTACTACAAATATCTGCTATCTCCTTGCAAATTTGCTCCTGCAATTCTTGCTCCCCATTACGTGGTCTATAATACACTCCTATAAGTGTTACTACACCTTTCCCATTCCTCAATTCCACCCAAATAGTCTCCCTAGATAATCCCCCTAATCTATCCTGCCAAAGCACCGCTGTAATATTTTCTCTGACAAGCAACGCAACACCTCCCGCTCTTGCCCCTCCAATTCGATCACACCTGAAGCAACGAAATCCAGGAATATTTAGTTGCCAATCACACCCCTCCTGCAACCATGTTTCACTAATAGCTACAACATCATATTTCCAGGTATCAATCCATGCTCTAAGCTCACCCACCTTTCTTAGAATGCTCCTAGCATTAAAATAGATGCATTTAAAAAACTCTCCATCTCTTACTCTCTATTTATCCCTAATGGTGCAAACAATTTTATTATCTTTTTTATCTTTATTATCTTTTTCTTCCTTCTCCCCTACATCTTTGGTCTGAGCACTCCCTTTCTCTATCACCTGCCTATCCTCCCTCATACACTGTCTACTAGCTTTCTCTATTTGTGAACTAACCTCCTCTCTCCTAGTCTCTTCAATTGGATTCCCACCCAACAACCATTCTAGTTTAAAGTCTCCCCAGCAGCCTTCACAAATCTCCCCACCAGGATATTGGTCCCCGTAGGATTCAAGTGCAACCCATCCTTTTTGTAAAGGTCACACCTGCCACAGAAGAGGCCCCAGTGATCCAGAATTTTGAATCCCTGCCCCCTGCTCCAATCCCTCAGCCACGCATTTATCCTCCACCTCATTCCATTCCTACTCTCACTGTCACGTGGCACAGGCAGTAATCTCGAGATTACTACCTTTGCAGTCCTTCTTCTCAACTCCCTATATTCTCCTTTCAGGACCTCTTCCCTTTTCCTACCTATGTCATTGGTACCTATATGTACCACGACATCTGGCTCCTCACCCTCCCATTTCAGGATATCTTGATCAGGAACATCCCAGACCCTGGCACCAGGGAGGCAAACTACCATTCGGGTCTCCCGACTGCATCCACAGAATCACCTATCTGACTCCCTAACTATTGAGTCCCCGATTACTACTGCCTTTCTCTTTCATTCCCGACCCTTCTGAGTTACAGTGCCGGACTCTGTGCCAGAGGCATGGTCACTGTTGCTTCCCCCAGGTAGGCTGCCCCCCCAACAGTACTCAAACATGAGTACTTATTGTCAAGGGGTACAGCCACTGAGGTACTCTCTAGTACCTGCCTCTTCCCCTTCCTGACCGTGACCCACCTATCTGCCTCCTGTGGCCCCGGAGTGACCACCTGCCTGTAACTCCTCTCTATCACCTCCTCACTCTCCCTGACCAGACGAAGGTCATCGAGCTGCAGCTCCAGTTCTCTAACTCGGTCCCTTAGGAGCTGCAGCTCAATTCACCTGGCACAGATGTGGACTTCCTGGAGGCTAGGAGACTCTAGGACCTCCAACATCCGACACTGAGAACAACAAGCTGCCCTCACACTCATACTTCCCCTTTCCTCAAATAACAGGAAAAACTGAAAACTAATCCTACCTTGCCTCACCCATTTCCGCCTAAGCCAGTTGAACCCAAGCCCTTAAGCCTTCACTCTGCTCCTGGCTCACTCTATTGCCCGACGTCACACGCCTGCACAATCCCACCTCTCTTAATTCCGATGAGAAGAAGAAAAAATCAAAATGGCTCCCGCCACCCTCCCTTTCTGATTCTCAGCCTTCCTTTTCCAAATTCTCTAAACATATAATAGTACAGCACAGTACAGGCCATTCGGCCCACAATGTTGTGCCAACCCTTAAACCCTGCCTCCCATATAACCCTCCATTTTAAATTCCTCCATATACCTGTCTAGTAGTCTCTTAAATTTCACTAGTGTATCTGCCTCCACCACTGACTCAGGTAGTGCATTCCACACACCAACCACTCTCTGAGTGAAAAACCTTCCTCTAATATCCCCTTGAACTTCCCTCCCCTTACCTTAAAGCCATGTCCTCTTGTATTGAGCAGTGGTGCCCTGTGGAAGAGACTCTGGCTGTCCACTCTATCTATTCCTCTTAATATCTTGTACACCTCTATCATGTCTCCTCTCATCCTCCTTCTCTCCAAAGAGTAAAGCCCAAGCTCCCTTAATCTCTGATCATAATGCATACTCTCTAAACCAGCATCCTGGTAAATCTCCTCTGTACCCTTTCCAATGCTTTCACATCCTTCCTATAGTGAGGCGACCAGAACTGGACACAGTACTCCAAGTCTGGCCTAACTAGAGTTTTATAGAGCTGCATCATTACTTCGAGTCTCTTAAACTCTATCCCTCAACTTATGAAAGCTAACACTCCATAAGCTTTCTTAATTACCCTATCTACCTGAGGCAACATTCAGGGATCTGTGGACATGTACCCCCAGATCCCTCTGTTCCTCCATACTACCAAGTATCCTGCCATTTACTTTGTACTCTGCCTTGCAGTTTGTCCTTCCAAAGTGAACCACCTCACACTTCTCTGGGTTGAAATCCATCTGCCACTGCACAGCCCACTTCTGCATCCTATCAATGTCTCTCTACAATTTTCAACAATCCTCTACACCACCAACCTTTGTGTCGTCTGCAAACTTGCCAACCCGCCCTTCTACCCCCACATCCAGGTTGTTAATAAAAATCATGAAAAGTATGGGTCCCAGAACTGATCCTTGTGGGACACCACTGGTCACAACCCTCCAATCTGAATGTACTCCCTCCACCACAACCCTCTGCTTTCTGCAGGCAAGCCAATTCTGAATCTACTTGGCCAAACTTCCCTGGATCCCATGCCTTCTGACTTTCTGAATAAGCCTACTGTGTAGAACCTTGTCAAATGCCTTACTAAAATCCATGTAGATAACATCCACTGCACTACCCTCATCTATATGCCTGGTCACCTCCTCAAAGAACTCTATCAGGCTTGTTAGGCACGATCTGCCCTTCACAAAGCCATGCTGACTGTCACTGATCAGACCATGATTCTCTAAATGCCCATAGATCCTATCTCTAAGCATCTTTTCCAACAGCTTTCCCACCACAGACGTAAGGCTCACTGGTCTATAATTACCCGGACTATCCTTACTACCTTTTTTGAACAAGGGGACAACATTCGCCTACCTCCAATCCACCGGTACCATTCCTGTGGACAACGAGGACATAAAGATGCTAGCCAGAGGCTCAGCAATCTCTTCCCTCGCCTCGTGGAGCAGCCTGGGGAATATTCCATCAGGCCCCGGGGACTTAACCTTCCTAATGTATTTTGACAACTCCAACACCTCTTCTCCCTTAATATCAACAAGCTCCAGAACATCAACCTCACTCATATTGTCCTCACCGTCATCAAGTTCCCTCTCAGTGGTGAATACCGAAGAGAAGTATTCATTGAGGACCTTGCTCACTTCCACAGCCTCCAGGCACATCTTCCCACCTTTATCTCTAATCAGTCCTACCTTTACTCCTGTCATCCTTTTGTTCTTCACATAATTGAAGAATGCCTTGGGGTTTTCCTTTACCCTACTCACCAAGGCCTTCTCATGCCCCCTTCTTGCTCTCCTCAGCCCTTTCTTGCTACCCTATATTCCTCAATAGCACCATCTGATCCTTGATTCCTAAACCTCATGTATGCTGCCTACTTCCACCTGATTAGATTTTCCACCTCACTTGTCACCCATGGTTCCTTCACCCTACCATTCTTTATCTTCCTCACTGGGACAAATTTATCCCTAACATCCTGCAAGAGATCCTTTAACAATGACCACATGTCTATAGTACATTTCCCTGCAAAAACATCATCCCAATTCACATCCGCAAGTTCTAGCCTTCTTGCCTCATAATTTGCCCTTCTCCAATTAAAAATTTTTCTGTCCTCTCTGATTCTATCCTTTTTCATGATAATGTTAAAGGCCAGGGAGCGGTGATCACTGTCCCCCAGATGCTCACCCACTGAGAGATCTGTGACCTGACCCAGTTCATTACCTAATACTAGATCTAGTATGGCGTTCCCCCTAGTCGGCCTGTCAACGTACTGTGACAGGAATCCATCCTGGACACACTTAACAAACTCTGCCCCATCTAAACCCTTGGAACTAATCAGGTGCCAATCAATATTAGGGAAGTTAAATTCACCCATGATAACAACCCTGTTATTTTTGCACCTTTCCAAAATCTGCCTCCCAATCTGCTCCTACCAAAATACTCCCAATATAGAGTAACTGCTCCCTTCCTGTTCCTGACTTCCACCCATACTGACTCAAAAGAGGATCCTGCTACACTACACACCGTTTCTTTAGCTATAATAGTATCCCTGACCAGTAATGCCACCCCTCCTCCCCTTTTCCCCTGTCTTCCCCCTCTCTATCTCTTTTCAAGCATTTCTATCCAGGAATATTGAGAATCCATTCCTGCCCTGATGCCAACCAAATCTCTGTAATGGCCACTACACCATAATTCCATTTATGTATCCAAGCTCTCTGTTATCACCTTTGTTCCTGATGCTTCTTGCATTGAAGTACACACACTTTAGCCCTTCTACCTTACTACCTTTACACCCTTTATTGTGCTTCTCTTTCCTCAAAGCATCTTTATATGCTAGATCTGGCTTTACTCCATGCACTATACTTGCAGTTCTCTCATGACCTTTATCCTCCTCCACCTCACGATCTGCCCCAACACTCTGGTTCCCCTCCCCCTGCAAATCTAATTTAAACCCCCCAGAGCAGCATGAGGAAATCTTTCCGCAAGGATATTAGTCCCCCTCCAATTCAGGTGCAACCCGTCCCATCGGAACAGGTCCCTCCTTCCCTGGGACAAGGCCCAATTGTCCAGAAACATGAAGCCCTCCCTCCTGCACCAGCTCCTGAGCCACGTATTTAGCTGCATTATCTTCCTATTTCTAGCCTCACTAGCATGTGGCACGGGTAGCAATCCTGAGATTGCAACCCTGGAGGTCCTGTCCTTCAACTTTGCACCTAACTCCCTAAACTCTCTTTGCAGGACCTCCTCCTTCTTTTCCTATCCACACCATTGGTCCCTACATGGACCACGACATCTGGCTGCTCACCCTCCCTCTTGAGAATACTGAGAACTTGATCCGAGATATCGCAGACCCTGGCACCAGGGAGTCAACAGACCATCCGGGATTCTCAATCTCTCCCACAGAACCTCCTATCTGTCCCCCTAACTATCGAATCCCCTATCACTACTGCTCTCCTCTTTTCCCTCTTTCCCTTCTGAGCTGAGAGCCCAGTCTTGGGGCCAGAGACTCAACCACTGCAACTTGTCCCTAGTAGGACATCCCCACCAACAGTATCTAAAACGGTATACTTATTGTTGATGGGAACGGCCACAGGGGTGCTCTGCTCTTCCTGTCTATTCCCCTTCCCTCTCCTGGCAGTCACTCAACTACCTGTCTCCTGACTCCTAGGGGTGACTATCTCCCGGTAACTCCTGTCTATTTCTGCCTCTGCCTCCTGAATGATCTGAAGTTCATCCAGCTCCAGCACCAGTTCCCTAACTCAGTTTGTCAGGAGCTGCAGCTGGATGCACCTTTTACAGGTGTAGTCATCAGGGACAATTGTGCTCACCCTGACTTCCCACATATGGCATACGGAGCACCCGACTGTCCTAACTGCTACCTCCATTACCTACTTTTAAGCTAATTAGATGAATTAAAGGATCTTACCTGGCCTTACCTCACTGAGAGCAAGCTCGTCCTCAGCTTCTGCTCACCAAAGCCTCTCGAGCCAAAGCCTTCCTACTCTGTCTCCCACTACTCCATCACCCACTCCTCTGATGCCTGCTCCATAAATCTGCTCACTTTTTAAACTCTGCTGCTGTCTCACAGGCTGACCTTCACATGCTTGCACAGTCGTGTCCCTTTCCAACTGCCGAAGAAATTACCTTCTCCCTCTCAATCTGCTTGCTTTTTAAACTCTCCCTCTCAAAACGAATGCCAACATAGCATTTGCCTTCCTCACCACCAACTCAACTTGTAAATTAACCTTTAGGGAATCCTGCACAAATACTACTCTTTGGACCTCAGATTTATGAATTTTCTTTAGAAAATAGACTATGTTGTTATTTCTTCTTCCAATGTGCATGACCATACACTTCCTGACACTGTATCCCATCTGCCACTTCTTTGTCGGTCTTCACATCTAATATGCCAAAGAAGGATGTTGTGGGTGAAATGGGAGGTGAGGACCTCGATAAAATCACTGTCACTAAAGAGATAGTGATGAGCAAACTAGAGGGCCTGAAGGTAGATAAGTACCCTGGTCCTGATGGGATGCATCTCAGGTTGCGGAGGGAATTGGTGGAGGTTATAGTAGATGCGTTGGTAATCGTTTACCAAAATTCTCTAGACTCTGGGCAGGGCCCAACAGATTGGAAGACAGCAAATGTCACGCCACTTTTTACAAAAGGAGGTAGGCAAAAGACAGGCAACTATAGGCCAGTTAGCTTAACATCTGTAGTTGGGAAAATGTTTGAAGCTGTCATTAAAGAAGAAATAGTGAAACATTTAAAAAGGAGTGGTTCTATCATGGATTCAGAAAGGGCAGGTCCTGTTTGACAAACGTACTGGAGTTCTTTGAGAACATAATGAGTGCAGTGGATAGAGGGGAACAGGTGGATGCTGTATACTTGGATTTCCAGAAGGTTTTCGATAAGGTGTCGCACAAGAGACTTCTAAATAAGATACGGATGCATGGAGTCGCAGGAAGTGTATTGGCATGGATAATGGATTGTTTAACCAATAGAAGGCTGAGAGTTGGTATAAATGGGTGTTTCTCCAGTTGGCAGTCAGTGGTGACTGGGGTGCCTCAGGGGTCGGTGCTGGACCCGCAGCTGTTTACAATTTACATTGAGGATTTGGAAGGGGGGACTGAGTGTCGCATAGCAAAATTTGCCGATGACACAAAACTGAGTAGAAAAGCAAATTGCACAGAGGATGTGGAGACACTGCAGAGGGATATAAATAGGTTAAGTGAGTAGTCCAAGGTCTGGCAGATGGAATATAATGTTGGTAAATGCGAGATCATCCGCTTTGGAAGGAATAATAGAAGAGCAGATTATTATTTAAATGGTGAAAGATTGCAGCATGCTTGTGTATCAATAGCAAAAAGTTGGCTTGTAGGTACAACAGGTTATTAAGAAGGCAAACGGAATGTTGGCCTTCATTGCTAAAGGGATTGAATTCAAGAGCAGGGAGGTCATGCTTCAACTATACAGGGTACTGGTGATGCCACACCTGGAGTACTGTGTGCAGTTCTGGTCTCCATACTTGAAGAAAGGTATACTGGCTTTGGAGGCAGTGCAGAGGAGGTTCACCAGGTTGATTCCAGAGATGAAGGGGTTTGAGTTGCCTGGGACTATACTCTCTGGAGTTCAGAAGAATGAGAGGGGATCTTATAGAAACATACAAAATTTTGAAAGGGCCAGGTAAGATAGTAGGAAAGTTGTTTCCATTGGTAGGTGAGACTAGAACTAGGGGACATTGCCTCAAAATGCAGGGGAAAAGATTTAGGATGGAGATGAGGAGAAACTGTTTTTCCCAGAGAGTGGTGAATCTGTGGAATTCTCTGCCCAGGGAAGCAGTTGAGACTTCCTCACTAAATATATTTAAGATACAGTTAGATAGATTTTTACATAGTAATGGAATTAAGGGTTATGGGGAAAAGGCAGGTAGATGGAGCTGAGTTTACGGACAGATCAGCCATGATCTTATTGAATGGTGGGGCAGGCTCGATGGGCCAGATGGCCTACTCCTGCTACTGTTTTGTATGTTCTTATTCTCCACTCTGTCAAAGTCCTTCTGTAGACTCTCTGCTTACTCAAAACTACTTGCCCCTCCATCTATCTTCATATTGTCTGCAAACTTAGCCACAAAGCTATCAATTCCATTATCCAAATCATTGATATATAACCTAAAAAGAAGTGGTCCGAACACAGATCCCTTTGGAACACCACTAGTCACCAGCACCCAACCAGATTCTCACTCTTTGACCCCTGCTAATCAACCAATACTCTATCTATGCTAGTATCCTTCCTTTTTAAACAGCCTCATGTATGACACCTTATCTATCCTGTTTGTTATTTATTCAAATAATCCTGTAATAGATGGATCCCTTAGCACTAATTACTTGCTGATAACTTTGCACATGCACATTGACGCTAGAAAAGGGCACCTGAGTAACAGTGCACAGTACACAGTGAGAGACGTACAACTAGCAAAGTTAAAGTAAAAATAATGTGATGATGACCTTAGTCAGGTAAGCTGACAAATTTGATAGTGCTAATGAGGACTGGGAATCGTGTCATGAGGGTTGAACTGTATTGTAATACTAATGATATGGATAAAGTAAAGAAAGTCTACACACTTCTTAGCTTAATGGGTGCAAGAAGTCTCTTATGCAACTAACCCCATTAAAGTTATGGACAAGGAAGTCATTTCTCTACAGCACTCTGGAACTCTGGAACTCTGTTCATGCAACAACAAATTAAACATCTGCAATGCTAATCATAAGCAGGAATCTGAGATCTTGCATAGACCTCCTGAAACCAGATCTATGGAGGGAAGTGCAGAATAAACATTTCAGCCAGTTGCCAACTAAACTGGCAAGGGAGTTCAAAGTTGGACATGAAGTTCAAGGTTGCGCATGCTTACCAAGAAGACAAATGGACACCTGTTAGGATATCTACAAGAAATGGACCACTGATGTATATATCGGATGCTGGAGATCGTATGGGCCAGATGTCATGTGGGCCAGATGCTCAGCCAAAGAACACACTTGAATCTACAAGGCATTCAATAAGACAGACATATTAAAGCCACCAGGCTTACCTCTCAGTGATGATCATGTCACTGACAGCAGCATGACACCTGCAATAGAGAAAGTTACCTGACAAGATACCTGCCAAACCTGATGCAACTTTGCAGGTCCAGAGGTACTATCCAGAAAGAAACAAAGCGCCACCCAAAAGACTGACTATTTAGTATGGTGTAGTTAGTTATGAACTGTTATTTAAAAAGAGAAAAATGTCAAGAAAACACTGTTATTGTGAAAGCGTGTTTATTTGAACATGATCTGTTAAAGGGAAATTAAATGCTTTGTTACATATATGGTTTTACATTACATTAATCTAAAGGAGAAGGAAGTGTAATGGATCTATTTCTTTTAGTGCAATGACTCACCTTAGCATTAATTATTGACTGATAACTTATGCATGCGCATTGATCTGTTGCTCTCTCTAAAAAGTGAAAGTTGACTTCTCCTCAACAAATTCCGGCAGAAATGTCAAGCAAGATTTTCCCTGAAGGAAACCATGTTGGAGATGGCCTATTTTATCATGTCCCTCCAAGTACCCTGACTCCAACATCATCCCAACCACTGAAGTCAGAGTAACTGCACAAGTACTACCCTTTCCTTTCTTCTGCCTCTCTCCCTTCTTGAAGAGTGGAGTGACATTTGCAATTTTCCAGTCCCCTGGAAACATGTCAGGATCAATTTATTCTTGAAAGATCATTACTAATATCTCCACAGTATTTTCAGTCACCTCTTTCAGAAACCTAGGATGTATACCACCTGGTACAGGTGATACATCTACCTTCAGACCTTTCAGTTTCCCTAGCAGCTTCCTCCTAGTAATGCCAACTTCACACACTTATGTCCCCTGACATTTGTGAACTTCCAGCATCCTGCCGATGTCTTCCACAGTGAAGAATGATGCAAAATACGTATTCATTTCATCTGCAATTAACTTGTCCCCCATTATGACCTCTCCAGCATCACTTTCCAGTGGTCTGATATCTAGTCTTGCCTCTCTTACACTTTATATATCTGTAGAAACTTTTGGTATTCTCTTTAATATTATTAATTCCATCTTTTTCTTTATGAATTTCTGTTGGCTTTTAAAAGCTTCCCAATCTTCTAACTCCCCACTAATTTTTGCTCTATTACATGCTCTCCCTTTGGCTTTTATGTTGGTTTTGACTCCTCTTGTTAGCCATGGTTGTGTCGTGCTGCCTTAAGAGTACCTCTTCTTTGGGATGCACCTTCTGAATTGCTCCCAGAAATTCCAGCCATTGCTGCTTTGCTGTTCCAGTGATCACAATATGATTGAGTTCAACTTGAAATTTGATAGGGAGAATGTAAAGTCTGATGTAGCAGCATTTCAGTGGAGTATGGGAAATTACAGTGATGTGAGAGAAGAGTTGGCCAAAGTAAATTGGAAGGAGCTACTGGCAGGGATGTCAGCAGAACAGCAATGGTGTGCTTTTCTGGGAAAAATGAGGAAGGTGCGGGACATGAGTACAGTATTCCAAAAATGAAGAAATACTCAAATGGTGAAATAGTACAACTGTGGCTAACAAGGGAAGTCAAAGCTAATGTAAAAACAAAAGAGAGGGCATACAACAAAGCAAAAATTAGTGGGAATATAGAGGATTGGGAAGTTATTTAAAACCTACAGAGAGCAACTAAAAGAATTATTAGAAAGGAAAAGATGAATTATGAAACAGGCTAGCAAATAACATCGAAGTGGATAGGAAAAGCTTTTTCAAGTATGTAAAAAATAAAAGAGAGTTAAGAGTAGATATAAGACCACTAGATAATGATGCAGGAGAAATTATAATGGGGGACAAGGAGATGACAGATAAGCTAAATGAGCATTTTGCATCAGTCTTCATTGTGGAAGACACAAGCAGCGTGTCAGATGTTGTAGTGCATGAAGGAAGAGAAGTGGGTGCAGTTATTATTACAAGGAAGAAGATGCTCAAAAAGCTGGAAAAACCTAGAAGTACATAAGTCACCTGGGTCAGATGAACTGCACCCTTGGATTCTGAAAGAGGTAGCATTAAGAGACTGTGGTGGCATTAGAAATGATCTTTCAAAAATCATTGTATTCTGGCACAGTGCCAGATGACTGGAAAATAGCAAATGTCACACCACTCTTTAAGAAAGGAGGAAGGTATGAAAAAACAATGTATATAACCCATACCCCCTCCCCTTAACCCCTCCCCCCTAACTGCCCCATAGAGAAAAAAAAAAGAAAGAAAGAAAGAAAGAAAGAAAGAAAGAAAGAAAGAAAGAAAGAAAGAAAGAAAGAAAGAAAGAAAGAAAGAAAGAAAGAAAGAAAGAAAGAAAGAAAGAAAGAAAGAATGCCTGATGGTTGGAAGATCTCCACATGCTAAAATTATTTAAAAAAAAAAAAAAAAAGAAAAGAAAAGAAAAGAAAGGAGGAAGGCAGCAAAAAGGAAATTATAGACCAGTTAGCCTGACTTCTGTGGTTGGGAAAATGTTAGAGTCAATTCTTAAGGATGAGGTGATGGAGTACTTGGTGATACAGGACAAGATAGGACAAAGTCAGCATGGTTTCCTTAAGGGAAAGTCCTGCCTGACAAACCTATTGGAATTCTTTGAGGAGATAACAAGTAGGATAGATAAAGGGGATGTAGCGGATGTTGTATATTTGGACTTTCACAAGGCCTTTGACAAGGTGCCACACATGAGGCTGCTTACCAAATTAAGAGCCCGTGGTATTACAAGAAAGTTACTAAGATGATTAGAGCATTGGCTGATTGGAAGAAGGCAGCAGATGGGAATAAAAGGATCCTTGTCTGGTTGGCTGCCAGTGACTAGTGGTGCTCTGCGGGGTTCGGTATTGGGACCATTTCTTTTTATGCTGTATATAAATTATTTAGATGATGAAATAGATGGCTTTATTGCCAAGTTTGCAGATGATACGAAGCTTGGTGGAGGGGCAGGTAGTGTTGAAGAAGGACTTACAGATTAGGAGAATGGGCAAGAAAATGGCAAATGAAATTGTAGTGTTCTCATTCAGGCGTAAGAACTCTGAACTAAACACCGAGGTAAACCATAGTCAATAAGGCACGATCCCAGTAAGATTAACTGTTTACTGTTCACTCTTCCACATTAACGTATGGTGAAAACTGTTGATAAAACAATACAAAATATATTACAGTATTTGTTTCCTTCTTGACATCACATTTACATCATAAATACTTGCAAAAGTTTTTGTAAAACTACAACAAACTATATTAAATTGAAGTACAACATACCTTTGCCATCAACTGGCTTTAAATACACTTTGACACAAACTATCCAGCAACTCTTTCAATAGCACAAGAAAATAAACTTTATCAGCTGTCATTACTTTTAACAGAATCAGCGTTAATGTTTTTACCTCAACATATCGATTATCTTATGAACTTACGGCATTGCTTCTATGATGTTTCTTAGTGCGTAGAAAGAAACTTTCCTCACGCTGATCCTGCACACACAAGCCCCCTAAAACAAAAAATGTAATAAACTAAATGAATGCCTTAAGGGCAACACAGAAATATAAAGTTGGAAAATGCATCTTCATGCACTTCGGTAGTAGAAATAAATGTGCAGACTATTTTCTAAACTAAACCCAAAAATCTGAGATGCAAAAGGACTTGGGAGTCCATGTGCAGAACACCTTAAAGGTTAACTTACAGGTTGAGTCGGTGGTGAGGAAGGCAAATTCAGCGTTAGGTTAGCATTCCTTTCAAGTGGTCCAGAATACAAGAGCAGGGATATGATGCTGAGGGATAAAGCACTGTGAAGTCTCACCTTGAGTATTGTGTACAATTTTGGGCTCCTCATCTTAAAGGAGATGTGCTGGCATAGGAGAGGATACAGAAGAGGTTCACAATGATGATTCCAGGAGTGAAAGGGTTATCATACGAGGTACGTTTGATGGCTCTGGGTCTGTACTCACTAGAATTTAGAAGGATAAGGGGAGCTCGCATTGAAAGGATGTTTCCCATGGTGGGAAAGTCTAGGACAGGAGAGCACAGCCTCAGGATAGAGGGGCATCTATTCAAAACAGAGATGTGGAGAAAGTTCTTTAGCCATAGGGTGGTGAATTTCTGAACTTTGTTGCCACATGCAGCTGCAGAGGCCAGGTCGTTGAGTGTATTTAAGGCAGAGATTGATAGGTTCTTCATTGGGCGGCATCAACGATTATGGGGAGTAGGCCGGAAAATGGGGGTTGAAGAGTAGAATAAAAAGATCAGCCATGATTGAATGGCGGAGCAGACTCAATGGGCCAAATGGCCTAATTCTGCTCCTATGTCTCATGGTCTTATGGTCTTAAGGTCATCCTTGCTGATGTTCTTTTCCGATCAATTTTGGTCAGGTCCTCTCTCATGCCTCTCTAATTCCACTGTAATATTGATACATCTGACTTTATCTTCTCCTTCTCAAATTACAGGGTGAACTCTATCATATTATGATCACTTGACCCTAAGGGTTCCTTTTACCTTAAGCTCTCTAATCAATTCTGGTTCATTGCACAACAACCAAACCAGAATAGCTGATCCTCCAGTGGGCTCAGCCACGAGCTGCTCTACAAAGCTATCTCATAAGCATTCTAGTAATTCTCTCTCTTGGGAACTAGCACCAACTTGATTTTCTCAATCTACATGCATTTTGAAATCCTCCATGACTTTTGTAACATTGCCCTTTCAACGTTCATTTTCTATCTTGAGTTGTAATTTGTAGACCACATCTTTAATACTGTTTGGCCGTCTTTATACACCTCCTATCAGAGCCTTTTTACCCTTGCAGTTCCTGAACTCAATCCACAATGATTCTACACCTTCTGATCCTATGTCGCCACTTTCTAATGATGTGATCTCATTTTTTACCAACAGAGCTACTCCACCCCCTCTGTCTACAATGTGTATCTTTGAACGTTAAGCTCCAAATTATAATCTTCTTTCAGCCATGAGTCAGTGATGCCTACAACGTCATGCAGGCCAACCTGCAACCATGCTACAAGTCCATTTACCTAATAAGGTCCATTTACCTGTATACTGTATACATTCAAATTTAACGCCTTTAGCCCTGTATTCACTCTTTTCGATTTTGTCAACCTTTTGCATTTCAACTCATCCTGTTGACTGTAATTATGCCCGATCATCAGCCTCTCCTAGCAAATAGTCTCACTACATACTAACTCTGTTTGTAAACAAACTACTCCATCCTCAGCACTATCACTCCAGTTCCCATCCCCCTGACAATTAGTTTAAAGCCTCCCCAACAACTCTAGAAAATCAGCCACAATGATCTTGGTCCCCCTTGGGTTCAGGTGCAACCTGTCCCTTTTGTACAGATTGTTTCTTTCCCAGAAGAGGTCCAATTGATCCATAAATCTGCAACCCTGCCCCCTTGCTCCAGTTCCTCAGATAAGCAGTCATTGGACAAGTTCTCCTATTCTTGCGCTCACTGGAATGTGGCTCAGGCAGCAACCCAGAGATTACTACCCCAGACGTCCTATTTTTCAGCTTTCCACCTAACTCCCTAAAATCTTTCTTCCAGACCTCCTCACCTCATATCTGTGCTAATGTGTACCAAAACTTTTGGCTGCTCACCCCCCTCCCCTCTTTTGAATGTTGTGGACCCAATCTGAGACATCCCTTTATTGCGCCCACAGAATGTTGTCTCTATTCTTCTGACTATAGAATCTCATATGACCACTGCAGTCTTCTTCACCTCTGTTCTTTTCTGAGCCAGAGTGGCGGACTCAGTGACAGAGCCCCAATCACTAAGGCTCCCCTCTGGTAGGATGTCCTACTTCTGTGTATATCATCGCTAACCTGTTTTATATATTTGCATTTTATAGTACTGTATTACTTAGTTTACTAATAAACACTTAGTAATTATTAGTTATTAGTAATACCAGACTCCACTGTGTATTCCATTTCTGCTGGTTCGGTAACCCAGTCACGTGGTATGTGACAGTAGGCAACATATCTGAGAAAGTTCCTGATATGTTGATCAGGTAGTTACTTGTAAAATGAGGCATGGTTTTAAGTTGGAAGGGGGTTCAAGGGGCTTCAGGAAAGTTGCAAGTAAAGAACCAGGATCTACTCTCTATGCATTACAGTTATTGCATGAACTTCAAGGGGAGAAAATAGCTGCTTATAAACATAGATGTAAAGATCAAATCCCAGCAGGATGAATGGAAGGCCAGAAAGAAAGGAGTCAAAGGAGATACAAAAATAGAGAATTAGTCAGATAACGTGGATGAACAAACCAAGAGTAGAATTCAGATTGTAAAGGGAGCAATAGAAGGACTAATAAGAGAATATTCCAGTGAACTAATTACACTTTTCCAAAATCAAGATGCACATCCTAGAAAGAAGGAAGACAAAATGAAAGAGGAGGATGACATAAGTGCTATGGAAATGGAAGAGGATAAATGAGACCCAATTTCTCGGTAAATTAGCAAATACAGAGATACAAAAATCTAGAGGAAGGGAAAGGAAAGTAAGAAAAATAAAGGCAAGAAGTTGAAAAGAGAAAAAAGAAAAGAAGAGGCAGAGAGAAAGAATGTGAGCGAAAGCCATGAAATAGAGAAGGAACGTGAGGACGAAAAAGAGCGGGAATGAGAGCGTGAATGGGATCAGGACCATGAGTGAGACTGTGATAGGGATCATGAGAGAACCAAGGATATTGAAAGGGAGTGTGTCTTAGAAAGGGACTGAGAGTGGGATAAAGAGAGAAAGGAATCAGGACCGTGAGAGAAGCAAGGATCAAAGCAGACCCAGAGAGAGTAAAGCCAAGAAAAGGAGAAGAAAGGTCCAGATCTGTCAGAACCACTTATACAGTCTCAGTGTGAACTCCTACAACCACCACAGAGGAGGACCCAGAACCACATCTCACCTGCCCAGCAGAGTAACCCCACTTGCCAGAAAAAACATTATCCCACAAGAAAAAGAAAGCCATCACAGTGATTAAATCTTTAGGTCTAATGGAACAATTTAAAAATTTGCTATGCTATGGACATCTATATAGTAGTTTTATTATATAATATAAAGCAACTTTATATATATGTATATATATTGTGACATATGCAGCCCACCCCTGCATTTCTAATGACCAGTACTGTTTATTGTTCTTGTATTAAAATGCTTTTGTGGGATGATGGTGGGAAGTTCCATTTACTGGGTTACACAGTTATTTACTTGTGTATTTGTGGGTCACTCTAACCGGAATGTGTGATGGTCACCTCCCCTGTCGCTGTGAGACTGGTGGGGTTCACTCTCTGGGTCATAGTGCCCTGTCTGTTTTGTGTTTATCACCATAAAACAAGCTTCCTTGTCTGTCATTATGGACCAAATGCTCATCACATTATATAAGTTGAGATGCATTGTATATTGATCTGGAGTTTATAACTAAGCAGAGTGGTCTCTGTCTTTAATATTTCAGTAATATTTGAGTAATATTGTAAATATATTCTTTGATTACACTTTCTTTGTTGTTTACATAATGCATTGTGGGTCATCTGTAAAAGTGTATAAGTGTGATGTGTGCATGCCTCGCTTAAAGTAAAAATGAATGTACACAGGTTATCTCCCAGTTCCCTTGTTTTCCTTTCAATTAGTTTTTATGCTATAGTTACAAAGCATAACAAATTTGACCAGCAGATTGCTTGTGCTTCTACTACCTTCCTCTTGTCCCCCTGATGGAGGTGTCAAACTGACACTGTCCTCCCATAACATAAAAACCAATTGAAAGAAAAACAAAGGAGCTGAGAGATAACCCATGTACATTCATTTTTACTTCAAGCAGCATTCTGAAGGAAGATAGGCTTTTTCCAAGATGGCAATGGCTAATACGAGGTGGCATAATTTTAAGGTGATTGGAGGTGTTAGAGACAAGTTCTTTGCACAGAGATTGGTGGGTTCTAGGGGTAGTGGTAAAGGCAGATACATTAGGGACATTTAAGAAACACTTGGGCACGTGAATGATAGAAAAATGGAGGACTCTGTGGGAAGGTAGTGTTAGATTGATCTTAGAGTAGGTTAAGTGGTCAGCACAACATTGTGGGCAAAAAGGCCTGCACTGTGCTGCAATTTATGAGACAGAAGCAGAGAGAAAGAGAGAGAGCACTACAACACAGAAGCAGGCTATTCAGCCCCTCTAGTCTATGCCAAACTATTACTTTGCCAAGCCCCTAGATCTACACCTGGACCAAAACCCTCCAAAAATGTTCTATTGTAGCAGTGTGCTACACACAGCGCTGAAATAACAACACACAGTTGGTGAGTTGCAGTTGCAAAAGCAATTTATTCAAACTTCGCGGCCTCGCTTTAAAGCCTTCTTGTTCCCGCCCTCCCCGGGCAGGAATGCTGTAGGGGGCGCATATTCACAGTCCGTTCCCATGCGCGGGCTTTTCCCCTTGCTGGTGAAGAAGGCTTGGCGCCCTTTTTGGGACTGGCCTCAATGCCGGCGCGTGCCACTTTGTGAGCCGGTTCGAGTGCACTGGGAAGTAGATCGACACATAACCCCCCCCCACCCCCAGAACCGGTGATACACCTCCCAATGTCCTCAGTCTGGATCAGTCCCTGTTTGTGAGGTCTGCCTCTGCGCCATGGTGCCTGAATCTCGACCGACTGCACCAAGTCCACATGGGCTGGTTTGAGTCAGTCCACTGTGAAAACCTCCTCTTTCCCCCCAATGTCCAGCACGAATGTGGACCTGTTGTTTCTGATCACCGTAAATGGCCCCTCGTAGGGCTGTTGTAGCGGAGTCTGGTGTCCGCCCCATCGTACAAAAACAAACTTACAGTTTTGCAAGTCAGGTTCTATCCATGCTGTGAAGTGGGTATGGGAGCCAGGTTACTAGGGCCTCTCACATAGTCTGTCCAGGACTGCTGCAGGTTCTTCCTTTTGCCCCCTTGGGGCTGGTATGAACTCTCCTGGAACGACCAGGGGTGCGCTGTACACCAACTTGGCCGACCAGGTGTGCAGATCCTCTTTGGGCACCGTGCAGATTCCGAGCTGGACCCAGGGAAGCTCATCCACCCAGTTAGGCCCTTTGAGGTGGGCCATAAGTACCTGAAATGCCGGATTGCCAGGTATAGCGTCAACAGTTCCCAGTCGAAAGTACTGTATTTGAGCTCGGGTGGTCTTAGGTGTTTGCTGAAGAATGCCAGGGGTTGCCAGCACCCCTCGATGAGTTGTTCCAGCACTCCACCGACTGCCGTGTTGGCAACCCCTGGCATTCTTCAGCAAACACCTAAGACCACCCGAGCTCAAATACAGTACTTTCGGCTGGGAACTGTTGACACTATACCTGGCAATCCGGCACTTCAGGTTCTTATGGCCCACCTCAAAGGGCCTGGGTGGTATGTGAGGGTGGTAGAGACATCCGTTCTGGCGTGCACTAGCATCGTGGTGTTTGCTGAGGCCTCTTTGGTTTTAACAAAAGCGGCTGCGGACTCGTCGTCCCAGGTAATGTCCTTGCCCTTACCCGACATCAGGGCGAACAGGGGACTCAGGATTCGGGCAGCTGAAGGGAGGAAGCGGTGGTAGAAATTCACCATACCCACAAATTCCTGCAGGCCTTTGATTGTGTTGGGTCGGGGGAAGTGGTGGACAGTGTCTACCTTGGCAGGCAGAGGGGTTGCCCCGCCTTTAGTAATCCTGTGGCCCAGGAAGTCGATGGTGTCGAGCCCGAACTGGCATTTGGCCGGGTTGATTGTCAGACCGTATTCACTCAGTCGGGTGTAGAGTTGACGGAGGTGGGACAGATGCTCCTGATGACTGCTGCTGGCTATGAGGATGTCGTCCAAATAGATGAAAGTGAAGTCCAGGTCCTGTCCCACCGCGTCCATTAACCGCTGGAACGTCTGTGCGGCCTTCTTTAGGCCAAACGGCGTGCGGAGGAACTCGAAAAGGCCTAACGGGGTGATGAGAGCCGTCTTGGGGACGTCGTCCAGACGCATCAGGATTTGATGGTTTCCCGGATGAGGTCTACCTTGGAGAAGATCCGTGCGCCGTGCAGGTTTGCTGCAAAGTCCTGAATGTGTGGCACAGGGTAGCGGTCCGGTGTGGTAGCCTCGTCAGCCTGCGGTAGTCACTGCATGTTCTCCAGCCCCCTGTTGCTTTGGACACCATGTGCAGGGGGGAGGCCCATGGGCTGTCAGACCGCCGTATGATCCCCAATTCCTCCATCCTCTTGAACTCCTCCTTCGCCAGTCGGAGCTTGTCCAGGGGCAGCCTTCGAGCACGGGCGTGGAGGGGAGGTCCCTGGGTCAGTATGTGGTGCTGTACTCTGTGTCTGGGCATGGCTGCTGTGAACTGCGGTGCCAGAACCGATGGGAAATCCGCCAGGACTCTGGTGAAGTCGTTGTCGGAGAGCGTGATGGAGTCCAGGTGTGGGGCTGGCAACTGGGCTTCACCCAGGGAGAACATTTGAAATGTCTCAGTGTGGACCAGTCTCTTCCCTTGCAGGTCGACCAGTAGGCTGTGAGCACACAAAAAATCCACCCCCAGGAGTGGTTGGGCCACAGCGGCCAGTGTGAAGTCCCATGTGAACCAGCTGGCACCGAACTGTAGCCGCACCGTATGGGTGCCGTAGGTCCGTACTACGCTGCCATTTGCGGCCCTCGGGATGGGTCCCGGTTCTCTGTTGCGGGTGTCGTAACTCGTCGGAGGTAAGACGCTGATCTCGGCCCCAGTGTCGGCCAAAAAGCGGCGTCCCAATTGTTTGTCCCAGACATATAGGAGGCTATCCTGATGGCCAGCCGCCGCAGCCATCAGCGGCGGCTGGCCCTGGCATTTCCCGGGAAGTTGCAGGGTGGGCTACAGCAGCGGGCTTCTGTGCCCCACAGCTGGTGGTAGAAGCACCATTGTTCATTGGCCTCTGCACTCCTGCCTCTGTGTTTTGTGGGCTCTTGTGCTGGGCCTGGTCTGGTCTGCTGTTGGGCGCGTGGCTTGGTAATCTGCGTGACGGACGCCTCACTCTCCTTCTTGGCGTTCCACAGCACATCTGCCCGGGCCGCCACCTTCCGGGGGTCACTGAAATCTGTGTCAGACAGCAGCAGGCGTATGTCCTCGGGCAGCTGCTCCAGGAACGCCTGCTCAAACATGAAGCAGGGCTTGTGTCCTTCAGCCAGGGACAGCATCTCGTTCATCAAATCCGACGATGGCCTGTCTCCCAAACCATCCAGGTGCAGTAAGCGGGCAGCTCGCTCACACCGTGAGAGTCCGAAAGTCCTTATGAGCAAGGCTTTGAATGCTGTGTATTTGCTGTCCTCCAGGAGCGACTGTATGAACTTCTCAACCTTGGCGGCCGTCTCCTGGTCGAGGGAGCTCACCGCGTAGTAGTAATGTGTGGAATCCGAGGTTATCTGCCGAATGTGGAATTGGGCTTCTGCTTGCTGGAACCACAGGTGAGGTCACAGCGTCCAGAAGCTTGGCAGTTTTAACGAAACTGCATGAACAGATTTGGTGTCGTTCATCTCTGGTCCAAATATTGTTTGGGCCGTCGGGGTCACCAATTGTAGCGGCGGGCTACACACAGCGCTGAAATAACGACACTCAGTCGGTGAGTTGCAGTTGTAAAAGCGATTTATTCAAACTTCGCTGCCTCGCTTTAAAGCCTTCCTGTTCCCACCCTCCCTGGGCGGGAACGCTATAGGGGCCGCATATTCACAGTCCCTTCCCACGCGCGGGCTTTTCCTTGTGCTGGTGAAGAAGGCTTGGCGCCCTTTTTGGGATCAGCCTCAATGCCGGCGCGCGCCACTTTGTGAGCCAGTTCGAGTGCGCTGGGAAGTTGGTCACCACACTATGTTATATGTTATTCCGATTGTCTTGGCCACTTAACTCAACATTATAAACAAATCAGTCATTATCTTATTGCTTTTAGTGAGAGCTTTCTGTGTGAATATTGATGTTGTGTTATCTATGCTACAACAGTGACATGCAATGAAAGCACATAAGGTGACATTTAAGTGCAAGAACATAAGAGATAGGAACTGAATTGGTAACTCAACTGCTTTACTTTAATCAGCTTTAATTCCATTTTCCTGCACTTTCCTAATGTCCCTCTGTTGACCCACAGTTCAATAATGTATCAATCCAAGTTCTGAATATATTCAATGACTGGAACACTTTGTTAGCTGCTGCCCTTGTCTTTCCAGCTGATGAAAGTTTATTGGCAGTATTCACCCTAAGATAACTCACTTCAAACATCTTTGATCTATGTTTTTCATTGATAAGTGCAATGAATGTAAATTACAAAAAAGAAAAAAAGGACATTGAAAGGATACAAAACTGGGCTGACAAGTGGCAGATGGAGTTCAACCCAGATAAGTGTGAAGTGGTTCATTTTGGTAGGTCAAATATGATGGCAGAATATAGTATTAATGGTAAAACTCTTGGCAGTATGAAGGATCAGAGGGATCTTGGGGTCTGAGTCCATAGGACACTTAGAGCAGCTGCGTAGGTTGACACTGTGGTTAAGAAGGTGTATGGTGTATTGGCCTTCATCAATCATGGAATTTAGGAGCCAACTTGTAATGTTGCAGCTAAATAGGACCCTGGAGTACTGTGCTCAGTTCTGGTCGCTTCACTACAGGAAGGATGTGGAAGCCATAGAAAGGGTGCAGAGGAGATTTACAAGGATGTTGCCTGGATTGGGGTGCACACCTTATGAGAATAGGTTGAGTGAACTCAGCCTTTTCTCCTTGGAGCGAAGGAGGATGAGAGGTGACCTGATAGAGGTGTATAAGATGATGAGAGGCATTGATCATGTGGATAGTCAGAGGCTTTTTCCCAGGGCTGAAATGGTTGCCACAAGAGGACACAGGTTTAATGTGCTGGGGAGTAGGTACGGAGGAGATGTCAGGAGTAAGTTTTTTACTCAGAGAGTAGTAAGTGCGTGGAATGGGCTGCTGGCAACGGTGGTGGAGGCGGATATGATAGGGTCTTTTCAGAGGCTTTTAGATAGGTACATAGAGCTTTGTAAAATAGAGGGCTATAGGTAAGCCTAGTAATTTCTAAAGTAGGGACATGTTCGTCACAACTTTGTGGGCCGAAGGGTCTGTATTGTGCTGTAAGTATGTTTCTATGTTTCTATGTACTCAGGCTTAACCACTCCAGCAGTTAAACTGATCAAGCAATTTAGAGCAAAATTATCTCACTTCAAAATGAAGGAGACAGAAGATTTAGGTCTTACACAATCCACAGACCTCTTGTCTGTGCTCATATCTCTGAGGAATGGAATGGTGCCAACATCCAATGATGAAGACAGGCAGCCGAGTTAAAAATACCCAGTGAACATTGCTTTTTATAGCTGTGCTGTCTTATTATAAAAGTATTATTCTGATGCAGCCACCAGAATCAATGCCTGCCACGCAGCCATTGGAGTAGCGAGTGTGTATGTGTGACAGAGAGTGACACAGAGCCTATGTATGTGGAAAGAGTGAATGAAAGATCAAGAGAGAGTGATTGATCAGGTATAAATGCATCTCTGTGTTCATTAATCTCTGCTTCTGAATTTCAGCACTATTTAACAGTGCACTCCTTCTCTTCACTAGCATACAGGTCACCCTTGGGCAATGTGTAGCACCAGCTTAGCCCCCCCGATTAGTGTCAAGTGAAGCCATGGGAACAGGTCATATGAGCAGCTGGTGCATATCACAAGTCCTGGCATATCACAACCACTGACGCCAGGCAGACAATTTCTGAAGAATATTGATAAGAGCTGGGGTCACCCATCTTGTGAAAACACTGCCCAGAAGAAGACAATGGCAAAACACTTTTGTAGAAAAATATCCTAAAACAATCATGGTCAAGACCTTGAATGCCCAGAACATATGACATGGATCATAATGAATGAATGAATTAATTAATTAACATTGCATTAAATTTCATGCAGAATTGCATTACTGCTTTGCATGGTTATGCAGGTGAAGAAGGATGCATTTCAACCTTGCTCAGATAAAGACAGACTATCCTTTTTATTCACAAACACAAGAGATTTTGCAGACAAAATTCTGGCCCTATGTAGGAAATATGATCAAATCTATGAAGAACTGCAAAGACTGACAAACGACCAATGAGCAAAAGAAGACAACAAACTGTTTAAATAAAGAGAAAAGTAAATAATTACACTGACATCATGACATTGAAAATCATTCCATAATTTGTAGAAACAGCTCAGATTTGAGGTGAGTGAAGTTATCCATGCCTGTTCAGGAGCCTGATTGTTGAGAGGTAATAACTGTTCCTGAACCTGGTAGTGCAGGACCTGTACCTCCTTCCTGATAGTAGCAGTGAGAAAAGAACATGGCCTGGATGATGGGGATCCTTGATGCTTTCATGGGACAGCATTTTTGTAGACCCTTCTCTGGAAGTACTCTCTGCAGAGAATCATATCCCAATTTACTTCTCGTATGTCAAACTCACCATTATTAAAATCTTTGCAGATCTTTCTCCATGGTGATAATATCTGCTCATGGATAAGTAAACAAAATCACACCATACTTCACATGGTCTCTCACTAAAGCCCTATACAAATGCCATTCACATGTATGTCATAAATGTGCATGGTATGTTGCATTCCAGTTGCCAGGGTAAGGGTTGTCTCGGACTGGGTCCACAGCATTCTGAAGGGGGAGGGTGAGCAGCACATATTGGTACAAACGCCATAGGAATGAAAAAGGAGGAGGTCTTGAAGAGAGAATATAGGGAGTTAGGTATAAAGCTGGAAAGCTGGACCTCCAGGATAGTAATCTCTGGATTGCTACCTGTGCATTGAAAGATATGCAGCTCAGAACACTAGTCGTACCATGCTGAACCCTTTGATTCCTTACTTTTCTGAAGTCTTACCAAAATCTGCCTCCATAACCTGGCACCCAGAAGGCAACATACCATCCGAGAATCTCGTTCTCCCCCACAGAACTTTTTGTCTGTTCCCCTAACTAACAAATCCCCTATCACCACAGCATGCCTCTTCCCTCCTCTTCCCTCCTGAGTCACAGAGCCAAACTCAGTGCCAGAGATTCACCCATTGTGACTTTCCTGTTAGGTCATCCTCCCCGACAGTATCCAAAGAGATACTGCTATTAAGGGAGATGGACACAGGAGTATTCTGCTCTGGCTCCATAACTCCTTTCCCCTTCCTGACTGCCACCCAGTTTCCTGTGTCCTTGTGTGTAACTACCTCTCTATATGTCCTATCACCACCTCAGCCTCCTGAATAATCTGGAGCTCATCCAGTTCCAACTGAAACTCCTTAACACGGTTTGTTAGAAGCTGCAGCTGGATGCACTGGAGTTATCAGGGACACTGGAGGTCTCCCTGCCTTCCCACATTCCGCAAGAGGAGAATTTCAATATCCTGCCTGTCATCCCTACTGTCCTGGCTGAGCAGATATAAAGTGTTGGATAAAAAAAAGAGCTTTTCTTTTTTCTTTGCTTTCTCTTGAGTGACGCCTCTCCTTGCGGAAGCCTCGAAGATCTAAAGCCTTATGATCACCACTTTGCCTATGTCCACTCAGATGATGGCTGCTGCAGTTTGTCCCAGCCTTCCTTTAATTTGCTCTTACTAATCAATCCCAAATGCTGATTGGTCACTCGTCAATGCTCTATTACATTGCTGCGACCCACTCCTGCCTTTTATCCTCAGATGGTGGACCTAATTGAAGACCTCTCCTGTCCAAACCTCCAATGTCCAGATTTGCTGCTGGTCAAAGTTCGATTATAAAGATAAAACCATGGATAGAGCATTGTCTATTTGGCAGGAGGCAAAAAGTGTGAATAATGTCAACAAGACAAAGGAGATAGTTATCTACTTCAGGAAAACTCTCACCACTTACACCCCTCTTTACATTGGTGGCACAGCAATGGAAACTGCAAGCAATTTCAAACTTCAGGGAGTACAAATCACACTCAACCTTTCATGGTCACAGAACACATCCTTCACAATCAGGAAAACTCACCAAAATCTCTACTTGCTGAGGAGGGTGAAGAGAGCTGGACTTCGCGTATCCATACTCACATTATTCTACAGACATGCATCCTCGCAAGCTGCATCACTGCATGGTATGGAAGCTGCACTTCGGTGAACAGAAAGCTCAACAACAGGTGGTAAAAATTGCCCAATGCATCATTGGCACTAGCCTACCCTCTATCAAGGACAAATATACAGAAAAGTGCCAGAAAAGGTCCAATAACATCATGAAGGATCCCACACACCCTGCTTTGTCCTACTCCCATCATCCATGTCAGGGCCATGAGACTCAAAAATAGTTACTTACCTGAAGTAGTAGGACTGAGCAACAGCTCCACCCACTAACTCACACCACTACTTTATTATTTTACATCAATCACCTTATGTACAGCCTAGCATCACTTTATGGACATACAATCAGTCTATATACAAGCTATCTTATGTATTTATATATATTGTGTTTTTTTTTAAATTACTTTGTTGTATTCTTTGTCCTTTGTATTCTTTTTTTATACCTAATTGGATCCAGAGTAACAATTATTTAGCTCTCCTTACACTTGTGTGCAATAAATGACATTAAACAATCTTGAATCTTGAAAGGGGGCTTTTTCTGGTTGGCTGTCAGTGACTAGTGGTGTTCTGCAGGGGTTGGTGTTAGGACCGCTTCTTTTCATGTTATATGTCAATGATTTGGATGACAGAATTAATGGCTTTGTGGCCAAGTTTGAGGATGATACAAAGATAGGTGGAGGGCAGGTAGTGTTGAGGGAGTAGGGGGTCTGCTGAAGGATTTAGATTAAGAGAATGGGCAAAGAAGTGGCAGATGGAATATAGTGTAGGAAAGTATATGATCATGCACTTTGATAGAAGGAATAATGGCGTAGGCCTATTTTCTACATAGGGAGAAAATTCAAAAGGCAGAGATGGAAAGAGACCTGGGAGTCCTTGTGCAGGATTCCCTAAAGATTAAATTGCACATTAAGTCGGTGGTAAGGAAGGCAAATGCAATGTTAGCATTCATTTTGAGATAATTAGAATATAAGAGCAATGCTGTAATGCTGAGATCGCACTTGGAATATTGTACAGTGTTTTGTACCCCTTATTTAAGAAAACATGTGCTGGTATTGTAGAGGGTCAAGAGGAGGTTTAAAAATTGAAAATATCTATTTTTCTGAATGTAATTAGTGAAGATGCTTTTAAAATCCATAACAGCTTTCAAATTGATGAGACAGCTGTTACATTGGACACTCTGATGACAAAATTTGAGTATTTTGTCCCAATATAGCATTTGACAGTGTTTTCCCTATGACCAGAAACAAGGTGTGAGCTTCACACACTGAGTAAGTCCTGTAAATTTGGAGATTTTGAGAAATTCATTGGTTAGCTACATAATAGTTTGCAGAATTCCAGATAATGGGTTCAGAGAAAGACTGTTGTGTAAAAAAGATTTGATGATGGAAAAGGCTGTGAATGTGTAGGGCAGCAAAGACCACATGAGCATAAGCCAAGGAGCAGCACAGGACACACAGCAGAGCATGCTGTGAAAACAGAGGAGCAGTGCTCAAGGCATTTCCCAAAGCAACAGCAAAAGCAAAGAGGAAGGTTGAAACAGCAAAGGCAGCAAATATGGAGGTAATCACATTCCAAAGATGTGTTCTGTTTATGGAAAGTCCTGCGATAATTGTGGAAAGAAAAATCATTTTGCAAAGTGCTGCAAAGCTGGGGCTACCAAGGGAAAGATGCACACAATTGCCGAGTAAATGAAGACATTCTTTGTGGATTCTTTACAGACTGCTGGTGCTGGAAAAACAGAAAGGGTCATTCCAGTGACTGAATGAGACAGTGATTCCATTCAAGCTTGACACTAGAGCCCAGGTGAATCTGTTATCCATGGATGATTACAAGACTCTCACATAAAGAGCAATATTTACCCAGTGCAGTTGAAAGTGACAGGCTACAATGGAAAGAACGTTCCAGTAAAAGTAGGCTGTATAGTGACCTTCAAACAAAAAGGACAGTACCTAAAGTTGCAGCGACTGATTGCAGAAAAGAGAGTACAGACAATATTCTGTCTGAGTGCATGTGAGAAGCTCAACCTGGTGAAAAGAGTTTTCATAGTGCCTCACAGACCAAAGCTGATCACACAGGACTCATGGAAGTGTACACAGATGTCTTTGAGGGGCTTGGATACTTACCTGGTTTAGACACAATTCATATCGCTGAAACAGTGACTGCTGTTAACTACGCATCAGGAAAGTTCCGTTTCCACTTCGAGACCAACTTAAACAAGAACTAGTACTGAATGCGTGGATGAGGAGTTGGTGCAGGGGGCATGGTTTTAGATTTTTGGATCATTGAGATCTCTTCTGGGGAAGGTGGGACCTATACAGATTGGATGGGTTGCACCTGAACTCAAGGGGGAGCAATATCCTTGCAGGTAGGTTTGCTAGCATGGTTTGGAAGGGTCTAAACTCATTTGCAAGGGGGATGGGACCTGGAGCGAAAGAGCAGTGAAAGAAGTACATGGAGTAAAGTCAGATCTAACATATAGAGAGGCTTTGAGGAGAGAGAAGCAGAATAAAGGGTGTAAAGGTAGTAAGGTAGAAGGGCTAAAGTGTAAACAAGAGGAAATCTGCAGATGCTGGAAATTCAAGCAACACACACAAAATGCTGGTGGAATGCAGCAGGCCAGGCAGCATCTATAGGGAGAAGCGCTGTCGACGTTTCGGGCCGAGACCCTTCGTCAGGACTAACTGAAAGGAAAGATAGTAAGAGATTTGAAAGTAGTGGGGGGAGGGGGAAATGCGAAATGATAGGAGAAGACCGGATGGGGTGGGGTGAAGCTGAGAGCCAGAAAGGTGATTGGTGAAAGGGATACAGAGCTGGAGAAGGGAAAAGATCATGGGACGGGAGGCCTAGGGAGAAAGAAAGGGGGAGGGGAGCACCAGAGGGAGATGGAGAACAGGCAGAGTGATGGGCAGAGAGAGAAAAAAACTAAATATATCAAGGATGCGGGAAGAAAGGGCGGGGCATTAACAGAAGTTAGAGAAGTCAATGTTCATGCCATCAGGTTGGAGGCTACCCAGCCGGTATATAAGGTGTTGTTCCTCCAACCTGAGTGTGGCTTCATCTTGACAGTAGAGGAGGCCATGGATAGACATATCAGAATGGGAATGGGATGTGGAATTAAGGCCACTGGGAGATCCTGCTTTCTCTGGCGGACAGAGCGTAGGTATTCAGTGAAACGGTCTCCCAATCTGTGTCGGGTCTCACCAATATATAAAAGGCCACACCGAGAGCACCGGACACAGTATACCACACCAGCCAACTCACAGGAGAAGTGGCGCCTCACCTGTCTGGGGCCCTGAATGGTGGTGAGGGAGGAAGTGTAAGGGCATGTGTAGCACTTGTTCCGCTTACAAGGATAAGTGCCAGGAGGGAGATCGGTGGGAAGGGATTGGGGGGATGAATGGACAAGGGAGTCACGTAGAGAGCGATCCCTGCAGAAAGCAGAAGGGGGGGGGGGAGGAAAAAATGTGTTTGATAGTGGGATCCCGTGGAGGTGGCAGAAGTTACGGAGAATTATACGTTGGCTCAGGAGGCTGGTGGAGTGGTAGGTGAGGACAAGGGGAACCCTATCCCGAGTGGGTTGGTGGGCGAATGTGGTGAGGGCAAATGTGCGGGAAATGGGAGAGATGCATTTGAGAGCAGAGTTGATGGTGGAAGAAGGGAAGCCCCTTTGTTTAAAAAAGGAAGACATCTCCTTCGTCCTGGAATGAAATGCCACACCCTGAAAGCAGATGTGACAGAGACGGAGGAATTGTGAGAAGGGGATAGCATTTTTGCAAGAGACAAGGTGGGAAGAGGAATAGTCCAGGTAGCTGTGAAATTCTGTAGGCTTATAGTAGATATCAGTAGATAGGCCGTCTCCAGAGATGGAGACAGAAAGATCAAGAAAGGGGAGGGAGGTGTCAGAAATAGACCAGGTAAATCTGAGGGTAACACAAGTGAATCTGCAGATGCTGGAAATAAATAAAAACACAAAATGAACTCAGCAGGTCAGACAGCATCCATGGGAGGAGGTAGTGATGACGTTTCGGGCTGAAACCCTTCATCAGGAGTGAGGGCAGGGTGAAAGTTGGAGGCAAAGTTAATGAAGTCAACGAGCTCAGCATGCATGCAGGAGGCAGCACCAATGCAGTCGTTGATGTAGCGAAGGAAAAGGGGGGACGGATACCCGTATAGACTTGGAATATGGACTGTTCTACAAAGCCAACAAAAAGGAAGGCATAACTGGGACCCATACGGGTGCCCAGGGCTACACCTTTGGTTTGGAGGAAATGGGAGGAGCCAAAGGAGAAATTATTGAGAGTAAGAACTAATTCCGTTAGACGGAGGAGAGTGGTGGTAGAGGGGAATTGGTTAGGTCTGGAATCCAAAAAGAAGCCAAGAGCTTTGAGACCGTCCTGGTGGGGGATGGAGGTACATAGGGACTGGACATCCATGGTGAAAATAAGGTGGTGGGGGCCAGGGAACTTAAAATCATTGAAAAAATTCAAAGCGTGAGAAGTGTCATGAACATAGGTAGGAAGGGATTGAACAAGGGGGGATAAGACAGTGTCAAGGTATGCAGAAATAAGTTTGGTGGGGCAGGAGCAAGCTGAGACAATAGGTCTACCTGGACAGGCAGGTTTGTGAATCTTGTGTAGGAGGTAGAAACTGGAAGTGTGGGGTGTGGGAACTATGAGGTTGGTGACAGTGGATGGGAGATCCTCAGAGCTGATAAGGTTGGTGATGGTGTGGGAGACGGTGGCCTGGTTCTCCTTAGTGGGGTCATGATTTAGGGGTAAATAAGAGGAGGTATCAGAGAGTTGTCGCTGTGCCTCGGCCAGGTAGAGGTCAGTACGCCAGACTACAACAGCTCCCCCCTTATCAGCAGGTTTTATAGTGAGGTTGGGATTGGTGCGGAGGGAGTGGAGAGCAGAGCTTTCGGAAGGAGTGAGGTTGGAATTGGAACACGGTGTGGTGAAGTTGAGACGGTTGATGTCCCGCCAGCAATTAGCAATGAAGAGATCTAGAGCAGGCAGAAGACCAGAGTGGGGTGTCATGAACAGGAGGAGGGTTGAAGATGGGAGAAGGGGTCATCGGTGGGGGTAGGAGAGTCCTTGTCAAAGAAGTAAGCTCGGAGACGTAGCCGGCGGAAGAAGAGTTCAGCGTCATGGTGTACGCGGAACTTGCTGAGGTGTGGGTGAAGGGGGACAAAGCTGAGGCCCTTAATGAGGACAGAGCGCTCTGCCTCAGAGAGTTGAAGGTCGGAGGGAATGGTAAAGACCCAGCACGGATGAGAGATAGGATGAGAGGGGGGAGGGAGGCTGGTGGTGTCGGTGAAGAGGGAAGGGTTGGGGTGAGAGGAAGATGGAGCCTCTGAGGGCCCAGGAGCTGACGATGGGATCTGAGGGAGAGGGGATTGCAGAGTGGTGGTGGGGGAAGGGGAGACGGGAGTCACAATCGCAGCAAGTGAAGACCCAGCCTGGAGTTCAAGGCTGGAGTCGCAGTCGGTGGTTGCACACTCGCTTTGAAGCTGTCCATGGTCGTTGGAACACGCAGTGATGGTGCTGGAGTCCGGATTTTGAATATGCCTGGGTTGCTGGGGCAGCTGAGATTGATGGCCGGGCCTGGGGCTGTGATACGAAGGCCATGCTCTAGTGTCTGCTGATGGAAGATCTTGCGATCCTTGCAGGATGTGATAAAGTCAAAGAAACGGCGATTGCACGCATGGATCCGACGGAGGATCCATACATACTAATATTTAAACATTCTAAACGTTGAAACATTGAAACGTTTAAGATAATTAAAGGATTTGATAGGATTGAGACAGGAAATATGTTCCAGATGTTGGGAGAGTCCAGTACCAGAGGGCATGGATTGAGAATAAGAGGTCAGTTATTTAAAACAGAGTTGAGGAAGAGCTTCTTCTCCCAGAGAGTTGTGGAGGTATGGAATGCACTGCCTCGGAAGATGGTGGAGGCCAATTCTCTGGATGCTTTCAAGAAGGAGCTGGATAGATATCTGATGGATAGGGGAATCAAGGGATATGGGGACAAGGCAGGGACTGGGTATTGATAGTGAATGATCAGCCATGATCTCAGAATGGCGGTGCAGACTCGAGGGGCCGAATGGTCTACTTCTGCACCTATTGTCTATTGTCTATTGTCTAAAGTGTGTGTACTTCAATGCAAGAAGCATCAGGAACAAAGGTGATGGACTGAGAGCTTGGATACATACATAGAATTATGATGTAGAGGTTATTACAGAGACTTGGCTAGCACCAGGTCAGAAATTCCTAGATTTCAGTGCTTTAAAAGGGATTGAGAGGAGGGGGGAAAAAGGGGAGGAGGGGTGGCATTACTGATCAGGGATACTATTACAGCTACAGAAATGGTGTGTAATGTAGCAGGATCCTCTTTTGAGTCAGTATGGGTAGAAGTCAGGAACAGGAAGGGAGCAGTTACTCTGTTGGGAGTATTCTATAGGCCCCCTGGTAGCAGCAGAAATACAGAGGAGCAGATTGGGAGGCAGATTTTGGAAAGGTGCAAAAATAACAGGGTTGTTATCATGGGTGAATTTAACTTCCCTAATATTGATTGGCACCTGATTAGTTCCAAGGATTTGGATGGGGCAGAGTTTGTTAAGTGTGTCCAGGACAGATTCCTGTCACAGTACGTTGACAGGCCGACTAGGGGATTGCCATACTAGATCTAGTATTAGGTAACGAACCGGGTCAGGTCACAGATCTCTCAGTGGGTGAGCATCTGGGGGACAGTGGGGTCATCTGGGGGTCATTGTTAAAGGATCTCTTGCAGGATGTTAGGGATAAATTTGTCCCGGTGAGGAAGATAAAGAATGGTAGGGTGAAGGAAACATGGGTGACAAGTGAGGTGGAAAATCTAGTCAGGTGGAAGAAGGCAGCATACATGAGGGTTAGGAATCAAGGATCAGGTGGGTCTATTGAGGAATATAGGGTAACAAGAAAGGAGCTTAAGAAGGGGCTGAGAAGAGCAAGGGGGTTTGAGAAGGCCTTGGTGAGTAGGGTAAAGGAAAACCCCAAGGCATTCTTCAATTATGTGAAGAACAAAAGGATGACAGGAGTGAAGGTAGGACCGATTAGAGATAAAAGTGGGAAGATGTGCCTGGAGGCTGTAGAAGTGAGTGAGGTCCTCAATGAATACTTCTCTTCGGTATTCACCAACGAGAGGGAACTTGATGACGGTGAGGACAATATGAGTGAGGTTGATGTTCTGGAGCATGTTGATATTAAGGGAGAGGAGGTGTTGGTGGAGCATGTTGATATTAAGGGAGAGGAGGTGTTGGTGGAGCATGTTGATATTAAGGGAGAGGAGGTGTTGGAGTTGATAAAATACTTTAGGACGGATAATTCCCCTGGGCCTGACGGAATATTCCCCAGGCTGCTCCACGAGGCGAGGGAAGAGATTGCTGAGCCTCTGGCTAGGGTCTTTATGTCCTTGTTGTCCACAGGAATGGTACCGGGGGATTGGAGGGAGGTGAATGTTGTTCCCTTGTTCAAGAAAGGTAGTAGGGATGATCCAGGTAATTATAGACCAGTGAGCCTTACGTCTGTAGTGGGAAAGCTGTTAGAAAAGATTCTTAGAGATTGGATCTATGGGCATTTAGAGAATCATGGTCTGATCAGGGACAGTCAGCGTGGCTTTGTGAAGTGTAGATCGTGCCTAACAAGCCTGATAGAGTTTTTTGTGGAGGTGACCAGGCATAGAGATGAGGGTAGTGCAGTGGATGTGATCTACATGGATTTTAGTGAGGCATTTCACAAGGTTCCACATGGTAGGCTTATTCAGAAAGTCAGAAGGCATAGGATCCAGGGAAGTTTGGCCAGGTGGATTCAGAATTGGCTTGCCAGCAGAAGGCAGAGGGTTGTGGTGGAGGGAGTACATTCAGATTGGAGGGTTGTGACTAGTGGTGTCCCAGAAGGATCTGTTCTGGGACCTCTACTTTTCGTGATTTTTATTAACGACCTGGATGTGGGGGTAGAAGGGTGGGTTGGCAAGTTTGCAGATGACACTAAGGTTGGTTGGTGTTGTAGATAGTATAGAGGATTGTTGAAGATTGCAGAGAGACATTGATAGGATGCAGAAGTGAGCTGAGAAGTGGCAGATGGAGTTCAACCCAGAGAAGTGTGAGGTGGTACACTTTGGAAGGACAAACTGCAAGGCAGAGTACAAAGTAAATAGCAGGATACTTGGTAGTGTGGAGGAGCAGAGGGATCTAGGTTACATGTCCACAGATCCCTGAAAGTTACCTCACAGGTAGATAGGGTAGTTAAGAAAGCTTATGTGGTGTTAGCTTTCATAAGTCGAGGGATAGAGTTTAAGAGACGCGATGTAATGATGCAACTTTATAAAACTCTAGTTAGGCCACACTTGGAGTACTGTGTCCATTTCTGGTCACCTAACTATAGGAAGGATGTGGAAGCATGGAAAGGGTACAGAGGAGATTTACCAGGATACTGCCTGGTTTAGAGCGTATGGATTATGATGAAAGATTAAGGGAGCTAGGGCTTTACTCTTTGGAGAGAAGGAGGATGAGAGGAGACATAATAGAGGTGTACAAGATATTAAGAGGAATAGATAGAGTGGATAGCCAGCGCCTCTTCCCCAGGGCTCCACTGCTCAGTACAAGAGGACATGGCTTTAAGGTAAGGGGAGGGAAGTTCAAAGGGGATATTAGAGGAAGGTTTTTTACTCAGAGAGTGGTTGGTGCATGGAATGCACTGCCTGGGTCAGTGGTGGAGGCAGATACACTAGTGAAGTTTAAGAGACTACTAGACACGTATATGGAGGAATTTAAGGTGGGGTGTTATATGGGAAGCAGGGTTTGAGGGTCGGCACAACATTGTGTGTTGTCACTTTCTTCAGCTACCATATGGGATTCTGTCCACACCAGAGGTCTACCATAAAACCATCCACATGATCTTTGAGGGCATACCTGGTGTGGAAATCTTGTTGGATGACATCGTCTGGGGGTCCACCAAGGATGAACATGATACATGACTGAGACAAGTGCTTGACATGGCATGGAACATTAATTTGAAATCAAGTAAAGAGAAATGTGAATTTGGCATTAAGACACTGATCTTCATAGGCAATGTCATATCTGAAGAGGGAGTGAAGCCTGACCCAAGAAAGACATCAGCCATTGAGAATGTGGCGATGTCCCAAAACAAAGGGGAGATGAGACGTTTCTTGGGGGTCGTGACTTACCTGGTTTAGTTCATCCCTTGATTGTCAACTGTGTCATTTGCTGAGCAGCAAAATGAGTGTATTTATCTTCATGAGCAAGAAGACTGTTTCCAGATGCTGAGAAGATTCATAATTGAAAAGCCTGTGCTGAAGTTTTATGATTAGGAAAGATGTACTGGGATCTCAACTGATGCATCCTGGCATGGTCTTGGAGCAGTACTACTGCAGCAGCATGATGACACATGGTAACCTGTGGCCTATGAATCAAGGGCTTTAACAAGTGCGTAAGCCAACTATGCACAGATAAAGGAAGAGCTTCTTGCCAGCACATATGCATGCAAAAGCTTTCATCTGTACATCTGTGGACAAGCTTTTGAAGTGGAGACAGACCATAAACCACTGGTCTCAATTATATCTAAACCAGTGAATGACAGTCCCGTGAGGATACAGTGCATGTTTATAAGGCTGCAGAAACATGATACTGTAGCGGTGTGCTACACACAGCGCTGGAATAATGACACGCAGTCGGTGAGTTGCAGTTGCGTTAAAGCTTTATTCAAACTTCATGGCCTCGTTTTTAAACCTTCCCGTTTCTGCCCTCCCCGGGCGGGAATGCTGTAGGGGGTGCATATTCACAGTCCCTTCCCGCGTGCGGGCTTTTCCCCTTGCTGGTGAAGAAGGCCTGGCGCCCTTTTTGGGGCTGGCCTCCCTGCCAGTGTGCACCGTTTTGTGAGCCAGTTCGAGTGTGCTGGAAAGTGGGTCACCACATAACCCCCCACCCCCAGAACCGGCAATACACCCCCGAATGTCCTCAGTCTGAGTTGGTCTCTGTTTGGGAGGTCTGCCTCAGCGCCGTGGTGCCGGAGCCCCAACTGGCTGCACCAAGTCCATATGGGCCAGTTTGAGTCGGTCCACTGTGAAAACCTCCTCTTTCCCCCCAATGTCCAGTAGGAATGTGGAACCGTTGTTCCTGATCACCTTAAATGGCCCCTCGTAGGGCCGCTGTAGCGGTGCACGATGTCTGCCCCGTCGTACAAAAACGAACTTAAAGTTTTGCAGGCCTTTGGGTACGCAGGTTGGGTTCTGTCCATGCTGTAAGTGGGTATGGGGGCCAGGTTACCGAGCCTCTTGCATAGTCTGTCCAGGACTGCTGCGGGTTCTTCCTCTTGCCCCTATGGGGCTGGTATGAACTCCCCTGGGACAACCAGGGGTGCGCCGTACACCAACTCCGCCGACGAGGTGTGCAGATCCTCCTTGGGTGCCGTGCGGATTCCGAGCAGGACCCAGGGAAGCTCGTCCACCCAGTTAGGCCCTTTCAGGCAGGCCATGAGAGCCAATTTCAGGTGATGATGGAAACGCTCCACCAGTCCATTCGACTGTGGGTGGTAGGCAGTTGTGTGGTGTAGCTGTGTTCCAAAAAGGCTGGTCATAGCTGACCACAGGCTGGAGGTGAACCGGGTGCCTCTGTCAGAGGTAATGTGGGCCGGTACACCAAAGCGAGATATCCAGGTGGCGATCAGTGCTCGGGCGCAGGATTCGGAGGTGGTGTCGGTGAGCGGGACTGCCTCTGGCCATCTTGTGAACCAGTCTACAATAGTTAGGAGGTGCTGCGCTCCTCGCAACACTGGCAGGGGCCCCACAATATGGTCAAAACGCCAGCGGGTGGGGTGGAACTGCTGCGGCAGGGCTTTGGTGTGCCGCTGCACCTTGGCCGTCTGGCAGTGCATGCACGTTTTGGCCCATTCACTGACCTGCTTGCGGAGTCCGTGCCAAATGAACCTGTTGGAGACCATCCGGACGGTTGTCCTGATGGAGGGGTGCGCTAAGTTGTGAATGGAGTTGAAAACGCGTCGCCGCCAGGCTGCCGATGGGGCGAGGTTGGCCGGTAGCTACGTCACACAGTAGGGTCCTCTCACCTGGGCCTACGGGGAGGTCTTGGAGCTGCAAACTAGAGACTGCAGTTCTGTAACTAGGGATCTCCTTGTCTGCCTGCTGCGCCTCTGCCAGCGCTGCATAGGACAGGGCCTGGATAGTAGGTCTGGAGAGTGCGTCCGCCATGATGTTGTCCTTTCCCGAGACATGCCAGATGTCTGTTCTGTACTCGGAGATGTAGGACAGATGTCGCTGCTGGCCAGGGATCAGACACCTTCGTGAACGCAAAGGTGAACAGTTTGTGATCCGTGAACGCGGTGAAGGGCCTACCTTCTAAGAAGTACCAGAAATGCCGAATTGCCAGGTATAGTGCCAACAGTTCCCGGTCGAAAGCACTGTATTTGAGTTCGGGTGGTCATAGGTGTTTGCTGAAGAACACCAGGGGTTGCCAGCGCCCTCGATGAGTTGCTCCAGCACCCCACCGACTGCCGTGTTGGATGCATCCACTGTGAGGGCGGTTGGGACGTCCGTTCTGGGGTGCACTAGCATCGCGGCATTTGCCAAGGCTTCTTTGGTTTTAACGAAAGCGGCTGTGGCCTCCTCGTCCCAGGAAATGTCCTTGCCCTTACCTGACATCAAGGTGAACAGGGGACACATGATTCGGGCTGCTGAGGGGAGGAAGCGGTGGTAGAAATTCACCATACCCATGAATTCTTGCAGGCCTTTGAGTGAGTTGGGTCAGGGGAAATGGCGAACCGTGTCTACCTTGGCGGGCAGAGGGGTTGCATAGTCTTTCGTAATCCTGTGGCCCAGGAAGTCGATGGTGTCGAGTCTGAACTGGCATTTGGCCAGGTTGATTGTTAGGCCATATTCACTCAGTCGGGCGTAGAGTTGACGGAGATGGGACAGATGCTCCTGACGACTACTGCTGGCTATGAGGATGTCATCCACATAGATGAATGCAAAGTCCAGGTCACGTCCCACCGCATCCATGAGCCACTGGAACATCTGTGCGGCATTCTGAGGAATTTGAAAAGGCCAAACGGGGTGATGAGTGCTGTTTTGGGGATGTCGTCCGGATGCATCAGGATTTGATGGTATCCCCGGACGAGGTCTACCTTGGAGAAGATCCATGCGCCGTGCAGGTTTGCTGCAAAGTCCTGAATGTGCAGCACAGGGTAGCGGTCCGGTGTTGTAGCCTCGTTCAGTCTGCGGTAGTCGCTGCACGGTCTCCAGCCCCCTGTTGCTTGGGCACCATGTGCAGGGGGGAGGCCCATGGGCCGTCAGACCGCCGTATGATCCCCAATTCCTCCATCCTCATGAACTCCTCCTTCGCCAGTCGGAGCTTCTCCGGGGGAAGCCTTCGAGCACGGGCATGGAGGGGAGGTCCCTGGGTCGGGATGTGGTGCTGTACGCCGTGTCTGGGAATGGCTGCTATGAACTGCGGTGCCAGAGCTGATGGGAAATCCGCCAGGACTCTGGTGAAGTCGTTGTCAGACAGCGTGATGGAGTCTAGGTGTGGGGCCGGCAACTGGGCTTCACCCAGGGAGAACGTTTGAAAGGTCTCGGTGTGGACCAGTCTCTTCCCTTGCAGGTCGACCAGCAGGCTGTGAGCTCGCAAAAAATCCGCCCCCAGGAGTGGTTGGGCCACAGCGGCCAGTCTGAAGTCCCACGTAAACGGCTGGAGCCGAACTGTAGCCGCACCGTATGGGTGCCGTAGGTCCGTATTGTGCTGCCATTTGCAGCCCTCAGGGTGGGTCCTGGTTCTCTGTTGCGGGTGTCATAACTCGTCGGAGATAAGATGCTGATCTCGGCCCCAGTGTCGGCCAAAAAGCGGCATCCCAATTGTTTGTCCCAGACATATAGGAGGCTATCCTGATGGCCAGCCGCCGCAGCCATCAGCGGTGGCTGGCCCTGGCATTTCCCGGGAAGTTGCAGGGTGGGCTACAGCAGCGGGCTTCTGTGCCCCACAGCTGGTGGTAGAAGCACCATTGTTCGTTGGCCTCTGCACTCCTGCCTCTGTGTTTTGTGGGCTCTGCTGCTGGGCCTGGTCTGGTCTGCTGTTGGGCGCGTGGCTTGGTAATCTGCGTGACGGACGCCTCACTCTCCTTTTTGGCGTTCCACAGCACATCTGCCCGGGCCGCCACCTTCCGGGGGTCACTGAAATCCGCGTCAGACAGCAGCAGGCGTATGTCCTCGGGCAGCTGCTCCAGGAACGCCTGCTCAAACATGAAGCAGGGCTTGTGACCTCCGGCCAGGGACAGCATCTCGTTCATCAAATCCGACGATGGCCTGTCCCCCAAACCATCCAGGTGCAGTAAGCGGGCAGCTCGCTCGCGCCGTGAGAGTCCAAAAGTCCTTATGAGCAAGGCTTTGAATGCTGTGTATTTGCTGTCCTCCAGGAGCGACTGTATGAACTTCTCAACCTTGGCGGCCGTCTCCTGGTCGAGGGAGCTCACCACGTAGTAGTAATGTGTGGAATCCGAGGTTATCTGCCGAATGTGGAATTGGGCTTCTGCTTGCTGGGCCCACAGGTGAGTTCGCAGCGTCCAGAAGCTTGACAGTTTTAACGAAACTGCATGAACAGATACAGCGTTGTTCATCTTCGGTCCAAATATCGTTTGGGCCATCGGGGTCACCAATTGTAGCAGTGTGCTACACACAGCACTGGAATAACAACACGCGGTCTGTGAGTTGTAGTTGCGTTAAAGCTTTATTCAAACTTAGCGGCCTCGCTTTTAAGCTTTCCCGTTTCTGCCCTTCCCGGGCGGGAATGCCATAGGGGCTGCATATTCACAGTCCCTTCCCGCACGTGGGCTTTTCCCTTTGCTGGGAAGAAGGCCTGGTGCCCTTTTTGGGGCCAGCCTCCCTGCCAGCACGTGCCATTTTGTGAGCTGGTTCGAGTGCACTGGAAAGTGGGTCACCACAATAAGAAGATTATCTACACACCAAGAAAATACGTTTGGTGCTGATGCATTGTCTCGAGCAGTTGAAAAGAAAAAGAGTGGCCAAGAAGTTAACACACATATACAGGTCTATGTTGACATGATTGTCACCTCCCTTCCAGCATCTCCTGATAGAGTACAGCAGATTAGGAAAGCAGCAGGGTCAGAATGGCTGTCCAATATGTATTTGGCATTATTGGGCATGCGGAGCTGAACTGTCAGTAGTGAAAAAATATAGTCTTCAAAGGGAACAAGTTGTGATTCCAGTATTGCTATTCAGGGAAATGCTCCAGAAGATACATGAAGAGCATCTTAGTGAGGAAAGGTGTAAACATAGAACTTGTGAAGTGATGTTCTGGTCAAGAGTGAATCAAGACGTCAGCCAGACATTGCCTCATGTGAAATATGCCTTACCTACAGACCAAAGCAGCAACAGAACCACTTATACAACACCCTGTACCAGACAGACTGTACTTCAAAGTTGGAGTGGATTTGTTTGATTGCAATGGGAAGAGTCATATTGTTGCTACAGACTACTTTTCCAATTACCCAGAGGCAATCAACATCCAGCAAAGCAGTCATCGCCTTCCTGAAAACTTTGTTTGCGAGGTATGGAGTTCCATGTGAAGTGGTATCAGACAATGGTTCACTGTTTTTGAGCTGTGAATTTGAGTACTTTTGCCAATGCTTGGGGGGGGGGGGGGGTGAAGTTTCGACATACAGCTTCAAGCCCACATCATCCAAAATCTAAGGGTCTAGCAGAGAGTTCAGACAAGGTACTCAAGGGCCTCATGAAGAAAGCACAAGATGAACAAGTGGATTTCCACAAAAGTCTAATGATTTACAGAATTGTGTCACTGCAGATCTCATTCTCCCCACTTTAATCTTTTCCTGATTCCGTACCTTTTTACCTTCAGATAACCAGTAAAGTAAGGTGTGAGACAACAGAAGATTGCAGAAGTTGGGATCAGGATCAAAGGACAAACTGCTGAAAGAATCCAGTAGATCAGGCAACATATATGGGTAAAAGAATGGTCGATGTTTTGAGCTGACTATCCCTTGGCATTCAGAAAACAACCAGTGGGCTGCTTCCCGGATGTAGGTGAGTTTCCTGTATGCAAGTGAACTGTATTCATTCAGGCAAGTGCACAGCCTTCTAGAAAGCTCCTGACATCTCCTTTGTCGATGATTTTAGGGTTTTGAGATGGCAGGATTAAGTTCCTCACTGCATGCTCTGCCAATTGTCTCAGTGGGGTCTGCCTGTATAGTCAGTTGCCTATCGAAGGTTAAAGCATTATCATTTGTACTGCCACTGGGGTGTTGATATGCAGTCAAGAGGGAGGAAAAGAAAGAGAGAAACAGACAAATGGACAGTCAGAGAGACAGAGACAGTGAGAAAGGCAAAATAAACAAAGATAGAGACATAGGGACAGACACAGAGAAAGAGACAAAGACAGACAGACAGAGAGAGAGAAACAGAGAGAGAAAAAGACAGACCAAGACATAAGGTTATATAGCACTGAAACAGGCCGTTCAGCCTAACTGCTCCAGTCCAACCAAGATTCCCATCTAAGATAGCCCCATTTGCACATATTTGGCCTATATCCCTTGAAACCTTTCCTTTCCATGTATCTGTCCAAGAACCTTTTAAATGTTGTTAATGTACTTGCCTCAGCCTCTTCTACAGGCAGCTCATTGCATATACATACCACACTCTGGGTGAAAAAGATGCCCCACTGGTTCCTATGAAACCTCTCCTCTTTTATTTTATGCACTCAAGCTTTTGATGTGCCAATATGGGGAAAAAGATTGTGCCAATTCACACTTTTTACGCCCCTCATGACTTTATTACACCTCTATGAGATCACCCCTCATTTTCCTCTGCTCCTGACATGCGAGAGGGAGACAGACAAACAGAGACAGAGAGCAGAAAGAGGGAAGAGAGAAAGAGAATGATTGATACAGAAACAGAGAAGAGAGAGAAGAGAGGGAAGAGCAAGAGCAGGAAGAAAGAGACAGAGAAGTGAGAGGAAAGAAAGAGGGAAGAAAGACCGACAGACAGAGACAGGGAAGAGAGAGAGAGAGAGAGAGAGAGAGAGAGAGAGACAGTGAGTGTCAATTTGGGCAGCAGACAACAGACAGAGAGGTCTGAGCCCATGGGACAATGGGAGATAGCTTTCTCTTAGTAGTAAACACCCCTGATCCCACAGAATAGGAGCTGTACCCACTTGTGTTGGCACGTGGCCTGGTGGATAAGGCATTGGACTAGTAACCTGAAGGTCACTGGTTTGAGCCTCAGCTGAGGCAGCATGTTTGTGTCCTTGAACAAGGCACTTAACAACACATTGCTCTGCGACGTCACCAGTGCCAAGCTGCATGGGTCCTACTGCCCTTCCCTTGGCATAGAGAGGGGAAGGCTTGCAGCTTGGGTAACTGCTGGTCTCCCATACAACCCTGCCCAGGCCTGCGCCTGGAAAAACCTTCCAAGGCGTAAATCCATAGTCTCACGAGACTAACGGATGCCTATTATTATTATTATTATTATTATTATTATTATTATTATTATTATTATTATTATTATTATTATTATTATTATTATTATTATTATCATTATTATTATTATTATTATTATTATTATTATTATCATTGACCCACTTCCTACAAACAGAGTGGGATCACTGAGTTACGATCCTCATCCTCCTGACCTCTAAGTTACTGAGTCTGGTTGAGCTTTGTAGGCTCAGTAGACATAGGGGACTGGTAGATTATTTTTGTAATAAAATTGTAGCTGTTATTAGCAAGTACAACTTGGATTATTTTTTAATGCTCTCATACAATATTAAGATGGAGATGTAAATGCATCAAAATTATTCAGGCGAAGAAAATGTGAACACTTGAAAAAGAATAAAATATTCACTGAGACCTTGCTTCATTACAGACACAGGATTGCAGTTATACACAATGTTGGTGAGACTGCATTTGGAATATTGTATTCGGATTTGGTCACTCTGCTATAGGAAAGATGCCGTTAAGCTGGAAAGGGTGCAGAGGAAATTTATGAGGATGTTTCTGGGACTAGAGGGACTGAGCTTTTTTCGCTCATTCTCTACAATGGTCATCTCCATGGCACTGAATATTTAAAGACTGCCCCAGCTACTGTGCTCCATGCCCGCTAATATGATCAGCTGATAAACGAGGCTTTGAACCTACTCTGGGCTGCTCTGGGGTTCGAATCTGAGGATTCAATTTTCATTGGGAAAGCTGTTGTTCGCTTAAATTGTTTGCATGATTTTTATTTTTTTGCCTTCTGTTGGTTTTTTTTTAATATTTTTATTCTTTTTTCTTTAATTTGGTTCTTTCAGGTTTCTTACTTTGTGGCTACCTGTGAGCAAGCAAATCAGAAGTTGTATAATTTTGATAATAATCTTTGATAATAAATGAATCTTACATATATATATATATGTAAGTTGAGATGCATTCTATATTGTGTTGGGAGTGCTGTGCATTTGAGTAATGTCGTAAACATATTGCTTGATTAAGCATTCTTATTAGTTTAAATAATTCATGACGTGTTATATGTAAAAGTACATAAATGGTATATGCCATCACACCATCATGTAATTTGTGTGCACCTCACTTAAGGTAAAAATGAAGTTAGACTTGTGTTCCTGGCTCCTTGCTTCTTTAGAATTAGTTTTATGTTTTGGAGTAATGAAACATAACACCTGTCTCTTTCCCTGCCTTTCTGTAAGTGCCTCTGAGGGGTTAGGTCACACAGGCATGGGTCTTGATAGGCTGCTGTCAGGGGTGTACTCTTTGTGGGTCAGTGAATTCCTGATGTCAAAGTCTGACTACTGCAAAACAGAAATCAGAAGTGGGCTGATGGTGAAGTGGGACACCTCTACCTGAAACCAGATCCTTGACTTTCTGACCAACAGACCTCAATCAGTGAGGTCCTCCAGTACGATTATTCTAAATAGTGGCGTTCAACAAGATTACGTTCTCAATCACTTACTCTACTCCCTGTATACTCATGACTGTGTGGCTGGATTCTGGTCTAACTGCATCTACAGGTTTACAGATGATACAGTGAGCTGCATCTCATGTGATTATGTGTCAGAGAACAGGAAGGAGATAGAGAGGTTTGTGACATGGTGTCAGGCCAACAACTTTCTTTTAATGTCAACCGAACAAAAGAGCTTGTCATTGACTTCAGAAAGGGGAGCAGTACATATGCTCCCGTTGAGATTGAGAGTTTTAAAACCTTCAAATTCCAAGGTGTGAGTATCACCAATAGCCTGTCTTGGTTGAACCACATTGATGTTTTGGCCAATAAAGTTCACCAATGCTTCTACTTCCTCAGGAATTCAGCATATCCCAGTCAATTCTTATCACCTTTTATCAATGCATTCTGTCTGGATGTATAATGGTGTGGTATGGCAACTGCTCTGCACATGACCATAAGCAACTGCAGAGAATTTGTGGACATCTCAGCACATCATAGGAACCAGCCTCCCCTCCATGGACTCTGTCTATACTTTTTGCTGCCTCAGTAAAGCAGTCAGCATAATCAAAGAACCCACCCACACCAGACATTCTCTCTTCTCCTCACTCCCATTAGATAGAAGATACAAATCCTGAAAGAACATAGCACCAGGTTCAAGGACAGCTTCTATCCCACTGTTATCAGACCCTTCAACAGACCTCTTGTACAATGAAGTGGACATATGGCCTCACATTCTACCTCGTTACTAGCCACTTTATCTTTTACCTGCACTGCACTCTTTCAGTAACTTTTACACTTTATGCTGCATTGTTATTTTTTTATCTTAATGTCAATGCTCTATGTAATGATTTGATCTGTATTAATGATATGCAACAAAAGTTTTCACTGTAGCTTGATGCATGTGACAATAATAAACCAATTTCAATACCAATACCAGTCTTTTCCTTTCAGCTAGACTCAATATTTAGTTAATGAGCAGAGATTAGCCATGCTGAGCCAAAGAATTGCAAGCACCTCATGTCCTCTCTTCAGCTTTACACCTGCTGTGTGTATTTTTCACTTGTCATAACATTTATGTTTTTAATTAATTTCTATCATTGATCACCAGAGACTTATATAAACAATCCAGCAACCTTTAGACAGTACCAAGCCATCTTTTGGTCACCAGGGTATCTGGGAGATAGGCCTCAGGATCCATCTCCTGAGATCTAGATGCCAATTACTGTCCACTCCACTCAGTGAGGTCTGGGAAAAGGTTTAACCCTAAGGAGATAGAATGGTGTGAGTTGAGTACAAAGGGTTCAAAGTACAAAGTTCAAAGCAAATTTATTATCAAATTAAGTATATGTCACCATGTACTACCTCGAGATTTATTTTCTTGCAGGCTTTCACAGTAAAACAGATATTCAGAATCAGGTTTAATATCACTGGCATATGTCGTGAAATTTGTAGTTTTGCAATAATACAGCAGTACCTTCCAGTACATAATATGTTTTTAAAAACTATAAATTAGAATAAGAAATATATATATAATTAAATTAATTAAGTAGTACAAAAGGGGAGAAAATATGAATTGTGTGGTGAGACTGTGAGGAAAAACAGGCAGATGATAGGGCAAAATTGTAGTCAGTGAGATGAGTTGAATCTTTGAGGGTAAAGATAAGGAACTGCAAGGGTAAAAAGGCCCTGATGGGCTTCGAACAGTAGCCAGGATATGCAATACAAATTGCAACAGAAGATAGAAAAGGCTTGTAAAAAGGGCAATGTTTCAATAATCATGGGGGATTTCAATACGCAGGTAGATTGAGAAAATCAAGTCGGTGCTGAATCTCACGAGAGGACATTTGTAGAATGCCTATGAGATGGCTTTTCAGATCTGCTTGTGGTTGAGCCCAATAAAGGAAAGGAAATTCTGGATTGGGTGTTGTGTAATGAACCAAATTTGATTATGGAGCTTAAGGTAAAAGAACCCTCAGAATTCACCCTGCAGTCTCAGAGGGAGTAGATAAAGTCAGATATATCAGTGTCACAGTGGAGTAAACGTAATGTGGCTTGAGAGAGGAGTTGGCCGAAGTTAATTGGAAGAGGACACTGGCAGATAAGACAACAGAACAGCAATAGCAGGAGTTTCTGGAGGCAATTCAGAGGTGCAGGATAGACACATCCCAAAGATGAAGAAGCGTTCTAAAGGGAGTATGAGGCAACCTTGGCTGACAGGGGACAGCACAAAAAAGTTAGAGGATTGGGAAGTTTTTAAAAAGCAACAGAAAGCAACTAAAAAACCATAAGGAGAGAAAAGATGAAATATGAAGGTAAGCTTACTAATAGCAAAAGTTCTTTTTTAAATCCTGTATATGAAGATTAAAAGAGAAGTGAGAGTGAATATTGGACTGCTAGAAAATGATGCTAGAGAGGTAGTAATGGGGGACAAAGAAATGACAGCTGAACTTAATCAATAGTTTGCATCAGCCTTTACTGTGGAAGACAGTAGCAGTACGTCAGAAGTTTGAAAGGTTCAGGGAGCAGAAGTGGGTGCAGTTGCTATTACTGAAGTGAAGGTGCTTGGGACGTTGAAAGGTCTGAAGGTAGATAAGTCACCTAGACCTCAGGGTTCTGAAAGAGGTAGTTGAAGAGATTGTGGGGGCATTAGTAATAATCTTTCAAAAATCACAAGATCCTGGAACAGTTCCTGAAGACTGTAAAATCTTTAAGAAGGGAGGGAGGCAGAAGAAAGGAAATTATAGGCCATTTAGCTTGACTTCTGTGGTTGAGAAGATGTTGTAGTCCATCCATCATTAAGGATGAGGTTTCGGGGTACTTGGAGGTACATGATAAAGTAGTCCAAACTGAGCATGGTTTCCTTAAGGGAAACCTTGCCTGACAAATCTATTACAATTCTTTGTGATATTTACAGGTGGGATAGACAAAGGAGAATCATTGTATCTTGTTTGCTTGGATTTTCAGAAGGCTGTTGACAAGGTGCCACTCATGAGGCTGCCTAACAAGATAAGAGTCTATGTTATTACAGAAATGATACTAGCATGGATAAAAGTTTAGCTAACTAGCAGGAGAAAAAGAGTGGGAAATAAAGGAGGCCTATTCTGGTTGGATGCCGGTCACTAGTGGTATTCTGCAGTGATCGGTATTGGAACCATTGCTTTTCACATTATACATTGTGGAGAGCATTAGGTTCATGATGACAGACAAGAAAAGCTCATTTAACTCAACAATTGTTTTTATTACGATAAGCACAAAAACAGACAGAGCGCAATGACCTAGGGAGAGAACTGCTCAGTCTCATACAAATGAGAGAGGTGATTATCACACACCCTGGTTACAGTCAGGGTGACCCACAAATGGACAAGCAAATAACTGTATACCTCAAGCTAAAATGTGAAAATAAATTAACTTGAACATCCCCCCATAATCCCACAAATGCATTTTAAAACAAGATCAATAAGTAGCGCTGGCCACTGTTGACCCTTCATCAATGGAACCATAGAACCATAGAACACTACAGCACAGTACAGGCCCTTCAGCCCTCCATGTTGTGCCGACCCATATAATCCTTAAAAAAATACTAAACCTACACTACCCCATAACCCTCCATTTTTCTTTCATCCATATGCCTGTCCAAGAGGCTCTTAAATAACCCTAATGTTTTAGCCTCCACCACCATCCCTGGCAAGTCATTCCAGGCACTCACAACCCTCTGTGTAAAAAACTTACCCCTGATGTCTCCCCTGAACTTCCCTCCCTTAATTTTGTACGTATGCCCTCTGGTGTTTGCTATTGGTGTCCTGGGAAACAGGTATTGACTATCCACCCTATCTATGCCTCTCATAATCTTGTAGACCTCTATCAAGTCCCATCTCATTCTTCTACGCTCCAAAGGGAAAAGTCCCAGCTCTGCTAACCTTGCTTCATATGACTTGTTCTCCAAACCAGGCAACATCCTGGTAAATCTCCTCTGCACCCTCTCCATAGCTTCCACATCCTTCCTATAATGAGGTGACCAGAATTGAACTCAATACCCTAAGTGCGGTCTAACCAGAGATTTGTAGAGTTGCAACATGACCTCTCTACTCTTGAATTCAATCCCCCTGTTAATAAAGCCTAACATCCCATAGGCCTTCTTAACTATCCTATCAACCTGTGAAAACAAGGTTAGGAAACTCACTACACAACTCATAATTAATCAAAGGTCGCACTTTATTGCCTCTGCACAAACAAAAACAGAAGTATGTTGATCCCGGGCTAACAACTTAAATATTAATTCTGCTCTTCCCTCTGTACCAATCCATACTCAGTCCACTTTTCCAATTTATAACACTGAAACAGGGGATCTCCATTGGCCAGATGATCAATCCTTCCTTCTCTCAGCCCTGGCATGAGGGTTCTTCCTCGCAATGGTGATTCTCCAGAGTTATCGCTGATAGTGCAATCGGTGTTCGCTTTTATATTTAGTTCTTAACAATTCAAATATAGCATTTCAGTGTCACATGTCTGACCTTTAACACCTTGTTATTGGCTCTGCTCCAGGCCAGCATCCATTTATTGCCCTCTTCCCATCAAGTGACAGTCGGTAATTTATAGCTCTCTGTTCTCAATGTAACCAGCTCAAATCACTCCAGGCAGCCACCAACCTCAACAGTCACAAAGCTGCATCTTATATCCAACTAAAGAACATCTCACAAATAACTTCTTATTTGGAAATTATCTTTAGTCCCACAGATTATCCAAAGCATCATTGTGTCTTCTTTAAAACACTGAAAGCAAACCAACTTTATCTCACAAAATGGAGGACATGAAACAGTTCCATAAAATGGCAGCCTTGATCTCCAAGCACATGACAGGAACAAGGACAATTGATCTGTTTACTTCCACTGTCCTTGAGCCATTCGAGTTTGACATTTCCTTTCATATTTCAAATCCTCCTGCCAGGAATGCCAGGGTGAGCTGTGACCCTTCCACCCCCCAGAATGGAACAATATCAATGATTTGGATGATGGAATTGATGGCTTTTTGGCCAATTTTGCAGATGATATGAAGATAGGTGGAGGGACAGGTAGTGTTGAGGAATCAGGGAGTCTGCAGATGATTGGGTGAATGAGCAAAGAAGTGGCAGATAAAATATAGAATAGGGAAGTGTATGGACATGCACTTTGGTAGAAGGAATAAAGGTGTAGACTATTTTCTAAGCAGGGAGAAAATTCAAAACTCAGAGTTTCAAAGTGACTTGTGAGTTGTCATGCAGGATTCCCTAAAGATTTACTTGCAGGTTGATTTCAGTGGGAAGGAAGGCAAATGTAATGTTAGTATTCATATCCAGACAACTAAAATATAAGAGCAGGGATAACATTGGTCAGACCACACTTGGAGTATTGTGAACAGTTTTGGACCCCTTATCTAAGAAAAGATGTGCTGGCATTGGAGGAGTCCAGAGGAGGTTCACAAGAATGATTCCAAGAATTTGATGACTCTGGGCCTATACTTGCTGGAGTTTAGAAGATTCAGAGGGAATCTTATTGAAACCTATCAAATATTTGAAGGCCTAGATAGAGTGGATGTAGAGAGGTTGTTTCCTATAGTGGGTGAGTCTAGAGCCAGAGGGCACAGCCTCAGATTTGATGGATATCCATTTAGAACAAAGATGAAGAGGAATTACTTCAGCATTTTGGTTGTGAATCTGTGGAATTCATTGCTACAGATGACTGTGGAGGCCATGTCATTAAGTATATTTTAAGCAGAGGATGATAAATGTAATGTGAAGGATTAACTTATTTCCCAGTTATTAGCTGTTTCTGCCATGCCGGTTATGGATTGGCCAATTCATCAGGTTCTGGGCACCCCAAGATATAATAATAGCACTCAGTCTCCTTCACTGGGATCTGTCTTCAGACTGAGGGCACAACTAGTGCTGATGAATGATTGGAAAAGTATACTGCAAATAGAGGGGGGCCCGCATGCACACTTCGATCTGTACTTACTCTTGAATGTTTAGTTTTGCAGTTGTGTAACTTAGGGAGACTTAACAAAGTACCTGTTGAGTTAGAAGTGCTACTGAATGTTTAGTGTTACAAACACAAGAAAATCTGCAAATGCAGGAAATCCAAGCAACATACACAAAATGCTAGATGAACTCAACAGGTCAGGCAGCATCTGTAGAAAAGAGTGAATAATTGACGTTTCGGGCCGAGACCCTTCATCAGGACTGGAAAGAAAGAGAAGTCAGAATAAGAAGGCAGGAAGAGAGGAGGAAGAAGTACAAGGCAGTGGGTGATAGGTGAAACCGGGAGAGGGAGAGGGGGTGAAGTAAAGAGATGGGAAGTCGATTGGTGAAAGAGATAAAGGGCTGAAGGGGGAATCTGATAGCAGAGGAGAGAAGACTATTGAAGAAAGGGAAGGGGGAGGAGTACCAGACTGAGGTGATGGGCAGGTAAGGAGATGAGGTGAGAGAGAGAAACAGGAATGGGGAATGGGGAAGGAGAAGAAGTGGGCATTTACCAGAATTACAAGAAATCAGTGTTCATGCCATCAGGTTGGAGGCTATCCAGACAGAATATAAGGTGTTGCTCCTCCAACCCGAATGTGGCCTCATCGCGGCAGTCTTGGCAACATCATTGTAAATATTCTCTATACTCTTTCAACCTTATTTACATCTTTCCTGTAGGTAGGTGACCAAAACTGCACACAAAACTCCAAATTAGGCCTTGCTAATGTCTTATACAACTTCAACATAACATCCCATCTCCTGTACTCAATACATTGATTTATGAAGGCCAATGTGCCAAAAGCTTTCTTTTTGAGACCGTATCTATCTGTGACACCACTTTCAATGAAATATATACCTGTATTCCCAGATCCCTGTGTTCTACCACACTCTCTGCTGCCCTACCGTTCACTGTGTAAGACCTACCTAAGTGCAATGTCTCCCACTTGTCTGCATTAAATTCTATCTGCCATTTTTCAGCCCATTTTTCCAGCTGATCCAGATCCCTCTCCAAGCCATGATACCTTTACTCGCTGTACGCTACACCCCCAATCTTGGTGTCATCCACAAATTTGTTGATCCAGTGAACAACATTATCATCTAGATCATTGATATAGATGACAAACAACAAAGGACCTAGCTCCAATTCCTGTGGCGCACCACTAGTCACAGGCCTCCAGTCAGAGAGGCAACCCACTACTACCACTGTCTGGCTTTTTGCACAAAGCCGATGTCTAATCCAATTTACTACCTCATTTTGAATGCTGAGCGACTGAATCTTCTTGATCATGCAGGATCTTGTCAAATGCCTTACTAGACAACACACACTGCCTTGCTTTTATCCACTTTCCTGGTAACTTCCTCAAAAAACTCTATAAGATTGATTCAACAGAGTCTACCACACACGAGGCTATGCTGACTATCCAAATACTTTGAATGCCTTCCATAAGTTTCCCACAACTGATGTCAGACTTATTGGCCTATAATTTCCTGGCTTCTGTTTAGAAACTCAGCCACAAAGTTATGAATTCCATCATGTAAGCCGTTGACATGCAACGTGAAAAGAAACAGTCCCAATACCAACCCCTGTGGAACAACACTAGTCACCTAAGACAAACAAGAAAAGGTTCCCTTTATTCCCACTCTTTGCCTCCTCCCAATCATCTGATCTTATATCCATGCTAGTATATTTCCTGTAATACCATTGGCTCTTAGCTTGTTTAGCTTCATGAGCAACACCTGATCGACCTCCTTCCAAAAATCCAAGTAAACAATATCTTTTGTCTTTTGCAGGGGTTCCCAACATTTTGTTTATGCCATGGACTAATACTGTTGGGAACCCCTGGTCTAATGAAACAGTTATCTTTTACCAAGGGACAGCCTGTGTTGCCCACAGGGGAAAGAAATCTGCTGTCTGTTCCTCAAGATTGCCTATATGTAACCCTGTCCACTGTACTTTTAGCTGCCCTTTAAAAGACCTAACTGGGAAACAAATTGTCAAGACTCCCTGGTTACCAATAGTGCAGATTGCCACAATCTGCTCGGGAGGGTTGTGGGGGGGGGGGGGAGCGGTTGGGCAATTAATGATGGGGAAATGAAAAAGGAAAAGTAAATCCTAAGAAAATGAAAAGCAGGGTGTCAAAGTCAGAGCAGCCACTCTAAAGAAAGCGATGACGTTCAACTGATATAAACTCTTTTCTAATCCTGATTTCTAATGCAAAACTTGGTCTCTATGGGTGACTATTAAAATGATGCATCTATATTACTGTCATTGATTTATGAATCATATTCCAGATAGACTGTACTAATCCATTTCCTCCCTGGAACACAGTCTTTGTTCTTCTACCTAAGTTAACTTGACAGCAATAACTTTGATCTCCTTTTTTGTAAAAAATTGCATATTTTTGGCTTCACTACAGTCCCTACTGGTCACTGTCAAATATCAAATGGTAAATTTTAGGGATTTCAGGTTGCCCTAGCATTAAAGTACATCCTATTTTTGCTTTTCTGTGATTTTTTTAAAATCAGAAAACAGTAAAAAATCTATTGGTAAGAAAGAAAAAATTAATTAGAGACATGGGTGCAAGATTAGACCCAGTTCATCAGCACCATCTCAACATTTGACCAACCATCTCCTCTGATAAGAAAAACTGAATGTTACTGCCCTCTACTGGGTAACAGAGGAAACTATTCTCCAACCCAAAATACTCAAGTGTCCTTTCCCATGTCCTTCTGTGCTAAATGCAAAGAAAAATATATTTTTCGTCCTTAAATACCATGCATTCCTCTGAAGTGTGGTCTTGTTTCTCACAGCCCTTTTCTTGCGCAGTTGCTTTTCTAAGAACATGAAGATTAGAGATGTGGTGCCTTTCTTGAAGAGAAGGCAAAATTTTATTGTGGGAGTGTATCGGAGTGAAAGAGGGTAAAATTGTTTGGTAAGAAGTCCACAGTTGAATGTTACTGGCTGGCATGTTCCAGGGTGCAGGAATACATGCTGAGGGATGCACTGAAGCTTGGTACAGCTACCACAGAGATACTGAGGTCAAGGACCTCAACCTGAGATCCTCCCACCACTGGACACTGAGGAGCTGGATTCTCGGTAACAGTCCCTCAGACACTTCATGAAAGTATTGAAAACATGAAAGACAGTGGCACATTGCAAGAGAACGTATTGAACATAAGGCACAATGAATTTAAAGAAAGGCTCCATGTACCCATTTAAGAGTCCCTTAAAAGACCCTATTGTATCCGCCTCTACTACTTTCACTGGCAGTACATTCCACACACCCACCACTCTCTGTGTGAAAAACTTACCCAACATTGCCCTTGTACCTACTTCCAAGCATCTTAAAACTGTGCCCCCTCATGGCAGCTATTTTAGCAGTGAGAAAAAGCCTCTGGCTATCCACACGATCAATGCCTCTCATCATCTTATACACCTCTATCAGGTCACTTCTCATCCTCCTTCGCTCCAAGGAGAAAAGGCCAAGTTCATGCAACCTATTCTCATAAGGCATGCTCCCAAATCCAGGCAACATCCTTGTGAATCTCCTCTGCTTTCTCTCTATAGTATCCACATCCTTCCTGTAGTGAGGTGACCAGAAATGAGCACAACACTCGAGGTGGGGTCTAACTAAGGTCTTATATAGCTGTAACATTGTCTCGTGGCTCTTGAATTTAATCCCATGGTTGATGAAGACCAACACACCATGCACCTTCTTAGCAATGTTGTCAACCTGCGTGGCAGCTTTGAGTGTCCTATGGACTTGGACCCCAAGATCTCGCTGATCCTCCACATTGCCAAGAGTCAGTCGGCGGTTCTGGTGGCCCTTCATGGGAGATGATATCCGCAACTTTGTCTCTGTGCTCAAGGCAAGAACTGTAACCAGTCACCTGCTAGTCTGTTACAACCCCTATCTATCCCCAAGAGACCTTCGTCCCACATTGCCCTGGATTTTGTCACCGGTCTTCCCCCATCAGATGGTAATACCACCATTCTCACAATAGTTGATCATTTCTCCAAGTCTGTACACTTCATTCCTTTACCTAAACTCCCCTCTGCCAAAGAAACAGCCAAATTACTTGTACTACATGTTTTTAAATTACATGGTTTATCTGTAGATGTTGTCAGAGAGGGTCTCTTAATTCATATCCAACTTCTGGAGAGCATTCTGCAATCTTCTGGATGCCTCTGTGAGTCAGTCTTCAGGATTCCACCCACAGACCAATGGCCAGACCGAGCGGGCCAACCAACAGCTAGAGACAGTATTGCAGTGTCTGGTCTCCCAGAACCCCTCCTCCCCGTGGAGTCAGCAGCTACCCTGGGCCGAGTACACCACAAACTCTCATCCATCCTCATCCACTGGTCTGTCCCCTTTCGAGTGCTGCCTTGGCTACCAACCTCCACTGTTTCCTGCCCAGGAGGAGGAAGTTGGTGTTCCATCTGCCGAGACATTCATCCGCCATTGTCAGCGGATGTGGAGGTGCACTTGCTCTGCCCTCTCCTTGCCTCTGCTAGGATCAAACGTCAAGCTGACAGCCATTGCTCCAAGGCCAGGGACAGCATGTGTGGCATTCAACCCGAGACCTGCCCCTCAAGGTGAATTCCTGCAAGCTCACCCCCCACTTCATTTGCCCCTTTCCAATTGCAAAAGTCAAGCTCCCCTCCACTCTCCGCTGCATTCATCCCACCTTCCATGTGTCCCGCATCAAGCTTTTCATGACACACCCTGTGTCCTGTCCCCAACCACCCCCCCATGACTCATCGATGGGTCAGAGGCCTTCATGGTGTGTCAACTGCTGGATGTTCGTCACTGGGGCTGCGGCCTCAAATACCTTGTGGACTGGGAGGGTTACGGTCCTGAGGAGAGGTGCTGGGTCCCCACCCATAACATCCTGGACCCTTCTCTCATCAGGGACTTTCATCACCAGCACCCAGCTCTACCTGCCGTGATGCCAGGAGGTGTCCATTGGGGGGGGGGGGGGTGTTGTTGTCAGTACCTCCAGTTGAACTGTCTTTTAGTATGTTTATCCATAAGCAAACTGAGCACTGTATCTAGTCAATAATGAATACCATGAAATATATTCCTATTACTAGCTTGAAAAATGTATTTTTTTTCAAAAAAGTATGGGAGAAATTCCATAAAGCTGGATTTCTGTAAGTTAGATAGGTTGTAACCCAGGAATAGAGAGCAAAAAAAATCCATCAGGATTTGATGAGTAACGGGTAACTTTCCATTTCTATGCAGCAGTTTTACAATGCTGTGTGATTAAGGCACCTTGCAATGTTTGCACTGTCCAAAACAACATAAGGGAGATCTGCACTACATTCTCCTCTCCCTCAAGAAGTAGTGGGGTTGACTTCCATCCATGACAGTGGTGAGGAAGCCAATCCAGCTACCTGAGGTGCATCTTCAAAATCAAATGTTGAACCTGTCTTTTTTGCTCATCTGGACATTAAAAAAACAGTGAATTCAGCTAAATAAGACTTAAGACGATAAGACATAGAAGCAGAATGAGTCAATTTAGCTCATTGAGTCTGCTGCACCATTCCATCATGGTTAATCAATTATCCCTCTCCTGCCTTCTCTCCATAACCTTTGATGCCTTTACTAATCAAGAGACTATTGACATCCATTTAAAATTTATCCAATGACTTGGCCTTCACAGCTGCCTGTGGCAATGAATTACATTGATTTAACACCTTCTGGTTAATAATATTCCTCATCATCTCTGTTCTAAAGGGATGTCCTTCTGGGCCATGCCCTCTGTTCCTAACCTCCCCACTATCGGAAACATCCTCTCCACTCTTTCTAGGTTTTTCAATATTCAATAGGCTTCAAAGAGATGCCCCCCTCATTTTTCTAAACCCCAGTGAGTACAGGCCCAGAGCCAAAATGCACCTCGTATGTTAACCCTTTCATTCCTGGGGCCAATCTTGTGAACCTCCGCTGGACTCTCTCGAATGCCAGACCCTCTTTTCTTAGATAAGGGGTCCAAAAATGCTCCCAATATTCTGTGTGGTCTGACCAATATCTTGAAAAGCATTACAATATCTTACAATGCCTCACATCCTTGCTTTTATTTAATTTATTTAGAGATTCAGCATGCAACTGCCCCTTCCAGTCTAATGAGCTGTGCTGCCCAGCAACCCACCTGTTTAACCTGAGCCTAATCACATGATAAGTTAAAATGACCAAATAACTGACTAATCTTTAGACTGTGAGAGGAAACCAGAGCACCCGGAGGAAATACATGAGCTCACAGGAAGAATGCAAACTTATTACAGACAGCATCAGAAATGAACGCCAAATTCTGATGCCCCAAGCTGCAATTGTGTCGTGCTAACTGCTACGCTACCATGAAATCAATGCTAACATTGCACTTGCCTTACCTTCCTTACCACTGACTCAACCTGTAAGTTCACCTGCTCATTGTTCCTTCAAGCAACATCACTGAGGCCAATTCTTTGGTCATGTGCTGTTCATGGGATCCTCCCCTGCATGTGTTGGCTATCATAATTGCCACATTACAATTTTAACTGAAGCAGCACAGCAGCATAATGCTTTATAAGCACCAGCTGTAAGATTTGGGTTCCCACACTGTCTGTAAGATGTTTATACGTGACCACATGAGTTTCCTCCAGGTGCTCCAGTTTTCTCCCACATTCCAAATACATAGAGTTAGCAACTTGTAGGCATGCTATGTTGGTGCCCAAGCATAGTAATACTTCCAGGCTACCCCCTGCAAACTTCAGGCTGTGTTGGTTTGGATGTTTCAATCGACATGTGAAAAATAAAGCAAATCTTGATCTTATTTGAAGTTTAGAACATTGAAAATGGTCACTCAAAGCAGAAACCTCAATCACCTCTATTTGATGATGACTGGTAAAGTTCTTCCAGCCATCTTGGCTTCATCAGGATATGTCTGTGGTCTTCTGCTACCGTAGCCCATCCACTTCAGAGATGCTCTTCAGCACACCACTGTTGTGACATGTGGCTATTTAAGTTACTGTTGCCTTCCTGTCAACTTGAACCAGTCTGGCCATTCTCCTCTGACCTCTCTCATTAACAAGACGTCTTTACCTACAGAACTGCCACTCACTAGATGTTTTTATTTTTATTTGTTTTTTTTTTGTTAACTCCAGAGACTGTTGAGCCTGAATACAGTATCCCAGGTGATCAGCAACTTCTGAGATATTCAAATCACCCCGCCTGGCACCAACAATCACTCCACGGTCAAAGTCACTTAGATCACATTTTTCCCCATTCTAATGTATGGTCTGAACAACAACTGACCCTCTTAACCATGTATGAATGCCTTTATGCAATGAGTTGCTGCAACATGATTGGCTGATTAGATATTTGTATTATCGACCAGGTGTATAGCTGCACCTAATAAAGTGGTCATTGAATGTAAATTGCCTTGTTCTTTGCTTGAACTGGTCCCAAATAGTCTCCAGACAAACTTAATACCACTGCTCAATAAGAAATTAGTATTTCAGTTAACACTCTCCGATTCATGTTGTTCAATGTTTCTGTGCAATTTTCTCAAATTCAGTCCCTCAAATCTCTCCGTGTAATCTCATATCTGTCCTAGCTCTTCATCCTCCTCTGGTATAACTGGACATGGAACTCACCGTTATATGTAAAGGAATGAGCAGGCAGAATAAAAGGAAAACCTAAACGCTAGTGAGTTGGAATGAAAAGAACTGCTCAGCTAATCTTATGCTAATCTTCAAATATAATCCAAGTATGGAGCAGGTGAGAATCACTATCAGAGTTCTGGGCTAATCAGTGAGAACAACGTGTATCCAAGCTCTTCTAGAAAATTCCAGTAGACAAGTCTGCGGGTAGCAATGTACCTGAGTCCCTTCAATTCTGCTTACTGAATACATGGGCAAAATTAGATTCTGCACTTCTTTATGTGACTGATATCCCACAGAGAATAAGATTAGCATTTAAATCTCTGAAGTTTTCTTTGGAGAGAGTCTGTGACTGTCATTGATCATAGATGTTAAGAGGCTCTCTACCATGCATGGCAAGATATCCCAATTATTTCAAGCACAGTTAGTCAGGTGTAGTTCCATTGTGTTGAACATAGATTTCTCTAACTTCCAGTAATTTTCCCCTCCCCCTTCCCTCTTCTTCCATTCCCCTCTTTGGTTCCCCTCTTATGCCTGTTCTCCTCACTTGCCTATTATCTCCCCTGGTGCCTCTCCTCCTTCCTTTCTTCCATGGTCCACTAGCTTCCCTGTTTAGATTTCTTTTTCTTCAACCCATTACCTTTTACATCTATCACCTCCCAGCTTCTCACTTCATTCCCCTCACCCACCCACCTGTCTTCACCTATCACCTTCTCACTTATCCTCCTTCCCCTATCCCCACTTCTTATTCAGCCTTCTTCCCCATTTAGTCCCGATAAAGGGTCTTAGTCTGAAACATTGACTGTTTATTCCCCCTCCATAGATGCTGCCTGACCTGCTGAGCTCCCACAGAATTTTGCATGTGTTACTCTGGATTTCCAACATCTGCAGAAACTCTGCATACTTTATTTAGGTAATCTAAAGACTACAGGATCACTTGTGGTCTTCTGAGTTGGGCAATAGCTGTTGGGTGTTTAGGGTGGTGTCAGTTGGCCCCACAAATACCCTCAGCATTGCGATACTGTGGATTCAATCCCCACTTCAGGGTCTCAGGCTGACATCAGTGAGCCTGAGGATGTATACTTTTAGGAAAAGCTTCTTCCTCTCTGCCATGAGATTTCTGAATGGACAATGAACCCATGAACACTACCTCATTATTTTTGCTCTCTTTTTGCACTTTTTAAAAATATATTTCTTATCGTAGCATTGTATTTTTCATGTATTGCACTGTACTGCTGCCACAAAATGACAAATTTCGTGACACGTCAGTGATAATAAACCTGATTCTGATTCTTGCTGCTTAGAAGAGAAAGCATTGGCTATTGCATGAGGGACGTACATTCAGTATTGGAAGTTTTCTTGGCAGGTAGCAACCAGTGTGAGAGGTTGTTTGCTGGTGATGTAGTACGAGGATTAAACAGGGCTTGTGTGCTTTTCGGCTTTTTTCTCATTGGGCAGCGATCAGCATGAGAGGTCGCTCATCAGTGACGAAACGCAAGGTTTAAAAAGAGCTAGGGTACTTTTCAGCTTTTATCTCAGCAGGCAGCAAATCAGCATGGGGCTAATAATCATCATGGATATGATAGGGTCTTTTAAGAGACTTTTGGATAGGTACATGGAGCTTAGAAAAATAGAGGGCTATGGGTAAGCCTAGTAATTTCTAAGGTACGGACATGTTCGGCACAACCTTGTGGGCCGAAGGGCCTGTATTGTACTGTAGGTTTTCTATGTTCCTATGTTAATAGAAGAAAGGTGGGCACGGAGCGACCACTCCCTGCTGAATATCGACGGCTCCATAGCAAAGGAAGCCCAGCAGTGTCTCTACTTTCTGTGAAGGCTGAGGAAAGTCCATGTCCCAGCTCCCATCCTCATCACATTCTACAGGGGTTGTATTGAGAACATCCTGAGCAGCTGCATCACTGCCTGGTTCGGAAATTGCACCATCTCAAACCTCAAGACCCTGCAGCGGATAGTGAGGTCAGCTGAGAAGATGATCGGGGTCTCTCTTCCCACCATTACAGACATTTACACTACACGCTCCATCCACAAGCAAACAGCATTATGAAGGACCCCACACACCCCTCATACAAACTTTTCTCCCTCCTGCCGTCTGGGAAAAGGCACCGAAGCTGTCATGACCAGACTATGTAACAGTTTCTTCCCCCAAGCTATCAGATTCCTCAATACCCAGAGCCTGGACTGACACCTTACTGCCCTATTGTCCTGTTTATTACTTATTGTAATGCCTGCACTGCTTTGTGCACTTTAGGCAGCCCTCGGTAGGTCTGTAGTCGAGTGTAGTTTTTTTTTCTGTGTTGTTTTTTACGTAGTTCAGTCTAGATTTTGTACTGTGTCATGTAACACCATGGTCTTGAAAAACGTTGTCTCATTTTTACTATGTACTGTACCAGCAGTTATGGTTGAAATGACATTAAGAGTGAGTTGAGTTGACTTGACTTGACTTGAAGTGGAGTGGCTATTGTTTTTTTCCCTTTTTTTTCAAATCTTATTTCTAGAAAATTTTTCCCTGAACCCTTAAGTCAGTGTTAAAATTATGTAAACTATAGCTTACAAAACATAAAATTATCCATAAAATAAAAACAAACATGGCAGAAATAAATATTAATGTAATAACCAAGTGTGTCTATTAGACCTCTAATAACAGAAAAGACCACCATTCAGCAATATGCTTCACCACTACATTCACCACTATTCCCCCCCCCCCAGGAAATCTAAATATTTGCCCCATTTTTGTGTATAGATGTCCAATCCATCAAACTGTTTGTAAGACATGTGTTCAAAAGCTGGAGTGGCCATTGTTAAAGTGGTGCATTGTTAGGATGGTCCAGCTTTGGCTCAGTGGACTTGGGAGAGAACAGGCTTAAGCAAGGACAAACAGAGGTTCTAAGTAAGTAAGAAAGTTTCCAGTAAAAGTTTACAGTTTTTTTATCTGTTAGTATATGTCTAATGTGCTGAGAATGGACCCAGAAGTAATGGTTTATTCCTTACGTGAGATGTGGGAAATTTGGAAGACCTTCAGTCTCCCTGATAACTACATCTGTACAAAGTACATTGAGCTGCAGCTCCTTAGAGATCATGTTAAGGATGACCTTTGGCTCATACAGCAGAATGAGGCAATGATTGATAGGAGCAACAGAGTAGTAATCACCTTTCCTTTGCTGAGGCAGGTCCCTGGGTGATTGTTAGGAGAGGAAAAGGGAATAGGCAGTTAGTGCAGAGCATCCCTCTGGCTGTTCCCCATAATAATACATATACCGCTGTGGATACTGTTTGGGGGGAATTACCTACAAGTAGGAAGCTGCAGCTACCAGGTCTCTGGCACTGACTCTTTCTCTGTGACTCAGAAGGGAAGAGGAGTGCAGTAGTGATAGGGGAATCCATAATTAGAGGAGCAGAAAGCAGATTCTGTGGATGTGAAAGAGACACCCGGATGGTATGTTGCCTCCCAGGTGCCAGGGTCAGGGATAAGATCATAAGACATAGGAGCAGAATTAGGCCATTCATCCCATTGTCCACTCCACCATTTCATCCAGATCTCATTCAACCCCATACACCTGCCCTCTCACCATATCCCTTGGTGCCCCAACCAATCAGGAATCCATCAACTTCTGTTTTAAATATACCCACGGACTTGGGCTCAACTGCAGTCTGTGGCAGAGTATTCCACAGGTTCACCACTTTTTGACTAAAAAACTTCCTCCTTACTTCTGTTCTGAAAGGTCGCCCCTCAATTTTGAGGCTCTGCCCTCTAGTTCTGGATGAAACATCCTCTTCAATTCCACCTTATCTAGTCCTTTCAACAGTCAGTAAGTTTCAATGAGATCCCTATGCATTCTTCTAAATTCCATTGAGTACAGGCCCAAAGCTGCCAAATGGCCCTTCATTCCCAGAATCATGCTCGTGAACCTCCTTTGGACTCTCTCTGATGATAATACATCCTTTCTGAGAGAAGGGGCTGAAAACTGTTGACAGTACTCCAAGTGCAGCCTGACTAGTGTCTTATAAAGCTTCAGCATTATCTCTTAGTTTTTATATTCTATTCCCTTTGAAATAAATGCCAACAATGCAATTGCCTTCTTTACCACAGACTCAACCTGTGAATTAACTTCTTGGAGTCTTACATGAGAACTCCTAGGTCCTTTGCACCTCTGATGTTTGAATTGTCTCCTTACTTAGATAATAGTCTGTACTAATGCAGATCAACAAAGGCTGGAGTTTCTAGAGGAAATTTGGAAGGTGCAGGAAAGATACATCCCAAAGATCAAGAAGTATTTTTTGCTTAGCACTTCTTCGTTTGTAATAGCAATGGCACTCACTCCTGCACCTTGACACTCACGGACTTCTGGCATACAGCTAGTGTCTTCCACTACTTATTAAATTAACCTGCTATTTCTTTGTTCTCCATTACTACCCCACAAGCATCATTTTCCAGTGGTCCAATATCAACTCCTACCTCTCTTTTATTCTTTGTGATGTCTCAGGGTGTCTCTAGAGTGCCCACAGCATTCTAAAGGGGGAGGGTGAACAGCTGGAAGTCATGGTATGTTTTGGTACCAACTCCATAGGTAGGAAAAGGGTTGAGGTCCTGAAGAGAGAATATGGGATGTTAAGCAAAAAGCTGAAAAGCAGGAACTCTAGAGTAGTAATCTGGATTGCTGCCTATTCCGCACGCCAGTGAGGGTAAGAATAGAACTATTTGGCAGATGAATGCATGGCTGGGGAATTGTTGCAGGGAGCAGAGTTTCAGGTTTCTAGATCATTGGGATCTCTTCCAGCAAAGGTATGACCTGTACAAAAAGGACAGGTTACACCTGAACCAATATCCATTGGAACTGGAGTGATCGGGCTCATGATGGGCCAGTTGGAATGCAGGTGGATGCAGTGTGTAGTGAGACTGTGAGGAAGAAGAGCCATATGAAAGGGCAAAATTGCAGTCAGTGGGATGAATTGAACCATATCATGGGAGCAAAAATTAAAAGGGTGACGAACACAGGACTGAAGGTGTTACATCTGAATGCACATAGTATACTTAATAAGATAGATGATCTTGTAGCACAATTAGAGATTGGCAGCTATGACATGGTGGGCATCAGTGAGTCATGGCTGAAAGAAGATTATAGCTGGGAGCTTAACATCCAAGGATAAACATTGTATCAAAAGGACAGGCAGGTAGGCAGAGGGGATGGTGTGGTTCTATAGGTAAAAGAGTGAAATCTGTTATGATGCAGCAACAATGAATATAGAATTGAGACAGGTTTTTTTTATAAACAAATAAAACATTTATTAAACACTGCTCAATAAAAAACTAAAAGTAAACAAATGACTAACTTAACCAGAAGTTAACTGCTATACAGCAACTTGAATAGTTCTTAAAATGATAATGCAAAAGTCCAAATGATTTACACAGTCAATTAGGAGAGACTTTCTTGAAGTAACAAATTCCTCGATGATGTGACATTACTGCTGATCCCAGCTGAAATATGCCTTGCTCGAAGTATTTATGATGAAGGAAACAAAATGGCTTAAAGGCACTGATCTTTCCTTGGCGAATACCGTTGCATTCAGCTCTTTCTGCTTTCACAATGCAGGAGATATCTTGGATGCAGGTTACTAATTCCTTGAATGAAGATTAAGTAAGGTCTATCCTGTATTACCACCAATGACACCAACTTTACTCGATCCTTCAGGTTTTCCGCACTTCAATAAATCTTCACTCTCCGACTGGACTGCAAAAGTAGGAATCAAAACTGGCAGCGTTGTGGCAAACTCTGCTGGCAATAACCTTTAAGACTTAAGATAGAAAGTAAAACTCCACTTTAAAACAAAATTGTATCATGAGACGAATACGCAGCATAACGGAGTCACTGACGAATTAAACCACAAATTGACCTGCGTCACAGCAAGGCTTTCCCCTTTTATACCTGTTGAAGCAGGCCATCACATGACCTCTCACTGGCAGGAATTTACATCACCCCACCATCACAAGACCATTACATTATGCTCACCAGATACTCAATTACATCATGGTCATGTGTCAGTCACAAGATACCTACGTGGTATGTAACAAATCAAATCCTTAAAAAGAGGTGACACAGGGTCGGAAGATGTAGAATCTTTCTGGGTAGAGTTAAGAAACCGCAAAGATAAAAAGACCCTGATGGGAGTTGTATATAGGCATCCGAAAGTTAGCCAGGATATTGGTTACAAATTACAATGGGAGATAGAAAAGATATAAAAAGGGCAATGTTGCAATAATCATGGGGGTTTTCAATATGAGATAGATTGGGAAAATCCATTTGGTGCTGGATCCCAAGAGAGGGAATTTGCAGAAAATCTGTTGTAATTCTTTGTGGAAATAACAGGCTAGATAGATAAAGGAGAGCCATTTACCAGGATTTTCAGAGGGCCTTTAACATAGTGCCACACATGAAGCTGCATAACTCAATATGAGTCCATGTTATTACAGAAGGGATACTAGCACAGATAGAAGATTGGCTAACTGACAGGAAGCAAAGAGTGGGAATAAATGTTTTTTTCTTATTGGCTGCCGGAGACTAGAGTTGTGCCCCAGGGGTCAGTATTGTGATGGCTTCATTTCACATTGCATGTCAATGATTTGGATGAAGGAATTGATGGCTCTGTGACCAAGTTTGTGACAGTACGAAAATTGATGGAAGATCACAAGATTACAAGACAAAGGAGCAGAAGTAGGCCATTTGGCCCATCGAGTCTGCTCTGCCACTCCAACTTGAGCTAAACTATTCTCCTTTCTAGTTCCAATTTCTGGCTTTTCCCCCATATCCCTTGATACCCTGACCTGTCAATCTCCTCCTTAAACACCCTCAATGATCGGGCCTCCACAGCTGCATGTGGCAACGAATTCCATAAATCCATGACCCCCTGGCTAAACAAAATTAACCATATAACCATATAAACAATTACAGCACAGAAACAGGCCACCTTGGCCTTTCTAGTTCATGCTGAATGCTTACTCTTACCTAATCCCACTGACCCGCACTCAGCCCATAACCCTCCATTTCTGTCCTGACCATATACCTATCCAATTTTGCTTTAAATGACAATACCGAACCTGCCTCTACCACTTCTAGTGGAAGCTCATTCCACACAGCTACCACTCTCTGAGTAAAGAAATGCCCCCTCGTGTTACCCCTAAACTTTTGCCCCTTAACTCTCAACTCATGTCCTCTTCTTTGAATCTCCCCTACTCTCAATGGAAAAAGCCTATCCACGAGTTCCGGTGACGTCATCGTTGAGAATGGCAGCTTAAGTCACTAGCTCCTCCGGAAAAACATGTATTAAGCACCGTTAACCCATCAGATATAATATTTTTCGAAAAATATTTGAACTGAAAAGCGGGGCAAGAATGGGGAGAAGAAATGGAAATTAAAAAAGCGACACTGCGGAGCCTGCGTCCGAGAGGAGTGTAGCGGGCGGCTCTTCTACCTGACTGCGTGCTAGCGAGGTGGCTGCTGGGCCTCGTTCAGTCGAAGTGGCGAATGTCTTTGAAATCCTGAAATAAATAATGGAGGTCCAGAAAGATATAAAGCAGCAGCTCCGTGATATTAAGGAAGAGCTCGTCAGCGTTAATCAAAAAATAGCAGTGGCAGAGACTTGCATTGAGAAGGTGGAATATTGCATTCAAAATGTGGAATGGATACTGAGTAAGACAATAAAAATAATACATCACCAAGAAGGTAAACTGTTTGACCTGGAGGGAAGATCATGGCGGAAAAATATCAGAATCTACAATGTTCCCGAAGGAGCGAAGGGCTCGTCCATGATGGAGTTTGTCAGAAAGTTACTGCAGGACGCACTGGATCTTGCCCCGGCTATGAAGCTGGAAGTTGAAAAAGCCCACCACGCGTTAGTCCCAAAACCTACCCAGGACAGAAAGCCACGCTCAATAATAATTAAATTCCTTCGGTACAGCACCAAGGCGGAGATTCTACGAAGGGCCTGGGGTAAGAAGAGAGTGTTTTTAGAGGATAAATTAATATATTTCGACCAAGATTACCCCCCCCCCGCGGTCCTCCAGAAACACAAAGAATACTCCGAAGTAAAGCAAGTACTAAAGCAAAATAAGATTAGATTTCAAACTCTGTACCCTGCTAAACTTTGAGTGTTTTATGACAATGGGACACAGTTGTACCAGACAGCAGAAGAGGCGGCTACAGATATGAAGTCCAGAGGGTTGCCCGTCAGCATGACCAAGACGAAGGAAAGCCTGGCTGAGGAATTGTCCCGCTCGGCTTGGGAAATAGTGTGAGAAACGAGAAGGCAGGAGATGGGAGGAGGCCAAGAGAAATATATCAGGAAGAGACCGGGAGTTTCCCAAAGATAGTCCTCACCCCCTTCAGAAGAGTCATAAGGTTTGGCTAACTTTAAAAATGTTGAGAAGCTAAACAGAAGCAAAAGTACACGGTGATATTCTTATCTCGAGAAATACTTATTATAATGTGGATTTTATATTACTTAGTTGTTATTCTTTATTTGCTCACTTACTTCTTTTTCCCCACCAAAATGAGAATATATATATGTGTGTGTGCATATATGTGTATGTGTGTAATGTGTGTGTGTATGTATGTGTGTGTGTGTGTGTGTGTGTGTGTGTGTGTGTGTGTGTGTGTGTGTGTGTGTGTGTGTGTGTGTGTGTATGTATATATAGGAGGATTACACAGGGAAATATTTTCTGTGTAATGGATTTGGTCACTGATTTTTATGAATACTGCAATGGGGACCCTTAACTCACAAGTAGTAGGGGTTGTCCCCCACAGCTAGATATTTCCTCTAGCTCAACGCAGGGTCATTTACTAGAGACCTCAACCTTGGAATCACACGTTTGTTGCCATTTTTGTTATTATTTGAGTTTCTTGGTTCTTATTTGTTCAGGGAGTAGATCGATAAAGTTTTATTCTAATGATTTATAAGTTTTATAAGATCAATTAAGTTTTATTCTAATGATTTATAAGTTTTATTCAATGATACATTGACAGATAAATACAGATGGCTAAGGACAAGGTAAAATTCATTTCTTTTAATGTAAATGGGGTATTAAATCCAATCAAACATAAGAAAATTTTATCCAAAATGAAAAAAAGAACCCCATGTAGTATATTCACAGGAAACTCATTTAAGTGATAATGAGCATAAAAAACTAAAGAGAATGGGCTTCACTAATCTGTTTTTCTCCTCATATAAATCAGGACAAAGGAGAGGAGTTGCTATTCTTATCTCAAGTAAGCTAAATTTCGAAAAAATATTGGAAATGGGAGATAAAGAGGGCAGATATATTCTGGTAAGGGGGAATATAGCATTGATTTCTAGAGGTATAGAATATAAGAGCAGGGATGTGATGTTGAGGCTCTATAAGGCACTTATGAGACCACACTTGGAGTATTGTATGCAGTTTTGGGCTCCTTATTTTAGAAAGGATATACTGACATTGGAGAGGGTTTGGAGAAGATTCACAAGAATGATTCCAGGAATGAAAGGATTACCATATGAGGAACGTCTGGCAGCTCTTGGGCTGTATTCCCTGGAGTTCAGGAGAATGAGGGGGAATCTCATAGAAACATTCCCAATGTTAAAAGGCCTAAACAGATAGATATGGCAAAGTTATTTCCCATGATAGGGGAGTCTAGGACCAGAGGGCACAATTTCAGGATTGAAGGATGTCCATTTAGAACAGAGATGCAGAGAAATTACTTTAGCCAGAGGGTGGTAAATCTCTGGAATTTGATGCCACATGTGGCCATGGAGCAGACTCGAAGGGCCAAGTGGTCTACTTCTGCTCCTATATCTTATGGTCATATGGCATTGGTCACACTGCGCTTGGAGTATTATGAGCAGTTTTGTGTGTCTTATCCTTATAAAGGATATTCTGGCATTGAAGAGAGTCCAGCGGAGGTTCATGAGGATGATCTCAGGAATGAAAGGCCTAACACATAGAAAACCTACAGCACAATACAGGTCCTTCAGCCCACAAAGCTGTGCCGAACATGTCCCTAATTTGGAAATTACTAGGCTTACCTATAGCCCACTATTTTACTAAGCTCCATGTACCTATCTAAAAGCCTCTTAAAAGACCCTGTCATATCTACTTCCACCATCATTGCCGGCAGCCCATTCCACGCAATCACCACTCACTGAGTAAAAAAACTTACCCCTGACATGTCCTCTGTACCTACTCCCCAGCACGTTAAACCTGCGTCCTCTTGTGCTGACCATTTCAGCCCTGGGAAAAAGCCTCTGACTATTCACACGATCAATGCCTCTCATCATCTTGTACACCTCTATCAGGTAACCTCTCATCCTCCTTCGCTCCAAGGAGAAAAGGCCGAGTTCACTCAACCTATTCTCATAAGGCATGCTCCCCAATCCATGCAACATCTTTGTAAATCTCCTCTGCACCCTTTCTATGGCTTCCACATCGTCCCTGTAGTGAGGTTACCAGAACTGACTCCAAAGTGGGGTCTGACCAGGGTCCTATACAGCTGCAACATTACCTCTTGGCTCCTAAATTCAATTCCACGATTGATGAAGGCCAATACACCATACACCTTCTTAACCACAGAGTTAACCTGCACAGCTGCTTTGAGCGTCCTATGGACTCGGAGCCCAAGATCTCTCTGATCCCCCACACTGCCAAGAGTCTTACCATTAATACTATATTCTGCCATCATATTTGACCTACCAAAATGAACCACTTCACACTTATCTAGGTTGAACTCCATCTGCCACTTCTCAGCCCACTTTTGCATCCTATCAATGCCCCACTGTAACCTCTGACAGCCCTCCACACTATCCACAACACCTCCAATCTTTGTGTCATTGGCAAACTTACTAACCTATCTCTCCACTTCCTCATCCACGTCATTTATAAAAATCACAAAGAATAAGGGTCCCAGAACAGATCCCTGTGGCACTCCGTTGGTGACCTACCTCCATGCAGAATATGACCCGCCTACAACCACTCTTTGCCTTCTGTGGGCAAGCCAGTTCTGGATCCACAAAGCAATGTCCCCTTGGATCCCATGCCTCCTTACTTCCTCAATAAGCCTTGCATGGGATACCTTATCAAATGCCTTGCTGAAATCTATATACACTACAATCTACTGCTCTACCTTTATCAACGTGTTTAGTCACATCCTCAAAAAATTCAATCAGGCTCCTAAGGCACAACCTGCCCTTGACAAAGCCATGCTGACTACTCCTAATCATATTATATCTCTCCAAATGTTCATAAATTCTGCCTCTCAGTATCTTCTCCATCAGCTTACCAACCACTGAGGTAAGATTAAGACTCACTCTATAATTTCCTGGGCTATCTCTACTCCCTTTCTAATGTAACACTTACCCAACAGGCTGGTATATGTCTCAGGGAAAAGGAGATCCAGCCACTCACCAATCCCACCTCCCGTACACGCTGGTGCTGTGAGAATCAAGTTTATGCCGCGCGCACACACACCATATCAAACTCACACCAGACACCATTATGGAATACACTTTAAAGATTTTACTAAAACGAAAAGAGTACTATGCAATACAATATATATGAAGGAAAAGAAAATAAAGTAAAAGGTGCCAATTTATCAAAGTTCAGTCAGTTTAGTGCACATCGTTGGAGCTCAACCATCGAACCATTTGACCGCTCGTCACTTTCCTCCGACCTCCACGTCCTCGCACCTGGGACCACCTAGGTGGTCGACTGAGCAGTGCGGCGCACGTCCACTTTCCTCGGCGTCTTCTTCCCGACTCACTGAAAAGACTGCAAAACCCCCGCTCCCAGACCCACAAGACAAAATAACATTCCCCATTGGTCAACAAATGAATACAATCCCGATATCAGCAAGTCTAAAGCTAAACAACTGCGAGAGAAAGCATTTATCGTACAAAGAAGCATTCCTACTCTTCACAAAACAAAGAAGCCATTTTGATTAACATACACAGTACATTGTACACTTGAATAAAGGAACAACATCGGCAACCCTCCAATCTTCTGGAACCTCTCCCGTCCCCATTGATGATTCAAAGACCATCACCAGAGGCTCAGCAATCTCCTCCCTCGCCTCCCACATGAGGAGCATTTGATGACTCTGAGCCTTTATTTGCTGGAGTTTAGTAGAATGACGGGACAACTCATTATACCTATCAAATATTGAAAATTATGAATAGAGGGGATTTGGAGAGGACGTTTCCTGTGGTGGGGGAGTCTTGGACCAGAGGGCACAGCCTCAGAATTGAGGAACATCCATTTGGAATAGAGATGAGGAAAAATTTCTTGAGCCAGAAATATGTGAATTTGTGGAATTCTTTGTCATGTACATTTGTGTTGGCCAAATCATTTAAGGCAGAGGTTGATGTGATCTTGAATAGTCAGAGAGTCAATGGTTACATGAAGAAGGCAGGAGAAAGGAATTGAGAAGCACAATGTCAGACATGATGGAATGACAGAGCAGATTCAATGATCCAAATGGCCTAATTCTGCTCCTAGGTGTTATGATCTAAATGGGTCCTTCAGCCCACCATGCTTATGCTGACCATTTTTGGCTATCTACACTTATTCCACTTGCCAGCATTAGGACCAACACACACAAAGTGCTGGAGTGACTATGGAGGGAATTGATGAAGGGTCTCAGCCTGAAATGTCGACTTTTAATTCCTCTCCTTGAATGCTGCCCGACCTGGTATTCCTCCAGCATATTGTATATACTACTCTATTTTTCTAGCATCTGTAGAATCTCTTGTGTTTGTGCTTGTAACTCCACATGTCTTTGGGATGTGGGAGAAAACTAGCACACATGGAAAACCCATATAGTCACAGGTAGAACGTGTAAACTCCACACAGACAGCACCCTGAGTTCAGGATTCAAAGTCAAAGTCAAAGTCGAGTTTATTGATCTCTGCTCAAGCACTTTTGTGCACAAGTGTGATGAAAATCTCACTTGTAGTGACATCACAAGCACATGGGCCCCAGCTCACTGAAGATGTGAGCAGCAGCTCCACTATTTGCAACACAGTGCCATTTTTGATGTAAATTATTTGACATGTGTTTATTCAATATTACTGTGATGATTTGCTAATGGTCCCTCAAAAATCAATAGACTTTCCAGTGAACTAACATACTATATAAGACAATAAGACATAGCAGCTGAATTAGGCCATTTGACCCACTGGAGTCTGTTCTGCCATTCAATCACTGTTGAGTTATTATCCCTCTCAATCCTATTCTCCTGCCTTCTCCCCATCACCTTTGACACCTTCACACCCTAAGTATACTAAGTGACTTGGCCTCTACAGCCATCCGTGGCAATGAATTCCACAGATTCACTACCCTCTGTGCCCTCTGGTCCTAGACTTCCCCACTATAGGAAACATCCTCTCCAAATCTACTCTATCTAGGGTTTTCAATATTCTATTGGTTTCAATGAGATTCCCCCTCATTTTTCTAAACTCCAGTGAGTACAGGTCCAGAGCAAGCAAACCCTTTCATTCTTGGAATCATTCTTGAGAAGCTCACCTGGAAATTGTATTAAACTTGTATTAAAGAAGGCAGAAAGAGAGACAAAACATTGTGATTAAGCAATCGGGTGGTACATTATCACACTTCCCAATTATACAAATATCTTTTGCTCCTTCATAAATCCCTGAGATCTGATATTAAAGGCAACACAGCTGAAAATCGAATCAGTATCGGGTTTAAAATCACTGGCATATGTTATGATATTTGTTGCTTTGTGGTAACAGTCCATTGCAATACATAATAATAAAAATCTATAAATTACAATGAAATGCATTTAAAAAAAATAAATAGTACAAAAAGAGAGCAAAAAGAAAATAAAAATATTGAGGTTCATATAATAGGCTCATATAACCATATAACAATTACAGCACAGAAACAGGCCATCTCGGCCCTTCTAGTCCATGCTTACTCTCACCTAGTCCCACCGACCTGCACTCAGCCCATAACCCTCCATTCCTTTCCTATCCATACACCTATCCATTTTTTTTAAATGACAATATCAAACCTGCCTCTACCACTTCTACTGGAAGCCCGTTCCACACAGCTACCACTCTCTGAGTAAAGAAATGCCCCTCGTGTTACTGAATGATGGGGTGGTAAATTGGATAAGTAACTATGCAGATGATACTAAGATAGGTGGTGTTGTGGATAATGAAGTAGGTTTTCAAAGCTTGCAAAGAGATTTAGGCCAGTTAGAAGAGTGGGCTGAAAGTTGGCAGATAGAGTTTAATGCTGATAAGAGTGAGGTGCTACATTTTGGTAGGACTAATCAAAATAGGACATACATGGTGAATGGTAGGGCATTGAGGAATGCAGTAGAACAGAGTGATCTAGGAATAATGGTGCATAGTTCCCTGAAGGTGGAATCTCATGTGGATAGGGTGGTGAAGAAAGCTTTTGGTATGTTGGCCTTTATAAATCAGAGCATTGAGTATAGGAGTTGGGATGTAATGTTAAATTTGTAAAAGGCATTGGTGAGCCCAAATTTGGAGTATTGTGTACAGTTCTGGTAACTGAATTATAGGAAAGATGTCAACAAAATAGAGAGAGTACAGAGGAGATTTACTAGAATGTTACCTGGGTTTCAGCACCTAAGTTACAGAGAAAGGTTGAACAAGTTAGGTCAATCACGGACCGATTGCAGGGAATTCTCAAGGGTGAAAGTGAACAGCCGGAAGTGGTAGTGCATATCGGCACAAATGACATCGGGAAGAAGAGGGAGGACATTCTGCAGCGTGACTTCAGAGAACTCGGAAGAAGGCTGAAAAGCAGGACTTCCAGGGTGGTTATCTCTGGTTTGCTTCCAGTTCCTCGTGTTGAAGAGGGCAGGAACAGGGAGATAATGGATCTGAATGTGTGGCTGATGAACTGGTGCAGGAAGCAAGGATTTACATTCTTGGACCACTGTGATCTGTTTTGGGGTAGGGATGAATTGCACAAAAGGAACGGGTTGCACCTTAATAGGCGGGGGACCAGCATTCTGGCAGACAGGTTTGCCACTGCTACACGGGTGTGTTTAAACTAAGTAGTGGGGGGGGGGGGGAGGGGATGAACTGGAAATATAAGGATGGAGTTAAAGGGAAAGTGAAAATAAGAAAAGTTAAAAAGGACAACAGAATCAATGGAGTAGAAAGCTCAAGAAGAGATCATACAGTATGGCCAAGGGAAATAGGAATTGATATGAAAGGAGAGGGGAGTACCAAATTAAAAGTATTATATATGAATGCATGAAGTATAAGGAATAAAGTCGATGAGCTTGAGGCTCAGTTGGAAATTGGCAAGTACGATGTTGTGGGAATAACTGAGACATGACTTCAAGCGGACAGGGCCTGGGAAATGAATATTCAAGGATATACACCTTATCGAAAGGACAGACTGACTGGCAGAGGGGGTGGGGTGGCTCTGTTGGTGCGGAATGATATTCAATCCCTTGCGAGGGGGGACATAGAAACAGGGGATGTAGAGTCAGTATGGATAGAACTGAGAAATTCTAAGGGTAGAAAGACCCTAATGGGAGTTATCTACAGCCCCGCAAACAGCAGTCTGGATGTAGGGTGTAAGTTGAATGAAGAGTTAAAATTGGCATGTCGCAAAGGTAATGATACAGTTGTCATGAGGGATTTCAACATGCAGGTAGACTGGGAGAATCAGAATGGTACTGGACCCCAAGAAAGGGAGTTTGTGGAGTGCCTCCGAGATGGATTCTTAAAACAGCTTGTACTGGAGCCTACCAGGGAGAAGGCAATTCTAGATTTAGTATTGTGCAATGAACCAGATTTGATCAGGGACCTCAAGGTAAAGGAACCATTAGGAGGTAGTGACCATAATATGATATGTTTTAACCTACAATTTGAGAAGGAGAAGGGAAAATCAGATGTGTCAGTATTACAGTTGAACAAAGGGAACTATGGAGCTATGAGGGAGGAGCTGGCCGAAGTTCAATAGAACAATACCCTAGCAGGGAAGAGAGTGGAACAAAAATGGCAGGTATTTCTGGAAATAATGCAGAAGGTGCAGGATCGGTTCATTCCAAAGAGGAAGAAAGATTCTAAGGGGAGTAAGGGGCAGCTGTGATTGACGAGGGATGTAAAGGGCAGTATAAAAATAAAAGAGAAGAAGGATGACATAGCAAAGGTGTACGGGAAACCCGAGGACTGGGAAGCTTTTAAAGAGCAAGAGAAGATAAGAAAAAAGGCAATACGCCAAGAAAAAATGAGGTACGAAGGTAAACTAGCCAAGAATATAAAGAGGATAGTAAAAGCTTCTTTAGGTATGCAAAAAAATAGTTAAGACTAAAATTGGGCCATTGAAGACAGAAACGGGTGAATTTATTATGGGGAACAAGGAAATGGCAGATGAGTTGAATAAGTACTTTGGATCTGTCTTCACTAGGGAAGACACAAACAATCTCCTAGATGTAATAGTGGCCAAAGGAACTAGGGTAAAGGATGAACTGAAGGAAATTGAGATTAGGCAAGAAACGGTGTTGGATAAACTGTCGAGTCTGAAGGCTGATAAGTCCCCCGGACCTGATGGTCTGCATCCCAGGGTACTTAAACAGGTGGCTCTAGAAATCGTGGACACATTGGTAATCATTTTCCAATGTTCTATAGATTCAGGAACAGTTCCTGCTGATTGGAGGGTGGCTAATGTTGTCCCACTTCTCAAGAAAGGAGGGAGAGAGAAAACAGGGAATTATAGACCGGTTAGCCTGACGACACTGGTGGGAAAGATGCTGGAGTCAATTATAAAAGAGGAAGTTACGACACATTTGGATAGCAGTAGAAGGATCAGTCCGAGTCAGCATGGATTTATGAAGGGAAAATCATGCTTGACTAATCTGGAGTTTTTTGAGGATGTAACTATGAAAATGGACAAGGGAGAGCCAGTGGATGTAGTGTACCTGGACTTCCAGAAAGCTTTTGATAAAGTCCCACATAGGAGATTAGTGGACAAAATTAGGGCACATGGTATTGAGAGCAGAGTACTGACATGGATTGAAAATTGGCTGGCTGACAGGCAACAAAGAGTAGTGACTAACGGGTCCCTTTTGGAATGGCAGGCTGTGACCAGTGGTGTACCGCAAGGTTCTGTGCTGGGACCGCAGCTGTTTACAACATACATTAATGATTTAGATGAAGGGATTAAAAGTAACATTAGCAAGTTTACTGATGATGCAAAGCTGGGTGGCAGTGTGAAATGTCAAGAGGATGTTATGAGAATGCAGGGTGAATTGGACAGGTTGGGTGAGTGGGCAAATGTATGGCAGATGCAGTTTAATGTGGATAAATGTGAGGTTATCCACTTTGGTGGCAAGAACAGGAAGGCACATTACTATCTAAATGGAGTCAAGTTAGGAAAAGGGGAAGTACAATGAGATCTAGGTGTTCTTGTACATCAGTCAATGAAAGCAAGCATGCAGGTACAGCAGGCAGTGAAGAAAGCTAATGGCATGCTGGCTTTTATAACAAGAGGAATTGAGTATAGAAATAAAGAGGTCCTTCTGCAGCTGTACAGGGTCCTGGTGAGACCACTCCTAGAGTATTGTGTGCAGTTTTGGTCTCCAAATTTGAGGAAGGACATTCTTGCTTTTGAGGGAGTGCAGCATAGGTTCACAAGGTTAATTCCCGGAATGGCGGGACTGTTGAAAGATTGGAGCGACTGGGCTTATATACACTGGAATTTAGAAGGATGAGAGGGGATCTGATTGAAACATATAAGATTATTAAGGGATTGGACACACTGGAGGCAGGAAGCATGTTCCTGCTGATGGGTGAGTCCAGAACTAGAGGCCACAGTTTAAGAATAAGGGGTAGGCCATTTAGAACAGAGAAGCAGAAAAACATTTTCACCCAGAGAGTGGTGGATATGTGGAATTCTTTGCCCCAGAAGGCAGTGGAGGCCAAGTCTCTGGATGCATCCAAAAGAGAGTTCGAAAGAGCACTTATAGATAGCAGGGTCAAGGGATATGGGGAGAGGGCAGGAACGGGGTACTGATTGCGTATGATCAGCCATGATCACAGTGAATGGTGGTGCTGGCTAGAAGGGCCGAATGGCCTACTCCTGCACCTACTGTCTATTGTCTATTGTCTTTATTCTTTGGAGCATAGAAGGTTGAGGTGGGACTTAATAGAGGTATTTAAAATTATGAGGGAGATAGATAGAGTTGACGTGGATAGGCTTTTTCCATTGAGAGTAGGGGATATTCAAACAAGAGGACATGAGTTGAGAGTTAAGGGGCAAAAGTTTAGGGGTAACACAAGGGGGAACTTCTTTACTCAGAGAGTGGTAGCTGTGTGGAACGAGTTTCCAGTAGAAGTGGTAGAGGAAGAACAATACACACAAAATGCTGGTGGAACACAGCAGGCCAGGCAGCATCTATAAGGAGAAGCACTGTCAATGTTTCAGGTCAAGACCCTTCGTCAGGACTAATGGAAAGGAAAAATCGTAAGAGATTTGAAAGTAGTGGGGGGAGGGGGAAATGCGAAATGATAGGAGAAGATCGCAGGCGGTGGGATGAAGCTAAGAGCTAGAAAGGTGATTGGCGAAAGTGATACAGAGCTGGAGAAGGGAAAGGATCATGGGACAGGAGGCCTCGGGAGAAAGAAAGGGGGAGGGGGGAAGCACCAGAGGAAGATGGAGAACAGGCAGAGTGATGGGCAGAGAAAGAGAGAAAAAAAGCAACTAAATATGTCAGGGATGGGTTAAGAAGGAGGGGAGGGGCATTAACGAAAGTTAGAGAAGTCAATGTTCATGCCATCAGGTTGGAGGCTACCCAGCCGGTATATAAGGTGTTGTTCCTCCAACCTGAGTTTGGATTCATCTTGACAGTAGAGGAGGCCATGGATAGACATATCAGAATGGTAATGGGACGTGGAATTAAAATGTGTGGCCACTGGGAGATCCTGCATTCCCTGGCTGACAGAGCATAGGTGTTCAGCGAAACAGTCTCCCAGTCTGCGTCGGGTCTCACCAATATATAAAAGGCCACACCGGGAGCACCAGATGCAGTATACCACACCAGCCGACTCACAGGTGAAGTGTCGCCTCACCTGGAAGGACTGTCTGGGGCCCTGAATCGTGGTGAGGGAGGAAGTGTAAGGGCAGGTGTAGCACTTGTTCCGCTTACAAGGATAAGTGCCAGGAGGGAGATCAGTGGGAAGGGATGGGGGGGGATGAGTGGACAAGGGAGTCGCGTAGGGAGCGATCCCTGTGGAAAGCAGAAAGGGGGGGGGGGAAGATGTGCTTGGTAGTGGGATCCCGTGGAGGTGGCGGAAGTTACGGAGAATTATACGTTGGCTCAGGAGGCTGGTGGAATGGTAGGTGAGGACAAGAGGAACCCTATCCCGAGTGGGGTGGTGGGCGAATGGGGTGAGGGCAAATGTGCGGGAAATGGGAGAGATGCGTTTGAGAGCAGAGTTGATGGTGGAAGAAGGGAAGCCCCTTTGTTTAAAAAAGGAAGACATCTCCTTCATCCTGAAATGAAAAGCCTCATCCTGAGAGCAGATACGGCGGAGACGGAGGAATTGTGAGAAGGGGATAGCATTTTTGCAAGAGACAGGGTGGGAAGAGGAATAGTCCAGGTAGCTGTGAGAGTCTGTAGGCTTATAGTAGATATCAGTAGATAAACCATCTCCAGAGATGGAGACAGAAAGATCAAGAAAGGGGAGGGAGGTGTCGGAAATGGACCAGGTAAATTTGAGGGCAGGGTGAAAGTTGGAGGCAAAGTTAATGAAGTCAACGAGCTCAGCATGCGTGCAGGAGGCAGCACGAATGCAGTCATCAATGTAGCGAAGGAAAAAAGGGGGACGGATACCCGTGTAGACTTGGAACATGGACTGTTCCACAAAGCCAACAAAAAGGCAGGCATAACTGGGACCCATACAGGTGCCCATGGCTGCACCTTTAATTTGGAGGAAGTGGGAGGAGCCAAAGGAGAAATTATTGAGAGTAAGAACTAATTCCGCTAGACGGAGGAGAGTGGTGGTAGAGGGGAATTGGTTAGGTCTGGAATCCAAAAAGAAGCAAAGAGGAAGATTCGATATTGTCATTTAAAGTAAAATTGGATAGATATATGGACAGGAAAGGAATGGAGGGTTATGGGCTGAGTGCAGGTAGGTAGGACTATGTGCGAGTAAGCGTTCAGCACAGACTAGAAGGGTTGAGATGGCCTGTTTCCATGCTGCAATTATGGTTATATGGTTACTTGCTTCCCTTACCTTACACAATTCAATATCCTTCTCCTTAGTGAATACCGAAGAAAAGAAATTGTTCAAATTCTCCCCCATCTCTTTTGGCTCCAAAATGTCCATTCAGAAATCTGATGGCAGAGGGGAAGAAGCTGTTCCTAAACCAACTCAAACACCAACTCTGCACTGGATTTCAGTCCAGTATGAGGGACAGATGTACTGATGATTTAAAAATTTTTGACAGAAGAGCTTCTCAAATTTGCAAATGCAATTATTGCAATCAATGTGGATATCGATCAATCATTTATCTAAATTTTGGGACCGGCCTCTCTGCCGGCACGCGCCATTTTGTGAGCCGGTTCAAGTGCGCTGGAAATTGGGTCACCACAACATAATATTATAATAATTTGGTATGAATTACTTTAGTGGTAAGATTTTCCTGTTGCCTTTTTCTCACTTTTCTGCTCTAACAACACATTAACCAATCCATCATTGCTGTTAGTGAGACCCAAGCAAGTTGCATTTTTGTAAGTCAGAAATGTTTGTAAAGTTGCTAAACCAGTTGTAGTGAGCAATTGAAGTGGGGTGAGGGTATATTTTCCTTCCACTTATACAACTGCCTCAATAAGTTCTTGAGAGCTGTAAAGAAACACAAAAATGAAGCAGTAAGATTTCAGTTTTCAGTCTGATTTGAGTGATATGCATACTGTTGTTATTAAAATTCTTAGTGTAGTAAATAATACTAAGTAAGCACATTGCAGGCTAAGGTAAGCTCAATGTATAAAAGCATGCAGACATGGTCAAAAGGTTCAGTTGTTGTTTAGACCAAACATCAGAATGGGGGAGAAATATGTTCTTGTGACTTTGCCTGTGAAATGTGGGGTGGTTTGAGTATCTCAAAAACTGCTCATCTCCTGGGATTTTCACACACACAGCAATCTCTAGAGTTTACAGAGAATAGTGAGAAAAACAAAGAAAAAATCAGCAGTTCTGTGGGCAAAATTGCCTCATTAATGGGAATGGTCAGAGAAGAATGACCAAACTGGTTCAAGCTGATAGGAAGGTGACAGTAATTCAAATAATCATGTGTGACAACAGTGGTGTGCAGAAGAGCATCTCCAAATGCACAAGACATCAAACCTTGAAGTGGATGGGTGACAGCAGCAGAAGACCATAAACATACACTGTGGCCATACAGGAGGTACCTCAAAGTGGCCACTGAGTGTACATAAGACATGAACATTTCAACAAGAAAAGCCTTATTTTATTCCTTCTGTGTATAAAACTTGGACCTGCATTTAACTGGAACATTCTGTAAAAGAATAGAAATAACAAACCAGAAAAATTATTAATATCTCTGTGCAGCTGCAGTAAACAACATACCATAATAATACAAAATGTCATCATATTCATAACTTCCCTGGAAAGATTTTTGAGAAAAACATTAAAACTGTACAGTTAAAGTTCCCCTGGGGAAATGTGATAATATTAGACCATGGTTTCAAAATTTTGTTTCTTTGCTACATGAAATACTTTGACAGTTGCTCTGTTACCCTTGAGTGAAAAGGTTGTAGGTTCTATTCCCACTCCAGACATATAACCATATAACCATCTCGGCCCTTCTAGTCCCTGCCGAACGTTTACTCTCACTAGTCCCACTGACACGCACTCAGCCCATAACCCTCCATTCCTTTCCTGTCCATATACCTATTCAATTTTGCTTTAAATGACAATACTGAACCTGCCTCTACCACTTCTACTGGAAGCTCATTCCACACAGCTACCACTCTCTGAGTAAAGAAATTCCCCCTCATGTTACCCTTAAACTTTTGCCCCATTTGGATCCAGATAATTGGCTGACTCTCCAGTGTACTAGTGAGGAAATGCTGGACTGAAAGGTGTTTTGTTTTTAATTTAATGGTCTGATAAAATAAGCAACACACACAAAGTGTTGTAGGAACTCAGCAGGTCAGCCTCGACTGTATCTATGGAGAGGAGCAAACGGTTGATGTTTCGGACTGAGACCTTGCATCACTACTTGAAAGGAATTAGGAAGAATCCATAATAAGAAGGTGGGAGGGAAGGGAAAGGACTACAAGCTGGCAGGTGATAGGTGAAACCAGGTACTCCTCCCCCACCTTTTTGTTCTGGTTTCTGCCCCCTTCCTTTCTAGTACTGATGAAGGGTTTCAGCCCAAAACACTGACTGTTTATTCCCCTCTATAGATGCTGGGCAGTGCACATCATTTGGTTCTTTAAGGGAAGTGCAGGATAGTTGGGATAAGCTCCCACTCCCGATTAAATGCTCCCAGTGATGTGCATCTCAAATAGTCTCTGACAACCAAGTCCAGCTGTTGGTCTTCACATGTGGCTTAGCTACTAAGCACAGCAGACACGAGGAAATCTGCAAATGCTGGAAATTCAAACAACACATACAAAAAATGCTGGTGGAACACAGCAGGTCAGGCAGCATCTATAAGGAGAAGCACTGTCGACGTTTCGGGCCGAGAACCTTCGTCAGGACTAACTGAAAGGAAAGATAGTAAGAGATTTGAAAGTAGAAGGGGGAGGGGAAAATGCGAAATGATAGGAGAAGACCCGAGGGTGTGGGGTGAAGCTGAGAGCCAGAAAGGTGATTGGCAAAAGAGATACAGAGCTGGAGAAGGGACAGGATCATGGGATGGGAGGCCTAGGGAGAAAGAACGGGGGAGGGGAGAACCAGAGGGAGATGGAGAACAAGCAGAGTGATGGGCAGAAAGAGAGAAAAAAAGGGAGGAGGGGGGAGAAAAGCTGAATATATCAGGGATGGGGTAGGAAGCGGAGGAGGGGCATTAACGGAAGTTAGAGAAGTCAATGTTCATGCCATCAGGTTGGAGGCTACCCAGCCAGTATATAAGTTGTTGTTTATAAGGTGTTGTTCCTCCAACCTGAGTGTGGCTTCATCTTGACAGTAGAGGAAGCCATGGATAGACATATCAGAATGGGAATGGGATGTGGAATTAAAATGTGTGGCACAGCAGAATCGTTTCTAATGACAGGAGAGGGGCAAAGGTGGGTTACTAGTGCCTTAAAATTAGTTGCTTCGGGCAGATGGGGCTTGTCAGCTGTGGTTGGCAGCTCTAGGAGAAGGAAAACTCTGATCTCAAACCTCCACTGTCTTGCAGCTATACTCACTCATGGGAAAGCTTCGGGAGTAAACCCCAAGGAAAAGTCCAGAGCTGTAGTTCCTAAGGCAGTGGACTCAACACTGACTGACAACTCCTGCAACTCTGCTGGTATCAACCTGTATGAGTCTTTACTGTTCTATTTGAAATCAACAGCTGCAAGGAGGGGGGGGGGGCTGCTGCATGGGCAGCAGCTTGCTCTCCACATCCTACTGTCCTGGCTTGTATATTGACTTCAACAGTTTGAATGCAAAATCCATGATCGAACATGATTAATGGAGGTCATCAGATATTGTCTGACCTGCTGAGCTCCTCCAGCATTTTGTGCATGTTGCTTAAGAGTTCCAGCACCTGCAGAATCTCTTGTGTATGGGATCAGGGTGCAACGCATCCAGCTTCAGCCCTGCCACCTTGCTTTTGCCATTTATGGGTATGTCTTGTCATTTTTCTGTTGTGGACCAAACGGGTTAATGGCAGTAACTCTCTCACCTGTGTAATAGTGGGAAATGGCCTCTTCAAAGTTGAAAGTTCAAAGTAAATTTATTATCAAAGTATGTATATGTCACCATATACTATCCTGCAATTCATTTTCATGCCGGCATTGACAGTAGATACAAACAAATACAAAAGAATCAATGAAAAACAAAGACAAACAACCAATGTGCGAAAGAAGACAATCAATCAATCAATAAATAAAACAAATAAACAAATAATAAATAATATTTATTACGTGAGTTGCAGAGTCCTAGAAAGCGAGTCCATAGGTCGTGGAAGCAGTTCAGTACTGTGGTGAGTGTAGTTATCCACTAATGCACAAGGTCCTGATGGTTGAGGGATAATAACTGTTCCTGAACCTGGTGACATGCGAGCTAAGGCTGCTTATCTCCTGTATCTCCTGTCCGATAGTGGCAGCAAGAAGAGAACATGACTTGGATGGTGGGAGTCCTTGATGATGGATACCGCTTCATTTATTTATTTCCTTTATTTATGGAGTAGCATGGAGTAGGCTCTCTGGCCCTTTGAGCCATGCTGCCCCAGTGACCATGACAAACCCGATTAACCCTAATCTAATCACGGGACAATTTACAATGATCAATGAACCTACCCAATATGTCTTTGGACTGTGGGAGAAAACTGGAACATCCAGGGAAAACCCACGAGGAGGACATACAGACTTATGGACAGGAAAGGAATGGAGGGTTATGGGCTGAGTGCAGGTCGGTGGGAATAAGTGAGAGTAAGCATTCGGCACGGACTAGAAGGGCTGAAATGGCCTGTTTCCCTGCTGTAATTGCTATATGGTTATATGGTTATAGCATTGAAATTGAACTCTGAACTCCGGAACACCCTGACCTATAATAGCATTGTGCTAACCACTACACTAGCGTGTTGCTCTCTTGTGGCAGTGCTCCTTGTAGATGTGATCAATGGAGGGAGGGCTTTTCCTGTGATGGACTGAGCTATATCTTTTTTGTTCTGGTCTTAGGGAACTAGTTACTGCACTTTTCATTGAGTTTGTACCAAACAGCGTGGGAGGGCAAATTCATAGCTTTGCTGACTTTGTTTACTAATATTTAAATTTATATGCAGGAGCACCTTATATCTCAGCAGATTATTACATTTATGACATCCAGTCCCCAATTCTTCATTTTACCTGTCACTGGCAAGTATTCAAGCTGCATTAAGACCAAAAGTCGAGTTGGTACTCCTGCTGTTTATTAAAAAAAACGAGCGTTGCATTTGGAATACCTCATGAGAATAAAGATATTAGTTGGTTAAATCTCTTTAAAAGGTACCAGAATTAATGAAACCCTTGATGCTTCTGGCATTTTAATACCTAAGCCATGAATACTGAGGCACAGTTTATATTTCTCTGAAGAAATTTTATAGAACTTTTCTTTAATAATCCATTTCAACAGATCAGCAGTTCCAATAATATTTTTCACTCCTACCTGCTTGGGGATCATGTTTGATAACCAATGTTGATCTCTCCTGCTAACACTGCATGTCAAGTAACTGCTCCCCTCAGTTGGAGTTAGAATTTAGAACAGTATAGCGCAGGAGCAGGTCCTTTAGCCAACAATGTTGTGCCAAACCAATTAAATGGCCAAATAAACGAATCCCTTCTGCCTGCACAATGTCTATATTCTTCCATTTCTCTCACATTCATGTGCCTATCTAAACATCTCTTAAAAGTCCCTAATGTTTCTGCCTCTACCACCACCCCAGGCAGTGCATAGAAGGCACCCAACACTCTCTGTGTAATTTTAGATTTTACCTTAGATATATATTTTAATTAATTCTACAGTGTGGAATTAGCCCCAACAGAGGAGCATAGTGGAGCAGGTTGGTTTAAGACTTTGCCAAGCCATCTCTGATGTTCTGGAACATACAGATAGAGGAAAAAGACTCTTCTATACCTCCAAAGATTGAAAGTGATCAATGTTAAACGAGCTGTGGACAGTCTGAACAGCAGCATGTTGGGCATTTAAATCCACAGAAAATGTAGTTGCAATGCATTAAGTAAAACTGTGATAACATGACATGATTGGGACTTCAATTGTGTTAGATTTGTGGATTTTTCAGGGCCCCATGAATGAGTGGCTATTGATCCCAAGGTTGAAGAGACCTAGAGTCGGAGGTCTGAGGTCAATGAGACCCTGTACTGGAGGCGTGAGTTTGGTTGGCAAGTCCTGAAGTCAGAAGCCTATGATCAGCGAGTCCTGGGAACAAAGCCCAGAGTTCAGCAAGCTTAGGGGTTGAAGGCTGGAGGTTGAAGCCCCAAGTTCATGGAGTCGGAGGTTGAAGCCTGAGGTTGGTGAATTCAGGGTCATGGTCTGGAGGTGACCTGTCCTGTGTATGGATAGGGGTGGTGGTTTTGATGTTGTTGCTTATTATGTGTTGGCTGTGTGTTGTTCTGTTGAACATGCTGGGCATTCTATGGCAGTGCTGGAATATATGGCAAGTTGCCCCCAGCAAATCCTTAGATTGTGTTGGTTGTTAACTGCATTTCCACAGTTCACTGTGTGTTTTGATGTATGTGTGATTAATAAATAAATCTAAATCTAACTATTGTCTATTTGATGTTAGTCCATTTATACCCCAACAATGGTATTAATTCAGATTTTTTAGATGGAAAAATTAATTCGGTGAACCAGGCATGTTGAAAGAAACCAGGGCCCTGGTAAGTAAATAGAACGTGTGAATCACAGGGTGAACATGCAAACCTCACTCTGTGAGCGCCAGAGTTCAGGACCAAATCTTGGACACCAGCAATGTAAGGCAGTGGCTCTACCAGCTGTGTCACAGTACCACCCATTGCACACCATTCCATGGATAAAAATCATTGAACATGATTCATGACTCCATCACATTTTATCAATATATTGTTTTCTTCCAGATGTTTAGTCATTCTGCCCCAGGACGTGGATGATAATGAATTTAATTTTGATTATCCTAGGATGCCGAGGAGCAGATAAGCAGGCAGATTTTAGAATGGTGCAGGAAATACAAGGTAGTAGTTATGGGTGATTTCAACTTCCCTCATATTGACTAGCAACTCCTGAGTGCAAGGGGATAGATGGGGCTGAATTTGTCAGGTTTGTTCAAGAAGGATTCCTGACACAGTATGGGGACTGGCCGACGAGAGGAGAAGCTATACTGGATCTAGTTCTGGGTAATGAACCTGGTCAGGTGACAGACATCTTGGTTGAGGAGCATTTTGGTGAGAGTGACCACAACTCCCTTAGCTTCGGCATAGCTATGGAAACGGATAAAATCAGACGAAATAGTAAAGTGCTTAACTGGGGAAGGGCTAACTTTGAAGGGTTGAGGCAGGAACTAGTGAGAGTAAATTGGAAACAGATGTTCAAAGGGAAAAGCACAGAAGTAATGTGGGAGAATTTTAGGGACCACTTGAGCTGGGTTCAGGATAGGTTTGACCCACTGAGGTGAGGAAAAAATGGTAGGAAAAGGGAACTGTGGCTGACGAAACATGTGAGGCAACTAGTCAAGAGGAAAAAGGAAGCATATGTTAGATATAAGAAGCAGGAAGTAGGAGGAGCTTATGAGAAATATAGGGTAGCCAGGAAGGAGCTAAAGAAAGGACATAGGAGAGCTCCAACGGGGCATGAGAAGGCTTTGGCATGTAGGATTAAGGAGAACCCCAAGGCGTTCTATGCGTATGTGAAGAATAGGAGGATGACGAGAACGAAGGTGGGACCGCTAAAGGATAAAGAGGGCAACACGTGCCTGGAAGCGGAGGAGGTTGGGGAGGTCCTAAATGAATACTTTGCTTCAGTATTCACAAGTGATAAGGATCTTGATCAGGATGAGGTCGAAGTAGAGCGGGCCTGTGTGCTGGACAATGTGGAGATTAAGGAAGAAGAAGTGCTGGATTTTCTTAAAAACATTAAGATTGATAAATCCCCAGGGCCGGATTTGATAGACCCCAGGTTGTTGTGGGAATTGAGAGAAGAGATCACAGGAGCATTAGCTATGATCTTTGAATCCTCTTTGGCTGCAGGGGAAGTGCTGGAGGACTGGAGAATGGCAAATGTAGTTCCCTTGTTTAAAAAAGGTAATAGGGAAAAACCTGGTAATTACAGACCAGTGAGTCTTACGTCAGTGGTATGCAAACTACTGGAAAAGATTCTTAAAGATAGGATCTATGAGCATTTGGAGAAGTATAGTCTACTCATGGATAGTCAACATGGCTTTGTGAAGGGAAGATTGTGCCTCACGAGCCTGATTGAGTTTTTTGAAGAGGTAACAAAAGAAATTGATGAGGGTAGGGCAGTGGATGTGGTATACATGGACTTTAGCAAAGCATTTGACCCCTCATGAGAGACTTATCCAGAAAGTCATGAGGCATGGAATAAGTGTTGGCTGTTTGAATAAAAAATTGGCTTAAAGGAAGAAAGCAGAGGGTAGTTGTGGAAGGAAAGTATTCTGCCTGGAGGTTGGTGACCAGTGGAGTGCCACAGGGATCTGTCCTGGGACCCCTGCTATTTGTGATTTTTATAAATGACCTGGATGTAGAGGCAGAAGGATGGGTGAGTAAGTTTGTGGATGACACAAAGATTGGAGGAGTTGTGGATGGAGCTGTAGGTTGTCAAAGGTTACAAGAGGATATAGACAGGCTGCAGAGTTGGGCAGAAAAATGACAGATGGAGTTCAATCTGGACAAGTGTGAAGTGATGCATTTTGGAAGGACAAACCAGAAGGCTGAGTACAGGATTAATGGTCGGTTACTTAAGAGTGTGGATGAACAAAGGGACCTTGGGGTTCAAATCCATACAACCCTCAAGGTCGCTGCACAGGTTGATAGGATAGTTAAGAAGGCCTATGGGATGCTAGGCTTCATTAACGGGGGGATTGAGTTCAAGAGTAGAGAGGTCATGTTGCAACTCTACAAATCTCTGGTGAGACCACACTTAGAGTATTGTGTTCAATTCTGGTCACCTCATTATAGGAAGGATATGCAAGCTATGGAGAGGGTACAGAGGAGATTTATCAGGATGTTGCCTGGTTTGGAGAACAAGTTATATGAAGCAAGGTTAGCAGAGCTGGAACTTTTCTCTCTGGAGTGTAGAAGAATGAAAGGGAACTTGATAGAGGTCTACAAGATTATGAGAGGCATAGATAGGGTGGATAGTCAGTACCTGTTTCCCAGGGCACCAACAGCAAACACCAGAGGGCATATGTACAAAATTAAGGGAGGGAAGTTTAGGAGAGACATCAGGGGTAAGTTTTTTACACAGAGGGTTGTGAGTGCCTGGAATGACTTGCCAGGGATGGTGGTCAGGCTAAAACATTAGGGGTATTTAAGAGCCTCTTGGACAGGCACATGGATGAAAGAAAAATGGAGGGTTATGGGGTAGTGTGGGTTTAGTATTTTTTGAAGGATTATATGGGTCAGCACAACATGGAGGGCTGAAGGGCCTGTACTGTGCTGTAGTGTTCTATGGTTCTATGGTTCTATGATGTGTATAACAATCAACTTGACTTTTGACTTTGACTTTGAATATAGGATTATTTTGTGATTGGAGAATGGCAATTCTCAGAAATCAATGATAGTCCATCTGGCACAATTCCCCTGTGATAGTGTTATCAGATAAACTAGACATAGAGTCAGTGTGGAAACAGTAATGCTCCATGCTTGCCAAGATTCCCATCTAAGCTAGTTCCACTTGCCAGTATTTGGCCCATATCCCTTGAAATCCTATGCAAGTACTTTTTTAAATGTTGTTAATGTATCTGCCTCGAGTACTTCCTCTGGCAGCTTCTTCCATATACTTGCCACCTTCTTGGGGAAAAAGTTGCCACTCAGGTTCCTATTAAATCTCTCCCCTTTCACCCTAATCTTATGCCCTTTAGTTATTGATTCTCCAACAGTGGGAAAATGACTGCAGGTTCACACTTTCTATACCCATCATGAATTTTTACACCTCAATAAGATCACACCCTCATTCTCCTGCACTCTACTCAAGTTCCAACCTGTTTTAAACAACCTGTCCTTGTAACTCAGTCCCTTGAGTTTCAGCAACATCATTGTAATATCTCCTCTGCTCTCTTTCCAGCTTAATGCTATCTTTAAGGCTAACCAAAATTGAACACAATATTCCAAAGGCGGCTGCACTAGCGTCTTGTACAATTACAAGCTAATGTCGCAACACCTATAATAGGTGCCCTGACTGAAGAAGACCAGCAGATCAAAAGCCTTTGTGCCAATCCTGTCTACCTGTGATGCCACATTCAGGGAACCATGTACTTGCTCTTTGGGTCAAGAAACCAGTCCTTTGACGCAGTGATGATGAAAGAGTGGAGGGAATTGTTGAAAACCCTGTACATCTTGAGACCTTCTCAAACATTGCAGTTATTGAGCCAGATGATGCTGTCAAGGTAAGTAAAATGCATTGTCTGTGCAACTGAGTGCAATCTTTCAGATCTCACAAATTGACAGGATTCTCATTATATTTGGTGACAGCTGTGAGAATTCTTGCCAGCAAACATACATCAGCATAAATCTGCTGCCAAGTGACAGTGAATCAAATCATGGATAACACTGTGATGTGATTTAAGACTTGGGTCTGAGGTAGGAACTGCTGGAGGGACAGAAGTTAGTATCACAGTCCAGCCTATTAGCTGCCAGCAGTCCCTTCAAATACTGTCCCTCTGGAGAAGATGTTTGTGGTGAATGAGGCACAAGAAGCAATAAAGGAAAGGTTAAGATGAAAAAAGAACCTCAGGGTAGAAAAAGAAACATGGTCAATTAATGTGATAAATGTGCAATATTGATAAATCAGTGAATTATGCCTATATTTAGGAAAAATTACTATGTTTATATACAATTAGTGCATGTAACCAAGGAGTGTGAATAGAAAAGGTTTAGAGGAACGTGTCTAAATCCAGTCTAACTCTGTCATCTGTCAGATCATTCCATATATATGGTGTGACCTGGGGAAAAGTTCACACTCAGGACAACAACTACTTTTTTGGGTTTTAATTCCTTTATCTGTTTCAGATGTTGAAGTGCCAGAAGAGGGTCTTAAAACAAAACAAATGACTTTACAATCTCCGTTTAACCTTCGATCCACACACTTGTGTATCGACCAGTTGTGTAAGCAGTATAAAAATACAAAGAAAATCACACAAAACTGATACAGTACTAATTCGGTAGTGGCAATTCTGAAGGAACACAATACAAGCAACATTAGAATTCCCCCAACCCTGGACCTTATACATCGCAGTGAAAAATGTAAGCGAACACATCTCATCTAAGACGTCCTCTACTTTATAGTACATACGTGCTGAACCCCTGAACAGAGACTAAACATTCACATTATAGACAATAGACAATAGGTGCAGAAGTAGACCATTCGGCCCTTCGAGCCTGCACCGCCATTCTGAGATCATGGCTGATCATCTACTATCAATACCCAGTTCCTGCCTTGTCCCCATATCCCTTGATTTCCCCTATCCATAAGATATCTATCTAGCTCCTTCTTGAAAGCATCCAGAGAATTGGCCTCCACTGCCTTTTGAGGCAGTGCATTCCAGACCCCCACAACTCTCTGGGAGAAGAAGTTTTTCCTTAAATCTGTCCTAAATGACCTACCCCTTATTCTCAAACCATGCCCTCTGGTACTGGACTCTCCCAGCATCTGGAACATATTTCCTGCCTCTATCTTGTCCAATCCCTTAATAATCTTATATGTTTCAATCAGATCCCCTCTCAAACTCCTTAATTCCAGCGTGTACAAGCCCAGTCTCTCTAACCTCTCTGCGTAAGACAGTCCAGACATCCCAGGAATTAACCTCGTGAATCTACACTGCACTTCCTCTACAGCCAGGATGTCCTTCCTTAACCCTGGAGACCAAAACTGTACACAATACTCCAGGTGTGGTCTCACCAGGGCTCTGTACAAATGCAAGAGGATTTCCTTGCTCTTGTACTCAATTCCCTTTGTAATAAAGGCCAACATTCCATTAGCCCTCTTCACTGCCTGCTGCACTTGCTCATTCACCTTCAGTGACTGATGAACAAGGACTCCTAGATCTCTTTGTATTTCTCCCTTACCTAACTCTACACCGTTCAGATTATAATCTGCCTTCCTGTTCTTACTCCCAAAGTGGATAACCTCGCACTTATTCACATTAAACGTCATCTGCCAAGTATCTGCCCACTCACCCAGCCTATCCAAGTCACCCTGAATTCTCCTAACATCCTCATCACATGTCATACTGCCACCCAGCTTAGTATCATCAGCAAATTTACCTTGTATGTTCTACCTTGGTTTGACCTTCCGAAGTGCAATGCCTCATGTTTGTCCGCATTAAACTCCATCTGCCATTTTTCTGCCCATTCCTCCAACTGGTCCAAATCCCTCTGCAAGCTTTGAAAACTTTCCTCACTGTCCACTACACCTCCAATCTTTGTATCATCAGCAAATTTGTTGATCCAATTTGCCACATTATCATCCAGATCATTGATATAGATGACAAATAACAATGGACCTAGCACTGATCCCTGTGGCACACCACTAGTCACAGGCCTCCACTCAGAGAAGCAATCCTCCACTACCACTCTCTGGCTTCTTCCATTGAGCCAATGTCTAATCCAATTTACTACCTCACCATGTATAACTAGCGACTGAATCTTCCTAACTAACCTCCCATGCGGGACCTTGTCAAAGGCCTTACTGAAGTCCATGTATACAACATCCACTGCCTTCCCTTCATCCACTTTCCTGGTAACTTCCTCGAAAAACTCTAATAGATTGGTTAAACATGACCTACCATGCACAAAGCCATGCTGACTTTTTCTAATAAGCCCCTGTCTATCCAAATACTAGTAGTTCCTATCGCTTAGAATTCCTTCCAATAACTTACCTACTACCAATGTCAAACTATAATTTCTCAGCTTACTTTTTGAGCCTTTTTTAAACAATGGAACTACATCCTCCAGCACAGGCAGCAATCTGGAGATTACTACCCTCGAGGTCCTGTTTTTTAACTTCATACCAAGCTCTCTGTACTCACTCTTCAGGACCTCCTGGCTCTTTCTACCTATGTCATTGGTACCAATGTGTACCACGACATCTGGCTGATCACCCTCCCACTTCAGAATGCTGTGCATGTGATCAGGGACATCCCTGGCCCTGATCTGTTCTGTTGCAATTCCTTTAATTCCTTTAATGTCTAAACCCTTGTTTCCATCTCTATATAGGAATCTGTTGTTCATCCATACCTGGACACACCATGACAGAAACTGTCTGCACAGTTCTCCTAAATCCAGTGGTAACTACAAGTACAAGTTCAAGTTTAATTGTCATTCAACCATACATAAATACCCCATGAAATCAGCACATTAAGCAGCGTAACTTTCGGGATAAGGTGCAAAAAACAGTACTAACAGTCATACATACCACAAGGCATATGGTGCATTGGCCTTCATCAACCGTGGGATTGAGTTACAGCTATATTGGACCCTGGTCAGACCTGTGGAGTACTGTGGTCAGTTCTGGTCACCTCACTAGAGGAAGGATGTGAAAACTATAGAAAGGGTGCAGAGGAGAATTACAATTATGTTGTCTGGATTGGGGAGCATGCCTTATGAGAATTGGTTGAGTGAGTTCGGCCCTTTCTCCTCGGAGCAACGGAGGATGAGAGATGACCTGATAGAGGTGTGTAAGATGATGAGAGGCATTGATCGTGTGGATAGTCAGAGGCTTTTTCCCAGGGCTGAAATGGCTAGCGTGAGAGGGCACAATTTTAAAGTGCTTGGAAGTAGGTACAGAGGAGATGTCAGGGATAAGTTTTTTTATGCAGAGTGGTGAATGCATGGAATGGGCTGCCAGCAACGGTAGTGGAGGCGGATACGATAGGGTCTTTTAAGAGACTCCTGGATAGGTACATGGAGCTTAGAAAAATAAAGGGCTATGGGTAACCCTAGGTAATTTCTAAAGTAAGTACATGTTTGGCACAGCATTGTAAGCCAAAGGGCCTGTATTGTGCTGTAGGTTTTCTATGTTGCTATGTTTCACACAAGGTACATATGAGATAGGAGTGAAATATAGTCACACATAACAAAAGTCCAGGTCCCTGAGTCCATGAATGTTGTAGCTTGTCTTCTGCTGAGCAAACACTGGAGGGAAGCACCAACTGCTGCATATATACCATGCTACACCACCTCTGGCACTCTGGTAAGTTCACCAACTTGAACACCTCTCTTGTGGACAGCTGAAAACAGGTGACACTGAGCTTGAGGTCTAGTCCTCATGAGAGCAGAGACCACACAGCACTCCTGCTGTTCACCAATAAACCAGTGAATTGGACTTGTAGCATTCACATTAACAATGTCTAGCAGGGTCTTGCAATCACAAGGAAAGCAACTAAAATGATTACATGCTGTAAGACTGCACATTACCTTCATGCACCCACTCCGATCCCTCTCTGATTCAGGCAGCAGCACGATCCTTACCAGGTCCAGCTCGTTCAGTTTCTACTGCAGTACTTTAAGTTCTTAATTCCAGCAGAGTCTTGCAATAGTAAAAAATATATTTAAAAAAGTCAATAATACCTCTGATTGGCCCCCTAGAAATTGTTGCATTCGAGTGTATGACCATCTTAAATACATTAAATAAGATGAAAGAATGGAGAGAAAGTTTATGAGGATGTTTCTCGGATTTGAGGGTGTTAATGTGTAAGGAAAGGTTGAATAGGTTAGGATTTTATTCCCAGGAATGCAGAAGAATGAGGTGAGATCTTATAGAAGTATACAAAATTATCAGGGATATTGATGGGGTGAATGATTTTAGGTATTTTTCTCTTCAGGTTGGGTGAGATTAGAACTTAAAGTCATAGGTTTAAGATGAAAAATTAAATATTTAAGGGGATTCCGAGGGGGAGCTTCTTCACTCAGAAGGTGGGGTGAGTGCAGAATGAACTGCTAGTAGAAATGGTAGATCTGGGTTCAGTTGTAACGTTTAAGAGAAGTTTGCATAGGTATGTGAATGGGAAGAGCATGGAGGATATGTTCCAGTTGCAGATAGATGGGACTATCCAGAAGACCAAGACTGCACAGACTATATGAGTTGAGGGCCTGTATCTGTGTTGTAGTACTCTTCAACTCAAACAACTTCAATGACTGTCAAGAACATGCTGACACCTGGAAAGCTATTGGATATCTCTGTCTTTTTCTGCTTACTCTTTCATTCTTTCATTTTATTTCCTGCAGTGTAATGTCTTATTGTTTCTTCATGTTTTCTGATCACAGCACCAGTAGCACCTGAGAAGCTCAGCATTATGACAAATGTTAGTCAACACCCATTTACATTCCTCAACGTTCGTTCCTTCACCACTTGATACATAGTCATCCGCATATTGTACTGCAGTAATTGTCTTCTATTCCTTTCATAGTATTATAGTATCTTTGATAAGCTTTCATCCCATTTGTCCATACTGATTCATCTTCTAGTGTTTATGAAGTTTCCTCTGAGCTATTCCACTCTACAGATCATAAGACATATGAGCATATTTAGGCCATTCACCCCATCAAGTCTGCTCCACCATTCCTTCACTGGCTGATTTATTATCCATTTTAACTCCATTCTCCTGTTTTCTCCCTGTAACATTTGATATCCTTACTAATCAGCAAACTATCAACCTGTGCTTTAATTATACCCAATGATTTGGCCTCCACGGCCGTCTGTGACAATGATTTCCACAGATTTACCAACCTCTATTGAGTGCCACATACAGCACTCATCATCGTAGCAGCCATCGTCAGAGTGGACTGAGTCAGAGTGGGACGGCTTTGGCTCAACAGGCTTCGGCGTGAACAGGCAGAGGCGAGGGTAGGTTCCAGTAAGTTTTGTTTTGTTTGTTTAGAGTAGAGAATTCCAGGCAGGATGTTGGAATGCTCCTCTTGTCCTTGACAACGACACCTGCAAGGAATGCATCCAGCTGCAGCTCCTAACAAACCACGTTAGGGAACAGGAGCACGAGCTGGATGATCTCTGGATCATTCGGGAGAACGAGAAGTTTATACATAGTAGCTACAGGGAGGAAGTTATGACAAAGGAGCAGCGCACAGGTAATTGGGTTACCGTCAGGCAAGGGAAGGGGAAAGGGCAGGCAGAACAGGGCTCCCCTGTGGCCAAGCACCTCAACAACAAGTATACCGATTTGGATACTGTTGAGGGGGGGGGATGACTTACTTGGGACAAGTTGCGGAAGCCAGATCTCTGGCACTGAGTCTGGTTCTGCAGTGCAGAAGGGAAGGGAGAAGAAGAGGACAGCGTTAGTGAAAGGGGACTTGATAGTTAGAGGTACAGACAGGAGGTTCTGTGGTCACGTCAGAGACTCCCGGATGGTTTGTTGCCTCCTGGGTGCCAGGGTCAGGGATGTCTCTGATCGTGTGCACAGCATTCTGAAATGGGAGGGTGAGCAGCCAGATGTCATGGTACACATCAGTATCAATGACGTAGGAAGAAAGAGTGAGGAGGTCCTGAGGAGTGAGTATAGAGAGCTTGGTAGGAAGTTAAAAACCAGGACCACAAGGGTGGTAATCTCAGGATTGCTACCTATGCCACGTGAGGGTAAGAGTAGGATGCTCTGGAGGATGAACACGTGGCTGAGGAACTGGTGCAGGGGGCAGGGTTTCAGATTTCAGGATCATTGGGACCTCTTCTGGGCAGGTGGAGCCTGTACAAGAGAGACAGGTTACACCTGAACTACAAGGGGACCAATATCCTTGCAGGGAGGTTTGTTAGTGCTATTGGGGGGGGTGGGGTTTAAACTAGATTTGCAGGGGGATGGGAACCAGAGTGACAGAGTAGATAGTGGAGCAGGGGTGAAAATAACTGATGTTAAAGTTTCATGCAAAGTCACAAAAAGAAGGGTTGTGTGTGGTGGTAATAATCTTCTGAGGTGTAAGCAACACAGACAAAATGCTGGTGGAACACAGCAGGCCAGGCAGCATCTATAAGGAGAAGCGCTGTCGACGTTTTGGGCCAAGACCCTTCGTCAGGACTCAGGATCTTCTGAGGTGTGTCTATTTCAATGGGAGGAGTATTGTGGGGAAGGCTGATGAGCTGAGGGCGTGGATTGACACGTGGAATTATGACATTGTAGCCAGCAGTGAAACTTGGCTACGGGAGGAGCAGGACTGGCAGCTTAATGTTCCAGGGTTCTGATGTTTCAGACATGATAGAGGCAGAGGGATGAAGGGTGGGGGGTGGTGGCATTGCTAGTCAGGGAAAATGTTACAGCAGTGCTCAGGCAGGACAGATTACAGGGCTTGTCTACCGAGGCCATATGGGTGGAGCTGAGAAGCAGGAAAGGTGTGACCACATTAATGGGGTTGTATTATAGACAACCCAATAGTCAGTGAGAATTAGGGGAACAAATCTGCAGAGAGATAGCAGACAACTGCAGGAGACATAAAGCTGTGATAGAAGGGATTTTAATTTTCCACATATTGATTGGGACTCCCGTACTGTTAAAAGTATAGATGGGTTAGAGTTCATAAAATGTGTTCAGGAAAGTTTTCTAAATCAATATATCGAGGTACCGACTGGAGGGGATGCAATATTAGATCTTTTATTAGGAGTTTTTATTAGGATCTTTTATTGAGAGGGATAGATAGAGTTGACGTGAATAAGCTGTTTCCATTGAGAGTAGGGGAGATTCAAACGAGAGGACATGATTTGAGAGTTAGGGGGCAGAAGTTTAAGGGAAACACAAGGGGGTATTTCTTTACTCAAGAGAGTGATAGCTGTGTGGAATGAGCTTCCTGTAGAAGTAGTAGAGGCCAGTTCAGTTGTGTCATTTAAGGTAAAATTGGATAGGTATATGGACAGGAAAGGAGTGGAGGGTTGTGGGCTGAGTGCGGGTAGGTGGGACTAGGTGAGATTAAGAGTTCGGCACGGACTAGGAGGGCCGAGATGGCCTGTTTCTGTGCTGTGATTGTTATATGGTTATATATGGTCATATGAAACGAGTTAGGACAGGTGATGGAAGTGTGTGTAGGGGAACACTTTGGTTCCAGTGATCATAACACCATTAGTTCCAAATTGATCATGGATAAAGATAGATCTGGTCCTCGGGTTGAGGTTCTAAACTGGAAAAAGGTCAAATTTGAAGAAATGAGAAAGGATCTAAAAAGCATGGATTGGGACAGGTTATTCTCTGGCAAGGATGTCATTGGTAAGTGGGAGGCCTTCAAAGGAGAAATTTTGAGAGTGCAGAGTTTGTATGTTCCTGTCAGGATTAAAGGCAAAGTGAAAAAGAATAAGGAACCTTAGTTCTCTAGGGATACTGGAACTCTGATAAAGAAGAAGAGAGAGATGTATGACATGTATAGGAAACAGGGAGCAAATAATGTACTTGAGGAGTATAAAAAGTGCAAAAAAATACTTAAGAAAGAAATCAGGAGAGCTAAAAGAAGACATGAGGTAGCTTTGGCAGTCAAGGTGAAAGATAATCCAAAGAGCTTCTACAGATATATTAAGAGCAAAAGGATAGTAAGGGAAAAAATTGGTCCTCTTGAAGATCAGAGTGGTCAGCTATGTATGGAACCAAAAGAAATGGGGGAGATATTAAATGGGTTTTTTGCGTCTGTATTTACTAAGGAAACTGGCGTGGAGTCAATGGGAATGAGGCAAACAAGTAGTGAGGTCATGGAACCTATACAGATTGAAGAGGAGGAGGTGCTTGCTATCTTGAGGCAAATCAGAGTAGATAAATCCCCAGGACCTGACAGGGTATTCCCTTGGACCTTGAAGGAGACTAGTGTTGAAATTGCAGGGGCCCTCGCAGATATATTTAAAATGAGGTGCCAGAGGATAGCTCATGTTGTTCTGTTGTTTAAAAAGGCTCAAAAAGTAATCCAGGAAATTATAGGCCGGTAAGTTTGACATCTGTAGTAAGTAAGTTATTGGAAGAGATAGGATCTACGAGTATTTGGATGGACAGGGACTTATTAGGGAGACTCAACACAGCTTTGTGTATGGTAGGACATGTTTAACAAATCTATTAGAGTTTTTCGAGGAGGTTACTAGGAAAGTGGATGAAGGGAAGGCAGTGGATGTTGTCTACATGGACTTCAGTAAGGCCTTTGACATGGTCCCACATGGGAGGTTAGTTAGGAAGATTCAGTCGCTAGGTATACATGGAGAGGTAGTAAATTGGATTAGACATTGGAAGAAGCCAGAGAGCGGTAGTGGAGGATTGCTTCTCTGAGTGGAGGCCTGTGACTAGTGGTGTGCCACAGGGATCAGAGCTGGGTCCATTGTTATCTATCACCTATATCAATGATCTGGATGGTAGTGTGGTAAATTGGATTAGCAAATTTGCTGATGATACAAAGATGGGAGGTGTAGTGGACAGTGAGGAAAGTTTTCAAAGCTTGCAGAGGGATCTGGACCAACTGGAAAAATGGGAGGAGTGCAGTAGAATGGAGGGATCTGGGAATACAGATACAAAATTCCCTAAAAGTGGCGTCACAGGTAGATAGGGTAGTAAAGAGAGCTTTTGGTACATTGGCCTTTATAAATCAAAGTATTGAGTATAAGAGTTGGAATGGTGAGGTTGTATAAGGCATTGGTGAGGACAAATTTGGAGTATTGTGTACAGTTTTGGTCACCGAATTACAGGAAGAATATTAACAAGGTTGAAAGGGTGCAGAGAAGGTTTACAAGGATGTTGCCAGGACTTGAGAAATTGAGCTACAGAGAAAGATTGAATACGTTAGAACTTTATTCCCTGGAGTGTAGAAGAATGAGGGGAGACTTGATAGAGGTATATAAAATCATGATGGGTATAGATAGAGTGAATGCAAGCAGGCTTTTTCCACTGATGCTAGGGGAGAAAAAAACCAGAGGACATGGTTTAAGGGTGAATGTTTAAAGGGAACATTAGGGGGGGCTTCTTCACACAGAGAGTGGTGGGAGTGTGGAATGAGTGGCCAGATGAAGTTGTAAATGTCGGCTCACTTTTAACATTTAAGAAAAACCTGGACAGATACATGGATGAGAAGTGTATGGAGGGATATGGACCAGGTGCAGGTCAGTGGGACTAGGCAGAAAAATGGTTTGGCACAGCCAAGAGGGCCAAAAGGCTTGTTTCCGTGCTGTAATGTTCTATGGTTCTATGGTTAAACATCCTTCTGAGGCTATGGTCATTGGTACTAGACTCCCCCACTATAAGAAACTTCTTCTCAGTGTCCACTCTATCTAGGCCTTTCAATATTCACTAGGTTTCAATGAGATCCCCCTTCAATCTTCTAAACTCCAGTGAGTACAGGCCCAGAGCAATCAAACACTCTTCATATGTTAATCCTGTCAGTCCTGGGATCATTCTTGTGAACCTCCTCTGTATCCTCTACGGTGCCAGCACATTACCTCATATCCAGGCACAGAGTCTGAACAAGCTTTGTCTGGTTGGAAGAGAAATTGCACTCAAAAGCAAAAAATTATTCATTCAAGAGGATTTTTGACCTGTCTCTAATTTTAATTAATGCTGAAAGAACCTTTTCATCCACCAGACTGTAAAAGATTGAATAGTTCCAATTATTTTTGACAGCAGTTTGACATCTTCTCAATATTTTATCGATGTATTAAGGAACATTCTTGTGACTGATTTAGCATGTTCTGTATTCTCTTTCCATTAATTACTTATCTTGTTACACTCGCCAAGACTGGGAATATAATGGATTAAAGTGCTGACCTTTCACATCTATAAACTTGCTTAAATCTTAGTTAGTTGAGAGGGACAGCTTAACTCCTACCAACTGTGAAAAAAATCCATTGTGAGGGATAACATTGTTAACAAATTAAATAACATATCATGTATGGAATGTAAAATCACAACAGTTTCATTTTAATTTTGTCACCCTTTGGAGATAAACCATAATTTTCTTGACTTCAACATTTACCTATTAGGATTTCAAAGTAAATTCTTTTTCCTCATTATGTTACAAGGTGGGGGGGGGGCAAGGGTGCTCAAGGAGGACCCAAAAGCAGGACACAAACATGTTTTTCTAAGGTTAAATAAAACAGAGTTTATTACTCTTTACAAGGAGAACCGTGACACATGGATAGAACAGGGAAATCAAGGAGAGCCAAGAGGAAATGGGAATAGGCGTCATGAATGAGGGTTCAGACCCATGACTAGGCTGGGACTCAGGGTCTGGGGGGCCAGGACCTGGAGATCAGGGATCAGAGCCAGGACTCGCAACACAGACCTTGGACTTGAAGGCTTGGAGGTGTGTTCCTGGGTTGACCTTGGACTTGGACACTTGGAACTTGGATCACCACCACCAGCACTTGGTACTTTGGACTTGGAACACCAGGGCCAGGACTTGATACTTAAACACAGGACATGAAACACTGAGCCAGGATTCCGCCTTTAAGACACCAGGCATGGAGCCAGGACTCTTTAACACCGGGATCAGGACCCTTCTAGGGTACAGGGCCAGTACCCCTCTTTAGACAGGACATGGATACGGAGATCACACCATGACAGTCCATTCGAGTAGCAGCAATTGGCCTGCCTACTGAACTGGATACAAGATGACAAGACAACGGATGGTAATATCACTGGACCCAAGTTTGTTCCAAGCTGTGGAAGCTCTTAACTCACCCCTGGCGGGTTAACCTTGCCCAGACCCACTCTGGCAAGGGAAGGCGAATTGCTGGCACTTGCTGCGGGAGGAGTCTTGGCTTGCTCCGGCAAGAAACTTAGTTGACTCCGGCTAGATGATTTTGTCTCGTGGTAGCTACAGTGACTTCGCTAATGCTCCATAACACTCTCATGCTGAACAGCTGAAGCCAGGGGTTTATAAACTGATGGTTCAGTCGAAAGTAGATTGCCTTAATCACCAAGCTCGAGGGACACGGGAAACAGGGAATTAAAGGGGAACAAGGAGTCAACGGTCCGGATCATAACACAACCTAGATAAATTTAAAGGGAACCTGATCCGGACCATGACACATTATGGCCAGGCCAGATGGAAATGATTTATTTAGCCTGATAACTTTCAGCTCAGTGTTGAGGTGAGTGATGTTATCTATGGCAGTTCAGGATCCTTATGGTTGTAAGGTAATGAACTATTCCTGAACCCAGTGATGTGGCACCTTAAGCCCCTGTACGTCCTGCTTGATGGCTGTATCGAGAAGAGAACATGGCCTGGATGGTAGGGTTCTTTCCAATCAAATCAAGTTTAATTATCAGTCAACCATCCATGAATGCAGCTGTATGAAACAGTGTTCCTCTGGGGCCAAGGTGCAAAACATGCACAGTGCATTGAAAATAAGACCATGGAAAACAAGACCCTGAGCAACATGTCCCACAAATTGATGGTACAGTTCCTGGCAATACAGCCTGTCATTCCACTGATTGAACACTAAAGGGAAGAGAACTAATGGGAGAGAACAGCCCTCATCCCAGCATGGATGACTCATTACACTGCCTCCTGTTTCTCCTCACCTGGACTGCAGCAGCAGGAAAGCCTGCAACTTGAGGCCTAGTCCTTGCTACAACTGAAGCTTTGCTGCTCCACCAAACAAGAGATACAGGCCTGCACTATCTTATATTTCTTGCAAGAGAAATATCCAAGGCAATCACCCATGGTTACACTGTACGTCGCCTTCGTGGACCAACTTCAATGCCTTTGAGTAGCAGGGAGCAACACAGTCTGCACCCTGGTCAGCTCCTCCGAACCCAATCCAGCTCCTCCGATACATTGGACGGCTCCTTCTCTGACACTCCAACTGGCTACTCTTATCAACAAGTAGATCACTGATGCAGTGGACATATAGTACCCGAAGTTCTTGGAGTCCAATATAGCCTTGCGATCATAAAAAACACATTTAACAAAGAAACAAGAAAATAATGATGTAAGCTGCTTTCAAAATGTGCTCATTGGTGGAGAGGGCTTTTCCTGTGATGGGTTGGGATGTACTAACCACTTCCATGGATTATGAGCACTGAACCATGGATTATAATCTGGTCTGGGAATTAACCCACAGTTAAGAAACACTGTCTCTCATAACATTCTGCCTGTTTCTGTGATGTACTGTTCTATGTTTAATTGGTCCATTGCGTCCACACCATTAAAACAAAAAAAAATGCTTGATTATTAAACAAAGGAAAAAGAGACAAGGTAGGCATACCACATACAAAATCCTGGAGGAACTCAGCAGCTCAGGTAGCATATATGGAAGTGAATAAATAGTCGATGTCTAGGGTAGAGACCCTTCATTAGAACTGGTAAGGAAGGGGTAGAAGCCAAAATAAGAAGGTGGGAGACAGGAAAGAGTAAAAGCTAGCAGGTGTTAAGTGAGATCAGGTGACGGGCAAGGTGCGTGGGTGGGTGGGGGAGTGGGGATTAAGTAAGAATCTGGGATGTGATTGGTGGAAGAGATAAACAGCTGAGGAAGGAAGAATCTAATAGGAGAGGACCAAGGACAATGGAAGAAAGAGAAGGAGCAGGGGTACTAGAGGGAGGTGATTGGCAGAGGAAGAGAAGGGGTGAGAGGGGAATTAGAATGGGCAATGGAAAAAGACAGAAGAAGGATGGAGTTAAATTACCCGGTTAGAGAAATTGATGTTCGTGCCTGATGGGATTTTGAGAAGATAATATGTCTAGGTTGGTGGGACTTTTAGTTTAGTAATGTGGACACTATGGGCCAACTAGCCTCATTAGAACACAGAACTGCACAACAAAGAAGTGGGCTCTTCAGCTCACAATGTCTGTGTCAAACATGAGGCCAGGTTAAACTGCCTAAACATGATCTATATCCTTCCATTATCTGCATAATCATGTGCCTATCTAAAAGTCTCTTAAACACTTCTATCATATCTGCTTCCACCACAGCCCCTGACAGCCAGTTCCAGGCACCCAGTACTCTGTATGTAAAGAAACTTCTCCACACATCATCTTCAAATCCCGGCCCCCCGGATCTTACAGATATGTTCTCTAGCATTCGACATTTGTACCTCTGTAATCTGTGAATTTGCAAATTCAATATCTTGAGTATCTTACAGAGGGCTGTTGATACAGCCACCAGTAGTCTTCCAGACAATGTGTTAAAACATAGAACATAGAACACTACAGCACAGTACAGGTCCTTCAGTCCATGATGTTGTGCCCTTCTTTTAACCTACTCTAAGATCAATCTAGCCCTTATATTCTGCTTAGCCTTCTATTTTTCTATATGCAATATGCCTAATTAAGAGTTTCTAATGTATTTGTCTCTACCATCACCCCCTGGCAGGTCATTTCACACACCTATAACACTTATCTCTGACATCCCCCATCCCTCTGACATCCTTTGCTCACCTTAAAATTATGCCCCCTTGTAATGTCTCTAAAATGCTTTTTATCATCTTGTACACCTCTCATGCACAAAGTTCAAAGTACATTTATTATTGAAGTGTGTATATATTATACAACCTTGTGATTCATCTCCAAACAGGCAACCACGAAACAAAGAAACCTAAAAGAATCCGTATATAAAACAAGAAGACTGTTGAGCACCCAATGTGCAGAGATCAAACAAATAACAACACATACAAAATGTTGGGGGAGCTCAGAAGGCCAGGCAGCATCTATGGAAAAGAGTCAACAGTTGATGTTTTGGGCCAAGACCCCTCATCAGGACTGAAAAAAAAAGATGAGCAGTCAGAGCAAGAAGGTGGGGGGAAGAGAGGAAGAAGTACAAAGTGAGAGGTGATAGTTAAAACTGGGAGAGGGTGAGGGGATTAAATAAAGAGCTGTGAAGTTGACTGGTGAAAAAGTTACAGGGTTGGAGAGGGGGTAATCTGATAGGAGAGGACAGAAGACCATAGAAGAAAGGGAAGGGGGAGGAGCACCAGAGGGAGGTGATGGGCAGGTAAGGAGATAAGGTGAAAGAGGGAAATGGGAATGGGGAATGGTGAAGGGGAGGGGGGGCAATTGCCAGAAGTTAAAGAAATCAATAGCCATGCCATCAGGTTGAAGGCTACCCAGACAGGATAGAAGGTATTGCTCCTCCAAGCTGAGTGTGGCTTCATTGTGACAGTAGAGGAGGCCATGACTGACATGTTGGAACAAGAATGGAAAGTAGATTTGAAATGGGTGTCATTGGGAGATTCCGCTTTTTCTGGCTGAGGGAGCATAGATGCTCATTGAAGCAGTCTCCCAATCCACTTCGGGTATCACCGATATACAGGAGGCCACACTGGGGCTACCAGATACAGTAGATGACCCCAACAGACTCACAGGTGAAGTGTCGACTCACCTGGAAGGACTGTTTGGGACCCTGAATGATAGTGAGGGAGGAGGTGTAGGGGCAGGTGTAGCGCATGTTCCACTTGCAAGGACAAGTGCCAGGAGAGACGAATGGAAAAAGGAGTTGTGTAGGGAGCAATCCAAGTTGGCTGATGGAAAGATGTCTTTGGTGGTGGGATCCTGCTAGAGCTGAAGGAAATCATGGAGAATTATGTGGTGGACACGGAGACTGGTAGGGTGGTGACAAGATGAACCCTACCCTAAGGGGGGGTGAGAGGATGTGGTAAGAGCTGACATGCACAAACAAATAGGATTCTGAACTGATGTCTACAAGAGAGTCTCATACTTCAGCGCAGAGCCGAGTAAACCTTGTAGAGCAGTGATCTGAACAAGCCCATCCTTTGCCTCGGGCCCCAACTCCCTGACCTTTTTAATCTGGCCCGCCATCGTTGACATCTAAACATTAGGTTCAATTGCCTTAATACACTCTGAAGCCTGGATCCTGCTGCCTCGATTCAGGCTGTAACTGACCTTTCCAATTCAGCCCGGCACTTAAGTCTCTAACCAAACATCGAGTTCAGTCAAATTGTTATGCTCTGGTGCCCAGACCTCGCCACCTCAATTTGGCCTTTGGCACGTCACTCAAATCAATCGAACCTCAGGTCTTCCTCACTCTTGGAGACGGGCCCGCCACCTTGCCTCGCCTCAGTACTGCTACAACGAATTGCCTTCAAGTCTAAAGGGAAGTTACAGACTTTTGATGATCATTTGCCAGAAAATGTCTGATTAACAGAATATTTAGTTGTTTTTATTGTTACATTAGTCATCAGCTGGAAGTTGCTGAAGGTCACCAGTGCCACCTTAAACTGAATCCATATGTTCCTTTGCTCCAAAGAGAAAAGTCCTAGCTCCATAAGATCTCCATAAGACCGATGTCCATAAGACATGCCCTATAGTCCAGGCAGCATCCTGGCAAATCTCTGAAGATTCCATATCCTTCCTATAATGAGGAACTGGAACTGAACACAATGTTGCGAGTTAACTGAACACATTATTCTGAGTTCCTTGGCCCCATGTCCTCAGGGTTTCAAACAAAATATCTTCTCAACAACTCTCTACACCTTTCACTAATGACTTTAAAGTAATGCAATCAATCTTCACATCTGACTGTCAGGGTGTGTGCACAGAAACAACACTGAGGTTCCATCACAGCTCATAATTTTCCAGCTTTTAATGCTGCGTGGAAAATTATTGGGTGGACATCGACGGTGTCAGAATGCACAATGAACAAGAAGCACTACCCAGGGGAGCAGCTGTTGTATGTTTATATAGCAGTTAGCATTATAAAAGAAATGAAATCTCACTAACAGGCCCCTTGAGATGCTACATTCAGAAGGTAATTGGTTTCTACCCCGTGATACAATTGATCAGATAAATAAATAAAATATAACGGCAGGTAGGAGCAGGCCCTGTGTATAGATATATATAAGCCTACTCTTGTAGCTCTGTTTTGTTCTGTTGCAATAATGATAACTTATTACACAAGAATCTGAGAAGACATGCTAGGATTCCATTCAATACTATGCCCATGTTGACCCTGTCAATAAGGAGCATAAAGCTATAAAAGCTGACCCTCAGGCCCCCTATGTGTATCATCTCCACTGCAATGCAACTTGAAAACATTTCCTAAATCTCAGCTTCAAATCACATTGCATTGCTAGAGACAAACAAGTTCATTCAGTAGTTTTAAACGCAAGACATTCTGCAGGCTGGTGGCATTGTAGCATCAGCGCTGGACTTCGGAGCAAAGGCTCTGGAGTTCAAATCCAGCTGGCTCCAAAATACCTGGAGAGGGATTGGCTCCGTCAGGTTTCAGGTGCCCAAGACATGCTTGTATGATGGGCAATCACCAAAAAGATTGATGCAAAAAGCTTGACATGGTGGCACCCCGACGACTTCACCAGGAGTTAAGGGTGCACGTGCACACATTCTGCAGGTGTTGGAAATCCAGAGCATCTATAGAGAGGAATAAACAGTTGACATTTCAGGCTGAGACCCTTCATCAGGAGGGGGGAAGAAGCCAGGTGGGGGGGAGGGAAATGAGTACTTCCGGTTAATATGGCACTACTGAATGCATGCAACAGTTCTCTGCTAGTTAAAAAGATAAGAAATCAGACTAAAATCTTCACTAAAAATTTTTGTTAAATTATTGCTGCAAATAGTGAAAGGGCAAGCGATGGCGAGGCGAGCTTGGGGGACAAGCTGAGTTGGTGAGTTGCAGAATCATTGTAGATGGAGTTCCGATGCCTGTCCAACTAGCCTGGGTGCGAGGTTGGATTGCTCTGGATGCCAAGAGGAGAAGTTGGTACCTGAGCAGAGGAGATTTGATTTTGATGCCTGTGCAACTGGCCTGGGAGCAAGGTTAGATCACTGTGGGTGTCAAGCTGATTTGAAGAGCTTGAAAGTAGGTTCAGGCTGGACAGCAAAACCTTGGCCTGAAGCGAGTTGCTGAGCGGCATGGTTAGGCCTGGAGCCTTTCATTGCAGTCAGATCCTAATGCAAGGTGTGGGGTACAATTCGCAGTTCAGACAATTTAAACGCCGGCCCAGATTGGAGTCGAAAACCAATTTCACTCATTCTCCACAACGTTCACTGCTTTCTCCAGGGGGCCAGATCCTTTCACTGTTCTGTCATTTGGTCAATTTAAATGCCAGCCCAGATAGCTTGAAAAGACAGGGTGTTGGAATTCATGACAATAGCCAATTTTTCTTGTTCTCCACAATGGTCACTCATGTCTGCATAATAAATGTACTCGAGCTTGAGCTTGAACATACTATCAGATGATAGTTGAGACCAGTTGAGTGGGGAGAAAGCTGAGTTTTGGAGGGGGAGATGAAGTGAGAAGCTGGGAGGTGATAGGTGGAAAAGGCACAGGGAGAGGAATCTGATAGGAGAGGAGAGTAGACCATAACAGAAATGAAAGGAGGAAGGGCACCAGATGGAGGTGATAGGCAGGTGTAGATAAGAGAAGGGGTAAGAGGGTAGCCAGGGGTTTCAGTGGCTTAAACTTGACTTGGAAAGGAGAAAAACTATATACGTTATATAAAAACTGTATCGACTCAAGACATCCCAAAGCAATTATGGATTGTTGAAATGCAAACATTGTTATAATATAGGAAATGTGACAGCTAATTTTCAAGTATCAGGATGCCACTAAGTGGAACGAGATGAAATAAATTGTAGTAATGAGATAAAGCAGATAACCTGTTTAAGCAAAATTTGTTTAAGGAGAGATATTAGCCAAGGAGATCAGGGATGGGCAGATAGAGGCTCACCTGCAAACCTGCACTTCAGACAGTGTTGCAGCCCCACATGCCTGCAACTTAAATATTAAAGGTTGAAGATTCAAAATACAAAAGTTGGAATGAATGTATCACTTGACTCAAGGACAGCTTCTATCCTGCTGTTATAAGATATTACAATCCCCTGGAATGATAAGGTAGACTCTCAACTTCACAATCTACCACTTTATGACCTTACACCCTATTGTATGCCTGCACCACACTTACCCTGCAGCTGGAAGTCTATTCTGCATTCTTAGATTCAGATTTATTTATCATGTTGTGGCGACCCACTTACTAGCGCACTCGAACCGGCCATCGCGCCGGCATAAAGGCCAGTCCCAAAAGGGCGCCAAGTCTGCTTCACCAACAAAGGGAAAAGCCCGCACGGGACTGTGAATACGTGCCCTCTACAGCATCCGCACCCGGGGAGGGCGGGATCAGGAAGGCTTTAAAGCGAGGCCGCAAAGTTCGAATAAAATCTTTTTTAACTGCAGCTCACCGACTCCGTGTCGTTATTTCAGCGCTGCGTGTAGCACACCGCTACAATTGGTGACCCCGACGGCCCAAACGATATTTGGTCCGAAGATGACCGATGCTGCATCTGTTCATGCAGTTTTGTTGAAACTGCCAAGCTTCTGGACGCTGCGACCTCACCTATGGTTCCAGCAGGCAGAAGCCCAATTCCACATTCAGCAGATAACCTCGGATGACACACGTTACTACTACATGGTGAGCTCCCTCGACCAGGAGACAGCCGCCCAGGTTGAGGAGTTCATACAGTCTCCCCCAGCAGACAGCAAATACACAGAATTCAAAGCCCTGCTCATAAGGACTTTCGGACTCTCATGGCGTGGGCGAGCTGCCCATTTACTACACCTGGATGGTTTGGGAGACAGACCTCCATCAGCTTTAATGAACGAGATGTTGTCTCTGGCCGGAGGACACAAGCCCTGCCTCATGTTTGAGCAGGCATTCCTGGAGCAGCTGCCCGAGGACATATGCCTGCTGCTGTCCGATGCGGATTTCAGCGACCCCCGGAAGGTGGCAGCCCGGGCGGACTTCCTGTGGAACGCCAAGAAGGAGAGTGGGGCGTCCGTCGCACAGATCACCAGGCCACGCTCCCAGCAGCAAACCAGACCAGGCCCGGCCACAGAGCCCGCTAACCCCAGAGGCAGGGGTGAGGAGACCAACGAACAATGGTGCTTCTACCACCAGCGGTGGGGCGCAGAAGCCCACCATTGTCGCCCACCCTGCAAGTTCTCGGGAAACACCAGGGCCAGCCGCCGCTGATGGCTACGGCGGCTGGCCATCGGGATAGCCTCCTGTATGTGTGGGACAAGTGGTCAGGATGCCGTTTTTTGGTCGACACCAGTGCCAAGATCAGCGTCTTACCTCCGATGAGTTACAACACCCGCAAAGGGCATCGGGTCCCACCCTGAAGGCCGTGAACGGCAGTACAGTAAGGACCTATGGCACCCGTATGGTGTGGCTACAGTTCGGCTCCAGCCGGTTCACATGGGACTTCACACTGGCCGTCATAGCCCAACTGCTTCTGGGTGCAGATTTTTTGTGGTCTCACAGCCTACTGGTCGACCTGCCGAGGCAGAGACTGGTACACGCCAAGACCTTTCAGACGTTCTCCCTGGGTGAAGCCCAGTTGCCAGCCCCACACCTCGACTCCATCACGCTGTCCGACAACGACTTCACCAGGGTCCTGGCGGAGTTCCCATCGGTTCTGGCACCGCAGTTCACAGCGGCCATGCCCTGACATGGCGTACAGCACCACATCCTGACCCACGGACCTCCCCTCCATGCCCGTGCTCGAAGGCTTCCCCCAGACAAGCTCCGACTGGCGAAGGAGGAGTTCAAGAGGATGGAGGAATTGGGGATCATACGGCGGTCCGACAGCCCATGGGCCTCCCCCCTGCACATGGTGCCCAAAGCGACAGGGGGCTGGAGAACATGCGGCGACTACCGCAGGCTGAACGAGGCTACCACACCGGACCGCTACCCTGTGTCGCACATTCAGGACTTTGAGGCAAACCTGCACGGTGCACGGATCTTCTCCAAGGTAGATCTCGTCCGAGGGTACCATCAAATCCCAATGCATCCGGACGACGTTCCCAAAACGGCACTCATCACCCCGTTCGGCCTTTTCGAGTTCCTCCGCATGCCGTTCGGCCTGAAGAATGCCACACAGACGTTTCAGCAGTTAATGGATGCGGTGGGACGCGACCTAGACTTCGCTTTCATCTATTTGGACGACATCCTCATAGCCAGCAGCAGTCGTCAGGAGCATCTGTCCCACCTCCGTCAACTCTGCGCCCGACTGAGTGAATACGGCCTGACAATCAACCAGGCCAAATGCCAGTTCGGGCTCGACTCCATCGACTTCCTGGGCCACAGGATCACTACAGACGGGGCAACCCCTCTGCTCGCTAAGGTAGACGCAGTCCGCCATTTTCCCCGACCCACTACAATCAAAGGCCTGCAGGAATTCGTGGGTATGGTAAATTTCTACCACCGCTTCCTCCCTTCAGCTGCCCAAATCATGCGCCCCCTGTTCGCCCTGATGTCAGGTCCGGGCAAGGACATTACCTGGGACGAGGAGTCCGCCGCCGCTTTCATTAAAACGAAAGAAGCCTTGGCAAATGCCGTGATGCTAGTGCACCTCAGAATGGACGTCCCAACCACCCTCACAGTGGACACATCTAACACGGCAGTCGGTGGGGTACTGGAGCAACTCATCGAGGGTCGCTGGCAACCCCTGGCATTTTTCAGCAAACACCTGCGACCACCCGAGCTCAAATACAGTGCTTTCAACCGGGAATCCGCTATACCTGGCAATCCGGCATTTCAGTTGCTTCTTAGAAGGTAGGCCCTTCACCGCGTTCACGGACCACAAGCCGCTTACCTTTACGTTCACGAAGGTGTCCGACCCCTGGTCATCCCGCCAGCAGCGCCATCTGTCCTACATCTCTGAATACACGACGGATGTCCGGCACGTCTTGGGTAAGGACAATGTCGTGGCGGACGCACTCTCTCGCCCTAACATTCATGCCTTTTCCCAAGGGGTAGACTTTGAGGCGCTGGCAGAGTCGCAGCAGGCAGACGAGGAGATCCCGAGTTACAGAACTGCAGTGTCCGGTTTGCAGCTCCAGGACCTCCCCGTGGGCCCGGGTGAGAGAACCCTACTGTGAGACATCACCACCGGCCAACCCCGTCCTGTCGTCCCGGCAGCCTGGCGGCAACGCGTTTTCAACTCCATTCACAACTTAGCGCACCCCTCCATCAGGACAACTGTCCAGATGGTCTCCAGCAGATTTGTTTGGCACGGACTCTGCAAGCAAGACAGTGAATGGGCCAAAATGTGCATGCAGTGCCAAACAGCCAAGGTGCAGCGGCACACCAAAGCCCTGCCGCAGCAGTTCCACCCCACCCACTGGCGTTTCGACCACATTCATGTGGATATCGTGGGCCCCCTGCCAGTGTCGCATGGAGCGCGGCACCTCCTCACTATCATGGACCGGTTCACCAGATGGCCAGAGGCGGTCCCGCTCACCGACACCACCTCCGAATCTTACGCCCAAGCCCTGATCGCCACCTGGGTGTCCCGCTTTGGTGTACCGGCCCACATTACCTCCAACAGAGGCGCCCAGTTCACCTCCAGCCTGTGGTCAGCTATGGCCAGCCTTTTGGGGACTCAGCTGCACCACACAACTGCCTACCACCCACAGTCGAACGGGCTAGTGGAGCGTTTCCACCGTCACCTGAAGTCAGCTCTCATGGCCCGCCTGAGAGGAGCTAACTGGGTGGACGAGCTTCCCTGGGTCCTACACGGAATCCGCATGGCGCCCAAAGACGATCTGCACACCTCGTCAGCCGAGTTGGTGTACGGTGCAACCCTGGTCGTCCCCGGGGAGTTCATACCAGCCCCAAGGGGGCACGAGGAAGAACCTGCAGCAGTCCTGGGCAGACTACGCGAGAGGCTCGGCAACCTGGCCCCTGTACCCACTTCGCAGCATGGGCAGAACCCGACCTGCGCACCCAAAGACCTGCAGAACTGTAAGTTTGTGTTTGTACGAAGGGGCGGGCATCGGCCACTGCTACAGCAGCCCTACGAGGGGCCGTTTACGGTGATCAGGAACAACGGGTCCACATTCGTGCCGGATGTTGGGGGGAGAGAGGAGGTTTTCACGGTGGACCGACTCAAACCGGCCCATGTGGACCTGGCGCAACCGGTCGAGTTTCCGGCACCGTGGTGCAGAGGCCGACCTCCCAAACAGGGTCCGGCCCAGACTGTGGACATTGGGGATGTATCGCCGGTTCTGGGGGGGGGGGGGGGGGTGGTTATGTGGCGACCCACTTCCTAGCGCACTCGAACCGGCTCACAAATAGCCAGCATAAAGGCCAGTCCCAAAAGGGCGCCAAGTCTGCTTCACCAGCAAGGGGAAAAGCCCGCACGGGACTGTGAACATGTGCCCCCTACAGCATCCACGCGCGGGACAGGACTGTGAATACGTGCCCCCTACAGCATCCGCGCCCGGGGAGGGCGGAATCAGGGAGGCTTTAAAGCGAGGCCGCGAAGTTTGAATAAAATCTTTTTTAACTGCTGTTTACCGACTCCGTGTCGTTATTTCAGCGCTGGGTGTAGCACACCGCAACAATGTGTACATTGAAACATTCAATGAAGTATGGTGTTTATGTAAATAACCACAGCATGAGTGCAATCTGGAATCACATCTGACACACCTTCCCATCCATGTTAAATATACCCATGTATCCACCTTGTATTTGGTTATTTATTTATTTATTGTAATATTGTGTGAATCAGCCTTGCTGGCTCCTCAAGACATGCTGCCCAGCAACCCCAATTTATCCTTAGCCTAATCACGGGACAGTTTACAATGACCAATTAACCTACCTGCTGGTATGTCTTTGGTCTGTGGGAGGAAACCCACACAATCACAGAGAGAATGTACAAACCCTTTACAGACAGTGGGTTGTTGGTATTTTAAAGTGTTGTGCTAATCACTACACTACCATACCATCCCAAATCCCATGAACAAAGTATTAAATGGAGGTTCCATCTGCACTCACAGAACAATTTAAAAGATCTCATAACAAAATTTAAAATATTTTAACACCCACTGATTATCACAGAAATACATTGGCTCAGAAAAGGGGTTCCCAATCTTTTTTTATGCCGTGGACCAATACCATTAAATAAGGCGTCCATGAACAGCAGGTTGGGAACCTCTGGCCTAGAAGTTCTACAAAGCAAACTTCATGTATTTTACACATCAGTAATTCCATGAAAGTATTCTTGATTAAGAAGATTCTTAACTTTGGAACTTTGAACTAGAACTCCACTTTCCTTCAGCTTCACTTTGAACCTATGTTGGCATCTATCCTTGTATGGTTCTGAAAACAAAACAAAAGACTGCAAGTTGGGAGTCTTTTGTTTTCTTTCTCAAGCACCCCATTAAAAGAGTAAGAGCAGTAGCATGGCACAATTCCATTCTTTAGTGGGATATTTTATTATGGGTCAGTTTTACTTCATTCTGTGTTTGTCCCTCTGCAGAATTTTTTAAAATGCTAAGCTTGCAATCACTGTGTTGTAGCTTATCCTGTGTGTCCCCTGCTTCTAGCCTGCTTTGAGATGCTTGCTGCTGCATTAGTTGAAAAATACAGATGTAAAATGACCAGATAGTGAACTCCTAGATTATTTCAAGTTGATCATCCAATTGACCACCACTAGATGGAGCCTTAACCCTCACTCCTATTAAACATGGGAGGCCAAGTGTGCCTGTCCTGTCCGTCTGTCAGGGTTAAGGCCAATGTAGATTCATGGATGATTCCAACAACTGCCCTTATATAATCTTTGGCACAAACTCCTCCCTGTCCCATGGACAGCTTTTAAAAGCCTCTTCAAAATCAACAGAAAAGGTTTTCAATCATTTCAAACACAACTTATACTTACAAGTGTGTTTGGATATGGCAACTTTGTACCTGCCAGTGACTTGTGGTGTTCCACAGGGGTCTGTGTTGGGAACATTTCTTTATATGTTATATGTCAATGATTTGGATGATAGAATTGATGGCTTTGTGACCAAGTTTGCAGATGATATGAAGATAGGTGGAGAGGCCAGTAGAGTTGAGAAAGCAGGGAGGCTGCAGAAGGACTTAGACAGATCAGGAAAATGGGCAAAGAAATGGCCTAATTTTGTTCCTATATCTTATGGTCTTATGGTCTAAATTTCTGGGCTTCTAATTCTTTGAGATATAGTCTGAAGATACAGTTACCAATAATGACAATTAAACCTGTACTGAAGAGCTATAAAAGAGGAAAAGCTATTGTACCAGCTCAGTTCCACCCTCTCGGCCTTGGAAATCTGGGTCCAGTGGTATGAGTAGTTGTCACAACTGAGGTCTGCTTTGGTTGCAGAAGATGACCATGACTTCTTCTGTGCCTTGTCATGCCCTTTGCTCTCCACAAAGCATTACAGAACTGCCTTCCTGGCTGTTTGAATTTCACTGTTGATCTCATTTATTCATTTAGAGATATTGCATGGAACAGGCCCTTTCAGCCCAATGAGCCGCACCACCCAGCAACCCACCCATTTAACCCCAGGACAATTTACAATGACAAATTAACTTACTAACTAGTATGTCTTTGCAGTGTGGGATAAAACCAGACCACCCAAAGTGAACCCACATGCACACAGAACGAACATGCAAACTTTCTTACCATAAGACATAGGAGCAGAATTAGGCTATCTGGCCCATTGAGTCTGTTCCAGCATTCAATCATGGCTAATCCTTTTTCTCTATCTCCTTCTCAAACCCAGTTCCTGGCCTTCTCCCCATAACCTTATAGCCTTTGATGCCATGTCCAATCAGGAACCTATCAATCTCTGCCTTAAATTCACCAATGACCTGGCCTCCACAGCTGCCTGTGACAACAAAGTCCACAAATTCAACACCCTCTGGCTGAAGAAATTTCTCCACATCTCTGTTTTGAAAGGGCACTCCTCTAACCTAAGACTGTGCCCTCCTGTCCTAGACTCTCCACCATAGGAAACATCCTTTCCACACTTACTCTGTCTCGGCCTTTCAACATTCGAAAGATTTCAATGAGATCCTCCCCCATCCTTCTGAATTCCAGTGAGTACAGACCCATGAAACGTTCCTTGTATGATAACCCTCTTATTCCTAGAAACATCCTTGTGAACCTCCTCTGGACCCTATCCAATGCCAGCACATCTTTTCTATGATGAGGGACCCAAAACTGTTCACAATACTCAAGATGAGGCCTCACCAGTGTCTTATAAAGCCTCAGCATCAATCCCTTGCTTTTGTATTCTAGACCTCTTGAAATGAATGCTGATATTTCATTTGCCTTCCTCACCAATGACTCAACCTACAAGTTAACCTTCAGGGTGTTATGTACAAGGACTCTCAAGTCCCTCTACATCTCAGATTCCTAGATTTTCTCCCCATTTAGAAAATAGTCCACACATTTATTTCTACTTCCAAAGTGTATGACCATGCATTTTCCAACTTACAGAGGATACCAGAACTGAACTCCAAACTCCGATGTCCCAAGCTGTAATAGCATTGTGCTAACCACTACACTACCATGGTGGCCCATCCAATGGAGATGACTTTGCATGCTAGGACAGGCATGCCTCTATCTCACCAGAGTATGAGCCCATTGACTACTTTCACCTGGTTTAGCCCACCTGCAGAAGCAATGTACTGGGATGTGGAGCCACAGGTGACAGCTATAGGTTAAGTGGGGACAAAGGTGAGTGAGTGAGGATAAAATACAACTCTGATTATACAACTCCATTATCTGATTTCTTTTGAAACACCCAATAGTTTGCCATGTGATTCATCTGGTTTCCCACATTCTATTTAAACCCTCTGGGACCCCAAAGCTACTGTCCTTATAAAATCACTAGAGCACCATTTTCCAGAGTCTCTTTACGCTTACCTGCACTGTTCATTGGAATATTTACACTATTTCTCTATAGCATGTAAAAAAAATAATTTAAAATGTGTCTGGATATCATAGGCAAGAGAAATTCTGCAGATGCTGGAAATCCGAGCAACACGCACAAAATGCTGTAGGAACTCAACAGGCCAGGCAGCATCTATGAAGAAGAGTTTAGTCAATGTTTCAGGCCAAGACCCTTCATCAGGACTGAGGAAAAGATGAGGAGTCAGAATATCATAGGAGTCAAACTGCAAAAGTTTTGAAAATTGACTATTCCTCCCCAAAACAGATGCACCTCAACGTGTTAAGTTCCTCCAATAGATCATTCATTGGTCCAGATTCCAGCACTTGTTGTCTCTTCTGTCTCCCATCAGTGAAATTTGCCATTGCAGCACTGTCCAATTCCTAAGGGTGCCAGATTATCAAAATTTTACTGTGGCTTGTCATTTTCCAACAGAATAGCTAATAATTAAACTAAATCAATCCAGAATTGACTATAAAGATATCTTTTTCTGGCATGAGTGTAATGGGTCTACTCATGTTTATGACTGTAACAGAATGGTGCTTCATCAGATGTTACAGCAAGCTTTCAACCAAAGTGGTTGTTTTTTAAAGAGGACAAAATAGGAGGTGCTGCCTCAAGAAGGCAATATCTATCATCAAAGATTCCCACCAGCTGAGCTATGCCATCTTCTTACAGCTCCTATTGGACAGGATGTACAGGAGCCTGAGGTCCCACACCAGATTCAAGAACAGCTACTTCCCTTCAACCATGCTGTTGTTACCACCTGGCTAAACCCTGTTCACTACAGTTTAGCCACACTTTTAGAATATTGCACAAAAGTGAACTTTATTTTTGTATGTTTTACCTGTGCTTCCTTGCAAAAATTGCGTATAATTTATGTTCTTCTTGTGAATGATGCTGTTCACTGGTGATGCTGCTGGAAGTAAGTTTTTCATTCCACCTGTTCATACTTGTGCATATAACAGTAAATTTGACTTTGAATTTAAGAATGAAAGGGGGGAAATTCCGGAACTTAATGCTCAGGCAGTTCGGATTCAGGTTCAGATACAGATTCAGATAATTTTCCACGTATTGATTGGGACTCTCATACTGTTAAAGGTCTGGACAGGTTAGAATTTGTAAAATGTGTTCAGGAAAGTTTTCTAAATCAATATATAGAAGTACCGACTAGAGAGGATGCAATATTAGATTTTTTATTAGGAAACGAGTTAGGACAGGTGACAGAAGTGTGTGCAGGGGAACACTCGGGTTCCAGTGATCATAACACCATTAACTATGATCATGGATAACAATAGATCAGGTCCTCTGGTTGAGGTTATAAACTGGAAAAAGGCCAATTTTGAAGAAATGAGGAAGGATCTAAAAAGCGTGGATTGGGACAGTTTGTTCTCTGGCAAGGATATCGTTGGTAAGTGAGAGGCCTTCAAAGGAGAAATTTTGAGGGTGCAGAGTTTGTATGTTCCTGTCAGGATTAAAGGCAAAGTGAATAAGAATAAGGAACCTTGGTTCTCGAGGGATATTGGAACTCTGATAAAGAAGAAGAGAGAGATGTATGACATGTATAGGAAACAGGGAGCAAATAAAGTACTTGAGGAGTATAAAAAGTTCAGAAACATACTTAAGAAAGAAATCAGGAGGGCTAAAAGAAAGCATGAGGTTGCTTTGGCAGTCAAGGTGAAGGATAATCCAAAGAGCTTCTACAGGTATATTAAGAGTAAAAGGATAGTAAGGGATAAAATTGGTCCTCTTGAAGATCAGAGTGGTCGGCTATGTATGGAATCAAAAGAAATGGGGGAGATCTTAAATGGGTTTTCTGCGTCTGTATTTGCTAAGGAAACTGGCATGGAGTCAATGGAAATAAGGCAAACAAGTAGTAGTGAGGTCATGGAACCTATACAGATTGAAGAGGAGGAGGTGCTTGCTATCTTGAGGCAAATTAGAGTAGATAAATCCTCAGGACCTGACAGGGTATTCCCTTGGACCTTGAAGGAGACTAGTATTGAAATTGCAGGGGCCCTTGCAGATATATTTAAAATGTCAGTATCTACAGGTGAGGTGCCGGAGGATTGGAGGATAGCTCATGTTGTTCTGTTGTTTAAAAAAGGCTCTAAAAGTAATCTGGGACATTATAGGCCGGTAAGTTTAATGTCGGTAGTAGGTAAATTATTGGAAGGAGTACTAAGAGATAGGATCTGCAAGTATTTAGATAGACAGGGACTTATTAAGGGGAGTCAACACGGCTTTGTGCATGGTAGGTCATGTTTAATAAATCTATTAGAGTTTTTTGAGGAGGTTACAAGGAAAGTGGATGAAGGGAAGGCAGTGGATGTTGTCTATATGAACTTCTGTAAGGCCTTTGACAAGGTCCCACATGGGAGGTTAGTTAGGAAGGTTCAGTCGCTAGGTATACATGGTGAGGTAGTAAATTGGATTAGACATTGGCTGAATGGGAGAAGTCAGAGAGTGGTAGTGGAGGATTGCTTCTCTGAGTGGAGGCCTGTGACTAGTGGTGTGTCACAGGGATCAGTGCTGGGTCCATTGTTATTTGTCATCTATATCAATGATCTGGATGATAATGTGGTAAATTGGATCAGCAAATTTGCTGATGATACAAAGATTGGAGGTGTAGTGGACAGTGAGGAAGGTTTTCAAAGCTTGCTGATGGATCTAGACCAGCTGGAAAAATGGGCTGAAAAATGGCAGATGGAGTTTAATATGGACAAGTGCGAGGTATTGCATTTTGAAAGGAAAAACCAAGGTAGAACATACAAGGTAAATGGTAGGGCACTGAGGAGTGTAGTAGAACAGAGGGATCCAGGAATACAGATACAAAATTCCCTAAAAGTGGTGTCACAGGTAGATAGGGTAGTAAAGAGAGCTTTTGGTACATTGGCCTTTATAAATCAAAGTATTGAGTATAAGAGTTGGAATGTTATGGTGAGGTTGAATGTTATTGGTGAGGCCGAATTTGGAGTATTGTGTGCAGTTTTGGTCACTGAATTACAGGAAGGATATTAATCAGGTTGAAAGAGTGCAGAGAAGGTTTTACAAGGATGTTGCTGGGACTTGAGAAAACTGAGTTACAGAGAAAGGTTGAATAGGTTAGGACTTTATTCCCTGGAGTGTAGAAGAATGAGGGGAGACTTGATAGAGATATATAAAATTATGATGTGTATAGATAGAGTGAATGCAAGCAGGCTTTTTCCACTGAGGTTAGGGGAGAAAAAAACTAGAGGACATGGGTTAAGGGTCAAGGGGAAAATGTTTAAAGGGAACATTGGGGGGGCTTCTTCACACAGAGTGTGGTGGGAGTATGGAATGAGCTGCCAGATGAAGTGGTGAACTTTTAACATTTAAGAAAAACTTGGACAGGTACATGGATGAGAGGTGTATGGGGGGATATGGGCTGGGTGCAGGTCAGTGAGACTAGGCAGAAAAATGGTTCGCACAGCCAAGAAGGGCCAAAAGGCCTGTTTCTGTGTTGGAATGTTCTATTGTTCTGTGGTTCTATGGTTCTACAGCTTCAGTTATTTATCATGTGTAATTATTTATTATTATTTATTATTATTTATTATTTATCATATTGAAACACACAGTGAAATGTGTCGTCTGCATTTACAAACAAAATAAACTGAGGATGTGCTGGAGGCAGCCCTCAAGTGTTGCTACACATCCTGATGCCAACATAGTGTACCCACACTATTCAGCAGAACAACAGCAAAACAAGCTCCTTTCCTCCTTCCCATCTACACAGACACAGACTTCAGCCTACATTGTACTCGCAGACTTGCAGACCCGGGACTTTGGTCGTTCAGTGGAAAGCACAGCTGACAATGATGGAGCAATTAAATTCAAGAATGGCCCCTCTGACTATTCTGAACAAGGCCAATGTCCTATATTGACCATGCCGACATCTGCAGGGTTGGTACAGGGTTCAATGATACACCTCTATCCTGACAACATTTATCTCTGTCTGGAGAAATTGGGGGGAGTTACATTTTTTAGTTAACTTGAGGGAGAGGGAGTGAGCATGAATTCATAAAACATACACTCAGTGGCCACTTTGTTAGGTACACCTATACACCAACTCATTAATGCAAATACCTAACTAACCAATCATGTGGCAGCAACTTAATGCATAAAAGCATGCAGACATGGTCAAGAGGTTCAGTTGCTCTTCAAACCAAACATCAGAACGGGGAAAAAATGTGATCTAAGTAATTTTGACCGTGGAATTCTAAGACTTTCACACACAACAGTATCTAGAGTTTAAAGAGAATGATGTGATAAAAAAAAACAGTGAGTGGCAGTTCTTGTCAATGAGAGAGGTCAGAGGAGAATGTCTAGACTGGTTCAATCTAACAGGAAGGTAACAGTAATAACATTTTGTTACAACAGCTGTGCGCAGAAGAGCATCTTTGAATGCACAACACATTGAACCTACGGCAGCAGAAGACCATGAACATACACTCAGTGGCTACTTTATTAGGTACAGGAGGAACAGCACAGGATCAAGCCTTTCAGCCCACAATGTCTGTGTTAACCATGATGCCAATTTAAATTGCACATGCTTGCTCGTGATCAAAATCCCTCCAATCCACGTTAGTTCATGTGTCTATCTAAATGCCTCTTGAACACTGCTATCATTTCTGCTTCTTTCATCTCTCCTTACGGCATATTCCAGGCTCCAAGCACTCTCCTATTGAAAGCCTGATAAATTTCCACTAATAACCAATGGCTTTAAATAGCCCAACTCAGTACACTCAGCACACAAGGTATCATGGTCCTGGCCATTAATTCCCCATTTTCTCCTAATTTCCTTTGATGGTGGCACACCCGGTTTTCATCAAGACCTGCAGTATAGAGCACCGGCTTTGCACTCACTAGTTGCCAGATCATTTGTTTTAGCCAGTTTGGTAATTAACATTGCCAGCTGCTTAGGATTGTGTGTTCTAAATTTTACTCAAGTACCAAGGTTTACCAGTGAAACTTTGTCTCTCTGTGTCAAGATAAGGATTCCAAGTCAAGAGAATTATTGTCTACCGCTTGTCTTTCTACACTCCATGTCAAGATAAGTTCTGCCTGCCTCCTGCTTTCCTGTTCACCCTCCTGTTTGCCGTTCAGCTCCAGCCACTCCCACACCCTTGTCTGCATCCTAACTCAATATCCATGCCAGTGACTTCATTTGGGTTGCAACACAAGGTGCTTGAGAGTGATACAGTCACAGGACAGTATACATACAGCATTCACACCAAGCCTGTAGAGTTCATCTGATAGTACCAGATATTTTAGCCCAGGGGTCACTTCCTGCCCGAGACTGAAGGATGTCCTGTTAGATAAGAGATGAGGAGGGATCTCTTTAGCCAGAGGTTGACAGTGTTCTATATAACTCAGGGCTCTGATGAATCACCAACATGTGGAAGGAAGAACTGGTCTGAATAGTTTGGTATTAGAATTGGTATTGGTATTGGCTTGTTATTGTCACATGTAGCCAGATGCAGTGAAAAGCTTGTCTTGCATATTGTATGTTCAGATCAAATCATTACACAGTGCATTGATCAAGCATATGGTAAAACAAAAATAATGCAGAATAAAGTGTAAGAACTACTGAAATAATGCCTGCAGGTAAATGATAAAATGCAGGGTCATAACAAGATAGATTGAAAGGACAAGTGTCCATTTTATCGTACAGGAGGACCATTAACAGTGGGATAGAAGCTGTCCTTGAGCCTGGTAGTACGTGCTTTTAGGCTTTTGTATCTCTGCCTGATGGGAGTGAGGATAAGAGAGAATGTCTGGGGTAGGTGGGGACTTTGATTATGCTGTCTGCTTTACTGAGGCATCAAGAAGTATAGACAGAGTCTATAGAGGGGAGGCTGGTTCTATAGGAGTGAACATCAGGGAGAGCAACCAAAATCAGCTCTCGCCTCCGATCTGGGCTGACACTTAAATTGTCTAAACAGCAGATCATACATCACATTAGGACCCAGTTACTGCGGATGGCTGAGGGTTTACACCACACCTCCCAGTGTCTTGCTCTGGGCCCAGATTTTGCCGCCCAGCCTAAAGCCACTGTCAACCTCTTCAAATCAGCTTGGCGCCCAGTGTGAGCCAACCTTTCACCCAGGCCAGTTGTACAGGCAGATGGTACAGTGGTTAGAGCAGAATCTGGCCACACAATCTTCAGCATACAGGGAGGGGGCTGAGGATACAACCTTAAAGCACGAGTGTTTAGAATAATCAAGGCTGAGGTGTTGCTGCCTATCCTTACTTTTTGTGGCTTGTTGGTCAAAATTTCAAAGATCCCGTTGCAATTTATTTCAGGATGTAAAATTCAAAATAATGTGATAGATTTTTAGCTCTAAGCTCAAACATGCTGTTACAGACTGGTTTATATCAGTTCTTTAGCCCTTCAAATTTTGGTCCATTAATTAGATTGCAAGTTTTGTAATGGTGTAGTTCCTGGGCATAGAGCAAGGCAATATTGTTCAGTATAGTGATTTAACCACAGGATTATTCATCACATATAAAATAAAAAGTAACAGATGGCAATGTGCTGAATATGAGAGCCTTGGTAACTGTGCCTGTGAAAGGTTATCTGTTCAAACCCAATTTCAGAAACACAATCACGAAAGTCTGGGCTGTCACAGTGGTGTGTCTACTGAGGAAGTGCTCTGCTGACAGAACTGCCATCTTTCCAATGAGATGGCAGATTGAAGCCCCAGCCAGGAAAGCTCCCATGGAACCATTTGGAAGAAGAGCAGGGCCGCTATTTATCCTTCAACCAACACTTCTAAAATGGGTCATCTACTCTTCATTATCTTCCAGTTTGTTGGGAGATCCTCTCCTATCAAATTCCTCCTTCTTTACCTTTTCCACCTATCACCTCCCAGCTTCTCACTTCATCCCTTTTCCCTACCCAGCTTGCACACTTTGCACTTCCCCCCACCTTCTTATTCGAGTTTTTTCCCTATCCTTTCCAGTCCTAATGAAGGGTCTTGGTCCAAAATGTCAGTCTTTATTCCTTTCCATAGATGTTACATTAATGTGCAGAGTTTTTTGAGAATTTTGTGTGTATTACTCTGGATTGTCAGCTGCTATAGAATCTGTTATGCTTATGCGGTTAAGAGATCCTTCTCTGGAATGTTGTGCAATGTTCTTGTGCAATTTTTTGTACACTTGCACTTCAAAAGGTATGGATGCCATCCTGGTGTAACTAGTGGATCCATTTCTTTGAATTCAATCCTGACTTCAGGTTCTGTCCATGTGAAATGAGAATCAGAATCAAAATCAGGTTTATTATCACTGACATATGTCATGACATTTGTTGTTTTGTAGCAGCACTGCAGTGCAATATATAAAATATACTATAAATTACAATAAGAAGTATATAAAAAGAAATTTAATGTAGTGCAAAAGAGTGCAGAAAGGGTGAGGTAGAACAAAGATATTGAGGTAAGAGGAAAAATAGTGAGATTGCATGTTCTCCCTGTGAGAATATGGGTTTCCTCCAGGTGTACCAGTCCCCTCCTACATTCCAAATTTGTGCAGATCAGCAGGTTCAATGGCTGATGTAAATTACCTCTTGTGTCTCGTTAAGAGATAGAATGGACACCACGGTAGTGTAGTGATTAGTGTAATGCTATTACAGTAAAGTTTTCCCATAAATCAGAAAATACAACCTCTGGTAATTTCTCCTCTCTTCTCCTTCTCTCTTTTCCATTCCCCATTCTGTGGCCCTTCTCAGCCCTTCCCTTCACCTCACCTGCCCATCTCCTCCCTCTGCTGCCTCTGCTCCTTCCCTTTCTCCCATAGTCCACTATTTTCTCCTATTAGATTCCTTCTTCTTCAGCCCCTCATCTCTTCCACCTCTTACCTCCCAGCTTATTCTCCATCCCCGCCCCCACCTCTGTCTCACCTGGTTTTACCTATCAACTTCCCCTCCCCTCCACCTTATTATTCTGGCTCCTGCCCCCTTCTTTCCCAGTCCTGATGAAGGGTATTGGTATGAAACTTCAGTTCTTTATGCTCCTCCATAGATGCTGCCTGATCTGCTGAGCTCCCCCAGAATTCTATGTGTGCTATGAAAGTTCAACTTTCTGACCTATTCTGTCATTCGATATAACTATTGCACAGACGACCATATTTCTACTCTCTCTGTAACGATGCCTTGTATATCTAGAAAGATGCCCATCTCCTTATTAAAGATATTTAGTGGCTTGGCCTCAACAGCTTTCTGTGGTAAAGAATTCTACAGGTTCACCACCTTCTAAGGGAAGATGCTGTATATCTCCCCATCTCCTTATGTTAGTCTGAAATGTCTTACTCCGTAACTTGAGATTGTGATCTCCCTCCCCCTCAACACCCCCCCCCCCCAGGTCTTGACTGCCTTTCTGCTATCCAGCTCGTGGAAACATCCAAGTGGTCAAGCCCTGTTAGAATTAGAGTCATAGAGCAGAAACAAGCCCTTCAGTCCACACTGAACCATTATTCTGCTTAGAACCATTAACCTTTACCTAGACTGTAGCCCTCATGCTTCTCAAATATGTGTACAAACTTCACTTAAAAATTGAAATCAAACCTACATCCACCTCTTCTGCTGGCAGCTCGTTTCACATTCTCACCAGATACTGTATGCTTATATGTTTCAATGAAATCTCCTCTCATTCTTCTATGCCCAGTGAATATCGGCCTCACTGGCCAAATATCTCTTTACATCCTTCTCTCACAATCCCAGGTGTCTGTCCAGAGAATCTTGGCTGCACTTTCTCCAAGGAGAGTATATCATTTAGCAGATAAAGAGTCCAAACCTGCAGGCACAGTCTCATGACAGCTTGTATTACTGCAGTGAGACATTTTTGCTTCTTAGTCAAAACATTTTACTACAAAAGCCAAAATACCATCTGCCCTCTTAACTGCTTGATGCAACCATATGTTTTCTTTCAGTGACTGGAATGAAGGACACCTGTAGTATTTCCATTTTTACATCAATATTTCCCAATCACTTCCTATGTTAAAAATACTCTGTCTGCTTGTACTGTACTGTACTGTTCTATGTTCTATATTCCAGTACTGCACCTACCATGTATCTGCTCACTTGCTTAAATCACTTTGAAGCCACTTTGCAATTCCACCCAATTCCACATTGTCGGCAGATTTAAATGTATTGCACAGGAAAAAAATGAAAGGGCTAAATGGGAGGGAAGTGTTAGATTGATCTTGGAGTAAGTTAAAAAGTCAGCACAACAATATAGCTGAAGAGCCTGTACTATGCTGTACCATTCCATGTTCTAAAACAATACTGAGCAGGATGATGTCTTTGTTTGCTAAACTACATTATTTTTTGTAGAAAGGGAATCTTATTTACCCTAGTCAAGATGAGGATGGGAAAATTATCTGTACTGTGCTGTAATGGTCTATGTTCTATGTTTTATGTTCTAGAAAGTATTACATTGGTGGAACTCTCTGGTTCAAGCAGCATCCATGGGGGATAAGGAATTGTCAGTATTTCAGTTTGGGACCCTGCTTCAACCCAAAACACAGACAACTCCTTTCCCTCTCCACCAATGCTATTTGACCAGCTGAGATCCTCCAGCAGTTTGCTTTGTATGGTACAATGAAAAACATTGCATGCCATCCACACAAATCATTTCTGCATATCAGTACAATGTGGTAAACATTAACAGAATGCAGAATAAAATGTTACAGAGAAAGTGCAGTGCAGGCAGACAATAAGGTGCAAGGTTATAATGAGGTAGATTGTGAGGTCAAGACTCCATCTTATCATACTAGGAGATGATCTAATAGTCTTCTAAAAACATGCTTTCAGGCTTCTGTGTCTTCTACCCAGCAGGAGGAAGGAGAAGAGAGATTGACAAGAGTCTGTGTGATTTTTGATTATGTTGGCTGTTTTACTGAGGCAGCGAGAAGTACAGATAAAGTCCAGGAAGGAGACTTTGGCTTCCATGATGCACTAAGTAGTCTCCACAGCTCAATACAGTTTCTTGCAGTCTTGGGCAGAGCAGCTGCCATACCAAACTTTGATGCATTCCCCAAATTACTTGCAATCCCATGTGATTATTTTTTCCCATTAGTCCCTTATAAAAGGTCTGAAAATTCATCTGTATCACATCTATGTATTCTCCTGTATCTATTCCATCAGTTATACCCTCAAAAAAAGTCACCAGTAGATTTGCCAAAGACAATTTCCCATTCATAAATCCATGTTGACTTTGTCTTATGGGGATATGCTTATTTTGTCATGTAAATTATGTATAATTTATGGTAATTTAAGTTAGTGTTAAGTTATGTTTGTCATGTTATAATATACTGTGCTTTCTGCAGACAACTAATATTCACGGTAATTTCTGTCTTGAATATGTATACTCATTATAATAAAAGAACTTAACTCACTTGTTATTTTCTAACCAGCTTGTTCTCACGTCTTTAATACAGTAGGCAGCTACATTGGCCATAATCAGCCTTTGTCCTGATCAGAGTTGACCATACTGTATATTTCAGGATATGGCATGATCTGTAATGGAGGGCACACAAAGAAATCTTTTCTCCATATTTTGGTACATTTGATAATAATTAACAAATACAAATATTCAATTAGTAGCTCAGATTGAAGGTGATTGTAAATCAGACAATATTTAAACAGAAAAGTTGTTGAACAAGAAACAGGTAACCAAAAACTTAGTCAAGGGGATGGGATTGAGCAGATTAGCAGTTAATAGCAAACAATAAAGCCAACATGTTTTTATCACATTAACAATTCAATTAATAAGATGACTGAGTCTTTAGACCCCCAACTTTATTGACATTAAAACCAAGGCCATACACAGATATGGTATATTCCATAAATTACACATTTTGCAGTATACAGTTAAAAATGTTTTCATCAAAAATAGGGAACAAGAGCAAGGACATGGGTTACCAACAAGAAAAAAAAGTATGTCCCTTTGTAACTGACTCTGTTAGGTTCTTGATTAGAAAGGGTGTCAAAGGTTATGGGGAGAAGCAGCAGAATTGGGTTGAGAGGGAAAATAAATCAGCCATGATAGAATGGTGGAACAGACTCAATGGGCAGAATGGCCTAATTCTGCTCTTATGTCTTATGGTCTCTTCAGTTACAACACAATGTCATGGAAGATGATGAAACTGGAATCCTCTACTCCAGAGGATAATGGAGGTGAGAACATTGGAGGTATTTAAAGAGGAAGGAATTGAGAGCTACATATAGGAAGAAGAAATGAGGGCCTCGGCCATTATTATATTGACTGGCAAAATTTCTTTCCTGACAATACAGCCCAAACGCTCAACATCTAGTACCTGATAGGGGAAAGGGGTCACGTAATTAGAAACAACATTGCCTCCACATTCCTAGCATGGAAACATATTCCTTATTGTCACGACATACAGAGTTTCAGGAGTCCCAGACTACAAGTGCATCATGCAGACTGTGGTACTATAGAAAGATATCTCACCAGCATCTTCCTAAAGATGGAAAGGTTTGGTGATCAATGTTGTCTTTGTCAAAATCACTTAAAACAATGAAGTGAGAGAGGCAAAATGGTAATGTAGGGTGGCTCAGTAGCATAGCTGGTAGAACTGCTGCCTCCAGATTCAGTGACCCAGGTTCAATCCTGACCTCAAATACTATCAGTGTGGAGTTGGCATGCTGGAGTTTCCTTCCTCATGCTGAAGGCATAAAAGTTGGTATGTTAATTGACCACTGTAAATTGCTCCTTATGTGTACATGTGTGGTAGAATCTGGGAGGAGCTGATGGGAATTTGAGGAGAATAAAATGGGATTAGTGTAAAAGTGGCTGGTGTTGACATAGTGGGTCAAAAGTCCTATTACCATGCTTATGATTTTGTGGCACGCAAACACACACAATGCCTCTTACTCTACATCAAGAAACAGCATGGTCCAGGAGAAGATTTGGTGGAGTGACGAAAGAAGGAGATTCATTCAGTTACTACAGTGGTTCCACATTAAAGTTCAAAGTACAAAGTAAATTTATTATCAAAGTACATATTGTATTTGGGGGCAGGGATCCAGAATATGAGAGAGGATAGCAAGAGGAAGAATAAAGGACAGGTGGGGACTACACGGTTCTGGAATATTAAGTGTGTAGTAGAGAAAGGTGAGGCAGAACAAGTGATAAGGAGGACACATGTACAGAGGGATGGTCTGTCGGAACATGGAGTTAAATGTGTTGAAAGAAGAAGTAAATTTAGGAAGGACAACAAAATTCTAGGGGCGTATAGCCTGATGGGAGTTCGGGGAACTGAGTTAAGCACAATAGGCAGCGATTCAAACAGAGAGAGGAGAAATGGGCTAAAAATTCTATATCTGAATGTACAAAGTGTCAGAAATAAGGCGAATAAGCTTGAAGTTCAGGTGTAAGTGGGTAACTATGATGTTGTTGGGATAACGGAGACATGGCTGCAGGGAGATCAAACCTGGGAAATGAATGTACAAGGGTATACATGCTATCGTAGGGACAGAAATGTGGGCAGAGGGGGTGGGGTGGCCCTGTTGGTGAGGAATGAGATTCAGTCCTTTGCAAGGGGGGACATAGGGTCAGGAGAAGTAGAGTCTGTGTGGATAGAACTGAGGAACAGTAAGGGCAAAAGGACCTAAATGGGTGTTGTCTACAGGCCACCAAACAGTAGCATGGATATTGGGTGCAAGTTGAATAGGGAGTTAACATTGGCATGTGGCAAAGGTAATGTCACAGTAGTTATGGGGGATTTCAACATGCAGGTGAACTGGGAGAATCAGGTTGGTGCTGGACCCCAGGATAGGGAGTTTGTAGAGTGCCTACAGGGTGCATTCTTGAAACAGCTTGTACGAGAGCTGACCAGGGACAAGACTATTCTGGATTTAGTGTTATGTAATGAACAGGATTTGATAAGCGATCTTGCAGTAAAGGAGCCATTAGGAGGTAATGATCATAATATGATAAGTTTTTATCTGCAATTTGAGAAGGATAAGGGCAGCTCGGAGGTGTCAGTGTTGCAGTTGAACAGGGGAAACTATGGAGCCATGAGGGAGGAGCTGGCCAAAGTTGACTGGACGGATATCCTAGCAGAAAAAACAGTGGAACAGCAATGGTAGGTATTCTTGGGAATAATGCACAAGGTGAAAAATCAGTTCATCCCCCGGAGAAGGAAGGATTCAAAGGGGGGAAAGGGGCCACAGTGGTTGACAAAGGAAGTATGATAGAGCTAAGGTGAGTGGGAGGACAGATGATTAGGAAGTTTTTAAGGAACAACAGGACTTAACTAAAAAGGCAATACAGGGAGAAAAAATGAGGTACGAACACAAGCTAGCCAGGAATATAAAGGAAGATAGCAAAAGCTTTTTTAGGTATGTGAAGAGAAAGAAGATAGTTAAGAACAATGTTGGGCCCTTGAAGAATGAATTGGGTGAAATCGTTATGGGAAACAGAGAAATGGCAGAAGAATTTAATGAGAACTTTAGATCTGTTTTCACTAAGGAAGACACAAGCAATCTCCCAGATGTATGGATGGGCCAAGGACATAGGGTAACAGAGGAAATGAAACAGATTGACATTAGGAAGGAAACGGTGATGAGAAGACTGATGGAACTGAAGGCTGACAAATCCCCAGGTCCAGATGGTCTGCATCCTAGGGTACTAAAGGAGGTGGCCCTGGAAATTGCGGATGCATTGGTAATCATTTTCCAATGTTCCTTAGATTCAGGATCAGTTCCTGAGGATTGGAGAATGGCTAATGTTATCCCACTTTTTAAGAAAGGAGGGATGGAGAAAACAGAGAACTATTGACCTGTCAGCCTGACATCGGTGGTGGGGAAGATGCTAGAGTCCATTATTAAGGATGAAATAGTGACATATCTAGATAGCAGTGATAGGATTGGGCCAATCCAGCATGGATTTACCAAGGGCAAATCATGCTTGACTAATCTGTTGGAGTTTTTCGAGGATGTAACCAGGAAGTTAGATGGGGGAGATCCAGTGGATGTAGTGTACCTTGATTTTCAGAAGGCATTTGATAAGGTCCCACATAGGAGATTGGTGGGTAAAATCAAAGCTCTTGGTATCGGGGGGAAGACATTGACATGGATAGAAAACTGGTTGGCAGATAGAAAGCAAAGGGTAGTGGTGAATGGGTGTTTCTCAGAATGGCAGGTGGTGGCTAGTGGGGTGCCACAGGGCTCGGTATTGGGACCACAGCTGTTTACAATTTACGTCAACAATTTAGATGAAGGCATTGAGAATAACATCAGCAAATTTGCTGATGGTACTAAGCTGAGTGGCAGTGTGACATGTGATGAGGATGTTAGGAGAATTCAGGGTGACTTGGATAGGCTGGGTGAGTGGGCAGATACTTGGCAGATGACATTTAATGTGAATAAGTGTGAGGTTATCCACTTTGGGAGTAAGAACAGGAAGGCAGATTATTATCTGAATGGTGTAGAGTTAGGTAAGGGAGAAATACGAAGAGATCCAGGAGTCCTTGTTCATCAGTCACTGAAGGTGAATGAGCAAGTGCAGCAGGCAGTGAAGAAGGCTAATGGCCTTTATTAAAAAGGGAATTGAGTACAAGAGCAAGGAAATCTTCTTGCATTTGTACAGAGCCCTGGTGAGCCCAAACCTGGAGTATTGTGTACAGTTTTGGTCTCCAGGGTTAAGGTCTCCTGGCTGTAGAGGAAGTGCAGCGTAGATTCACGAGGTTAATTCCTGGGATGTCTGGACTGTCTTACGCAGAGAGGTTAGAGAGTCTGGGCTTGTACATGCTGGAATTAAGGAGATTGAGAGGTGATCTGATTGAAACATGTAAGATTATTAAGGGATTGTACGAGATAGAGGCAGGAAATATGTTCCAGATGCTGGGAGAGTCCAGTACCAAAGGGCATGGTTTGAGAATAAGGGGTAGGTCATTTAGGACAGAGTTAAGGAAAAACTTCTTCTCCCAGAGAGTTGTGGGGGTCTGGAATGCACTGCCTCGGAAGGTAGTGGAGGCCAATTCTCTGGATGCTTTCAAGAAGGAGCTAGATAGGTATCTTATGGATAGGGGAATCAAGGGATATGGGGACAAGGCAGGAACCAGGTATTGATAGTAGATGATCAGCCATGATCTCAAAATGGTGGTGCAGGCTCAAAGGGCCGGATGGTCTACTTCTACGTCTATTGTCTATTGTCTATTGTCTATTTATCAGCAAATACTACCCTGGGATTCATTTTCTTGCAAGCATACGCAGTAGAGCAAAGAAATACAATAGAATCGATGATAAACTACACAAAACAAAGCCCGACAAATAGAAACAAGTAGTTGCTTGGTGGAAAATGATGGAAGGGCTCAGCAGCCTCCTGTGCCTGCATACTAATTTGGAATTCACTTTATGTTCCTAAACCTGGTGGTGTTGGACCCAAGGCTCCTATACCTCCTTCCTGATAGTAGCAACGAGAAGAGAGCATGGCCTGGATGATGGATAATGATGATTGACAAGCTTGCAGATGACATTGAGAGCTCTGGAATAGAGACCGGTTCACTGTGAGACCTGCTACTCCTTCTCCTACAGTGTAACGGTCCCCTTTCCAATAACTCCGAGCTGCCCTGGACCAGTCCTGCAGTAAAGAAATAAGAAAGTAATAAGAAACCACCAAGGCTTGACCAATCATCTTAAGACCCTTTTGCCTGGAAGTACAAGAGTATTTACTATGGTCAACTGTTAAACGTACCTGTACATGTGTTTGCATTGCCTATCAGCAATCCTTGATTTAATCTTGGTTTTGACTTTAAAGAAAATGTAAGAGTGATCTCACAAACTTCACATTGCACATCAAAATACTTTTATCATACACTTTAAAGTCTTCAGGATGCATTAGAGACGGGGCTAATCTGCAGACTCCCTTTTGCCCATTCCTCAAGGCAGACTCTTTCACCAGTGTCTAAACCACAATTTCCTAATTGTGAAATTTCAATATGCTTTACTTTCACAGCATCACCTCATTCTTCAAGGAATACTGCTTTGCCATTGAACTGTCACAGGCTTCATTTCACAATAAGATAGACTTTGTTCTCAAACTGAAGGTTATTTTTTCTTGTAAACAATGAAAAAACATTGTGTTAAAACTGAAGATTTTGCCAAGTGTTAGCAAGGACAAGAATACCTTTCAGAAAGGCAAAGGTCCAATAAATTTGTCTTTTAATTGATCTCAATTTCACATTCCTTAATATTGCAGATGACACTAGGTCACCTTCACTGTAATAGTTTTATTAGGTATGTAACGTTCTCCTTCGCGTGTAACGAACGCCGAATTAAACGTCGAGATAAACCACAGTTAATAAGAACCAGATCGCAGTAAGATTAACCATTTACTGTTCACTCTTCACATTAACATATGGTGAAAACTGTTGATAAAACAATACAAGATTGATACAGTATTTGTTCCTTCCTTAATATCGCATTTCAATTGTAAATACTTGCAAAGGTGACTATAACTACATTACACTAAGGTGCAGTATACAGGGAGAGTTTACCTGCTCCATTGACTACTTTAAATACACTTCCATGCAAACTATCCGCAACTCTTTAACTAACGAAAGCATAAACATTATCGACCGTCGTTACTTCTAACAGGATCGGCATTAACATCTTAGTTCAATATATCGATTATCTATTAACTTACAGCGTTGCTCTCACTGTGATTTCTCATGCCTGCAAAACAACTTCTGCACAGGTGTGCCTCGTGGTAAGCCCCCACCCTCGCGCTAATTTCAAACTGGTACTTTCCCACAAGACGCGGCGAAACCGGATGTGACATCATCGCATGCCGATATATTTTACATGCAATGAATATACTTTAAACACTTCTAATTCTAACTAGAAAATACTATCGAATGAATTACTAAGCAAAAATATTATAAACTAAATAACTGTCGTAAAGACAGCACAAGGTACATGAAGCACACCTTCCTACTACAGTTACAAGAATTACAAGAGGATAAAGTTTTGCTTGCTATTTGTGAAAAAAAAGTCACATCCAACATTTCTCCTCAAAGCCACAGAAAGTATCAGGAATCTTCTGAAAAAAAAATGTAGGCCTTGGCAGCTGAGACGTGGTCACAAATCATGACGTCATAAACATCAGGGTAACCTGACCGAAAATATGGAACAGGAATCCTTTTCCCCATAGTGCAAATTCTGGTTGTCTATCCCAATTTACATCACTTATCCTTTAAATGGAAATGGGACAAATAATTGTACCTCTTGCACTGACAACCGATTTGGAAGCACAAAAATCTCGTAAACAAAATATACGTCATCAATGGTCTATAGGTACTCTGCACCTAACACCATGGAAGTGCAGAATACAGAAATATTACAAGGATGCTGCTGGATTTGAGGACCTGCGGTATGAGGGAAGGTTGAAGAGGTTAGGTTTTTTTTTCCACTGGAGCATCGGAGAATGAGGTGAGATTTGATAGTAGTAAATGCAAGCAAGCTTTATCCACTGATGTTGGGTGAGACTAGAACTAGAGGTTATTGGTTAAGAAATATTTAAGGAGGGGGAACTTCTTTACTCAGAGGGTAGTGAGTGTGTAGAACGATCTGCCAGTGTGATGCACCATCAATAACTCTGAGACGTGAGTTAAGGTAGGCTTTTATTGGCTGGAAGAAAGCACAAGCAGCAAGTGACCATCACACAACATCCTGGAGACTGAGGAAGGGGCTGTGCCTCCAATCGTCTTTATACCGGGGTCTGTGGGAGGAGCCACAGCAGGGGTGGGACGTGTCCAGACAGGTATATGTAGTTCACCACACAGTGGAAGCAGTAGATGTGGGTTTGATTGCAACATTTAAAGGAAATTTATATACTGTAGGTACATGGATGAAAGAAGTATGGAGGGTAATGGTCCAGGTGGATCGATGGGATGAAGCAAAATAGAACATAGGACAGTACAGCACAGTACAGGCTCTTCGGCCCACAATGTTGTGCCAACCCTGCAACATTGGCAGCCATGCTTTCAGCTGCCAAAGCCAAGGACTGTCCTCCTAAGTAAGTCTACTTCTTTCACTTATGATAAAACATACCTTCAAACTTATTTGGGTCAGTTGTCTATTTCTGTTTATGTGACTCAGTATCAAACATTGTTTCATAGTACCTACGTGAAGCACTTTAGGATATCTTACAGTATTAAACATGCTATATAAGTGCAAGTTGTCATGAGTCAGAAAATACAGCTTGGATTCAATGGAAGTTTCTTCCCTATTCCTTAGTAGAAATATTTCTTTCCAGGTGTTGACAGAAGAAAGATATAAAAAGTAGTGGCAAGAAATAAAACTTAATCCAATTGTGGAAGGCTTGAGAATCTGAAAAATTTTTTGTTTCTTTTTTGCAATGATCTCAAAGTTCAAAGTAAAATTTATTATCAGAGTAGATACACGTCACCACATAGAACCCTGAGATTCTTTTTCTTCAGAACAGTAAACAGTAACTGTAAACAAGATCAATGTACAACAAACTGTGCAAATGTAGAATGAATAAATAACAATAAATAATGAGCATGAAGTAAGAAGATAACAGAGTCCTTAAGTGAGTATAGTTATCTCCTTTTTTTTCAAGAGCCATATAACCATATAACAATTACAGCACGGAAACAAGCCATCCCGGCCCTTCTAGTCCATGCCGAATGCTTACTCTCACCTAGTCCCACTGACCCGTACTCAGCCCATAATCCTCTATTCTTTTCCTGTCCATATACCTATCCAATTTTACTTTAAATGACAATACCGAACCTGCCTCTACTACTTCTACTGGAAGCTCGTTCCACACAGGTACTTTACTCTGAGTAATGATTAAGGGGTAGTAACTGTTCTTGAGCCTGGTGGTGAGAGTCCTGAGGCTCCTGTACCTTCTACCTGATGGCAGCAGCGAGAAAAGATCATGGCCTGGGTGGTGAAGATCTTTGATGATGGATGCTGCTTTTCTATGGCAATGTTTCATGTAGATGTGCTCAATGGTAAACTGCTTTACATAACCAAGATTCATCCTGGCTGCAATATAGAGTAATATGAATGAGACAGCAGAATGCCATAAAATATATTCTAGTAAGACAGTATTTTGATATAGACCAATGTAGAATAATATAGACCAATATGCTTGGAAGGAACTTTAAGAAGGGGGCATCTGCTACCACTGACTTTATTAAATTGTGATGTTATGTTTCATAACTTGCTTTTACAATCAGTTTTAAAGCTTCACAGATCTGCACAGTTTCTGAGAGCTATGATCACCATCACTGCCATTTCAATGCCAACTTAACTGGAGATGAACTGTATTTAGCTAATCCTCTGTGGCTGCAGCCACAAACAAAAATTTAGCAGCAATATTGCAGAAAATTAATGGGATTCTTTTAACTCTTTAATGATTTCTTGGTATGATTACCATTCTGTTAGAATACTTTATTAGTGACTACTTTATTAGGTACACCTTTACACCTGCTCGTTAATGCAAATATTTAATCAGCCAATCATGCGGCAGCAAATCAATGCATAAAAGTATGCAGCATGGTCAAGAGGCACTGTTGTGGTTCAGACCAAACATGAGAATGGGGAAGAAACGCGATCTAAATTACTTTGACTGTGGAATGATTGTTGGTGCCAGATGGAGTTGTTTGAGTATCTCAGAAAATGCTGATCTCCTGGGATTTTCATGCACAACAGTCTCTAGAGCAGGGGTCCCCAACCTGGGGTCTATGTACCCCTTGCTTAATGACATTGGTCCATGGCATTAAAAAAGGTTGGGACCCCTGCTCTAGAGTTACAGAGAATGGAGCAAAAAACAAAATAAAAATCCAATGAACGTTAGTTCTGTGAGCAAAAATGCCTTCTTAATGAGAGAAGTCAGAGGAGAATGGCCAGAAGTTCAAGTTGACAGAAAGGTGACGGTAACTCAAATAACCACACAACAGTGGTGTGCAGGAGAGCATCTCTGAAGACACAACATTTTGAACCTTGAATTGGATGGGCAACAGCAGCAGAAGACCACCCTGTGTTCCACTCCTGTACCTAATAAAGTAGCTACTGAGGCTACATCCTCACTATGCCAGATAAATCCGTAACCGAAGCTTTTTCTCTTTGTTTTTACCCTCCTCTACACTAAAATGGCGTTTTCATCCCCCAAAACTGGAGCTTTTCAGAAACACTTTCCAGGGTGGTATTTTTGAAAATGCTGCTCAGACAGATCAGTGTGGATGGGGTAACCGGAGACTTCTGAAAACGCTGTCAGACAGCAGCGCGCTATTTCATTGTTTTCTTGAACGCAACCTAACAATTTCAGAGCAGACCGCAACTAGACTGAAGCCAGAAGAGTTAGAAATATACTCACCAAGTACTTTGACCCATAACTTACTGAATAAATAAGTATACTGTACTCACTTTGCCCTGTTTTCTGTCCTTGCTCGTATGAAGGTGGTTTTACCTATTCATGCAAGTACTTCTCTGACAATAGATGTGTAACAGCCTAATGTAACATTGTATGGAAATACAAGATAACACTGATGCAGGCATGTTTTATACATTTAACAAGGTGCTTTATTAATGCAACAGAGTTAGTCAGTTTTTCAATGTTCGTCGTCAGCCGGGTTAATCTGTCCGTGAGCTCCTCGTCGGTTGCCTCCGTACACTCCAGTATTTGTTTTTTTTAGTTTTAAGTTCTGCGCGAGAGCCAACAGCTGTCCATTGTTTTAAGTTTTTCTAGTCTGTAACTACACAAACGCACACTTTTACAGCAAGATTTGACACCAAACGTGTCACTTATTTTCAGTAGATGTGTCCTGCACGTGCGCAGCAGGAGGAGGTTCGTCGAAATCTCCATTTCAATACGGATAGATATTTTCAAAAACGCAGTGTGGACGCCTATTGTTTTTATGTGAAACCGGCGTTCTGCCCGGTCTAGTGTGGATGTAGCCTGAGTGTAGGTAGTATAGCAGCTGCTATACTACCTACTTGAGGCACTAATACAGCACAATAACAACTATTCCCTCTACATAAGCACATTAATGAGTTGGTGGCATGATGGCTAATAAATCAGGAAGATTTTTTAATGACCTGCTGATGAGTTCAAGTCTTTGCACAGCACCTGAGCACTTAACTTCAATGCATTAAATAAATTAGAAAATCATATGCTACAGATTGGATGTTGAGAAATAAACAATGGTTTACAATGCCTTTTAGGAATGCAAATTGGTGACTGGGAGATGTATTCACCCTATGCAAATTAACAAACCTGAGTGCCCTTCCTAATATCAATTTGTGTTTGTCTTTGGTCAGACAGCCTCACCTAAAATAGAAACCAGCTACTCTGTTGTTTAAAAAATTAAGCCTAATGAATTACTTTCAAATTTCCATTACTTGGGTAAGCAAGTGCTGCAAACTACCGTGCACAAGGTCCCAGAAACAGCAGGGGAGAGAAATGTGCTCTCTGCAGCAACAACTGAAAGAATAATACAAGGGCATTGGAATGTGATGTGCTGTGAGGGAGGGGAAGAGGAGAAAGAGTTCAACAAACCCACATCTGTTTAAATTACTCTCACTAGAGGTAATCAAAACTTAATTCCCATGTACACTTCTATGTTAGATTTGAAACCAAGCTGCCGTGTTGACTGCAGCTTTTTGTCAACAGAACACATTATTATAGTGCCCCTCATACAACATGCATTGATATGTAGTACATGCAATTCTTGCTGTTACTTACCTTTTCAACCAATCTGTAGCACTTCCATGTGTTTTTGCTGTACCCTACTCTGCTTTTGCTGGCTGGTTACCTGTGGATAAGTTCATATTTATTCCTTCCTGCTTAAAATGTTATTTGAAGATTTGTTTTGAGCATTCTCCTCTTTGTCTTTCCATCACATTCCAGTCATTCCAGTTACTGAGATCTCCCTCCTGGATACTCCTCTTCCTCTCTCTCATTCCCCTACTTTCCCTTCCCTCTTTTACTCTCCAACTGTGGTGAACTACATACACCTGTCTGGACACCCCCCCCCCCCCCCCGCTGACTGCTCCTGTGGCTCCTCCCACAGACCCCTGTATAAAGACGATTGGAGGCACTGCTCCTCCCTCAGTCTCCAGGAAGTTGTGTGGTGGTCTCTTGCTGCTGACTGCTCTCTTCCAGCTAATAAAAGCCTATCTCACCTCACATCTCCGAGAGTTATTGATGGTGCATCACCAACTCTCTTCCATCACCTTCTTATTTCTTCTCTCTTCTGTCTTCCCTCCCACTTTCCTTCCTTCTTTTCCCCTACCCCATTCCCTCATTTTCAAATCACCAAGATCACCCAGTGAAATGACCTATACCAGTGCCCTGACCAGCTCCTTCTCCTTCCCAACTCTAAATAGACCCATTACTCCATTCATACCATTATGTCCCACCAACCCATACCCATGGGATCCATCAACAAGGCAGAAACACAGAGGTGTTAATTCTGTTTCTTTCTCTCCACAAATGCTGCCTGATCTGGTGAGTGTTTCCAGTGTTCCCTTTTTTCACTTACTTTAGGTTCTGACCATCTGAAGAATGTTCCACAATAATGGAAGGGAAAGAACAGGCAGAACAATAGGAGGAGAAAGAGAGAACAGAGAGCTAATGCACAGAGTAGGAAACATGGCAGCGAGTGCAGACTGACTGCACAAAACAAACACAGTCAGAGAATAAAGACAACAGAATCTGTGACTTACTGCGAGTGATAGTCCAAACCTTAGTGATTAAACAGTGGAAGCTTTTGTTGCACAACTAACATCCAACATTCTTCACACATTTGCTGTAATAATAGAAGCCAGGAAACCTTTTTTTAAAAAAGGGGTTCCTTTAACTTTATAACATTACCTGACACCATAATTGGTTGGGTTTTACATAAAACAAGTTATTTGCCGAAGTTAGAGCAATCCTCTTGAAGGGACAAGCTGGTCAGCAGATTCAGACCCTCAGCAGCCCAGGTCCCATGGGAGGATGCCTGGCATTATACAAAATTATGAACAGCTCCCAAATTGATAATATCTGCACCCTATAAATTGGTGGTCAGTAGGAGGGAACCGACTGCACTCAAAGTAAAACAAATAAGCAATCTCATATTCTCTGATGCTTGCGTGAACAACTTTTCAAGGTGAGAGACGAGACTGGGTCCACACCTACCCTCACCATTGCCCATTCCCATCTACAATACCACTACCCCATCAGGATTTCTGCCTCTGAACCCAATAATTAGAAACATAGAAACATAGAAAATCTACAGCACAATACAGGCTCTTCGGCCCACAAAGTTGTGACAAATATGTCCCTACCATAGAAATTACTAGGCTTACCTATAGCCCTCTATTTTACTAAGCTCCATATACCTATCTAAAAGTCTCAAAAGTCTCTTAAAAGACCCTATCGTATCTGCCTCCACCATCATTGCCGGCAGCCCATTCCATGCACTCACCACTCTCTGAGTAAAAAACTTACCTCTGACATTTCCTCTGTACTTACTCCCCAGAACCTTAAACCTGTGTGCTCTTGTGGCACCATTTCAGCCTTGGAAAAAAGCCTCTGACTATTCACACAATCAATGCCTGTCATCATCTTATACACCTCTATCAGGTCACCTCTCATCCTCCATCGCTCCAAGGAGAAAAGGCCAAGTTCACTCAACCTATTCTCATAAGACATGCTTCCCAATCCAGGCAACATCCTTGTAAATCTCCTCTGCACCCTTTCTATGGCTTCCACATCCTCCCTGTAGTAAGGAGACCAGAACTGAGCACAGTACTCCAAGTAGGGTCTGACCAGGGTCCCTGACCATGAGGTGCAGCAGCTAATGGCCTGGTGCAGAGCCAACAACCTGACTCTTAATCTGAACAAAACAAAAGAGATGGTTGTCGACTTCAGGAGGGCATGGAGCGACCACTCTCTGCTGAACACCGACAGCTCCTCGGTAGAGATCGTAAAAAGCACCAAATTTCTTGGTGTTCACCTGACGGAGAATCTCACCTGGTCCCTCAACACCAGCTCCATCGCAAAGAAAGCCCAGTAGCATCTCTACTTTCTGCGAAGGCTGAGGAAAGTCCATCTCCCACCCCCCATCCTCATTACATTCTACAGGGGTTGTATTGAGAGCATCCTGAGCAGCTGCATCACTGCCTGGTTTGGAAATTGCACCATTTTGGATGGCAAGACCCTGCAGTGGATAGTGAGGTCAGCTGAGAAGATCATCGGGGTCTCTCTTCCTGCCATCACGGACATTTATACTACACGCTGCATCCGCAAAGGAACCAGCATTATGAAGGACCCCACGCACCCCTCATTCAATCTCTTCTCCCTCCTGCCATCTGGGAAAAGGCTCCGAAGCATTCAGGCTCTCACGACCAGACTATGTAACAGTTTCTTCCCCCAAGCTATCAGACTCCTTAATACCCGAAGCCTGGACTGACACCTTACTGCCCTACTGTCCTGTTTATTATTTATTGTAATGCCTGCACTGTTTTTGTGCACTTTATGCAGTCCAGTGTAGCTTTCTCTGTGTTTTTTTTTACTAAGTAGTTCAGTCTATTTTTTTGTACTGTGTCATGTAACACCATGGTCCTGAAAAACATTGTCTCATTTTTACTATGCACTGTACCAGCGGTTATGGTCGAAATGACAATAAAGTTGACTTGACTTGACTTGACTTGATATAGCTGCAATATTACCTCTCAGCTCCTAAGTTCAATTCCCTGATTGATGAAAGCCAATACACCATACACCTTCTTAACCACAGAGTCAACCTGCTCAGCTGCTTTGAGTGTCCTATGGACTCGGACCCCAGGATCCCTCTATTCTTCCACACTGCCAAGAGTCTTACATTAATACTATATTCTGCCATCATATTTGACCTACCAAATTGAACCACTTCATACTTATCTAGGTTGAACGCCATCTGCCACTTCTCAGTCCAGTTTGCATCCTATCAATGTCCCACTGTAACCTCTGACAGCCCTCCACACTATTCACAATACCTCCAACCTTTATGTCATCAGCAAACTTACTAAACCCATCCCTCCACTTCCTCATCCAGGTTATTTATAAAAATCACAAAGAGTAGGGGTCCCAGAACAGATCCCTGAGGCACTCCACTGGTGACTGACCTCCGTGCAGAATATGACCCATCTACAACCACCCTTTGGATCCACAAAACAATGTCGCCTTGGGTCCCATGCCTCCTTACTTTCTCAATAAGCCTTGCATGGGGTACCTTATTAAATACAAAGCACACTGCAGATGCTGTGGTCAAATTAATACGTACAAGCACGCTGGAGGAACTCAGCAGGTCGGGCAACATCTGTGGAAACAAACAGTCAACATTTCAGGCCGAGACCCTTCATCCGTGTCCCCCTTGTCCTCACCTATCACCCCACCAGCCTCCGGATCCAGCATATTATCTTCTGCAACTTCCGCCACCTTCAACAAGACCCCACCACTAAGCACATCTTTCCCTCTCTACCCCTCTCTGCTTTTCGCAGGGATCGTTCCCTCCGCGACTGCCTGGTCCACATGTCCCTCCCCACAGATCTCCCACCTGGTACTTATCCCTGCAAGCTTAAGTGCTACACCTGTCCCTACACCTCCTCTCTTACCACCATTCAGGGCCCCAAATAGTCCTTCCAGGTGAGGCAACACTTCACTTGTGAGTCTGTTGGGGTCATCTATTGCATCAGGTGCTCCCGGTGTGGCCTCCTGTACATCAGTGAGATCCAACGCAGATTGGGGGACCGCTTTGTCAAGCACCTCCGCTCCATTCGCCACAACAGACAGGATCTCCTGGTTGCCACCCACTTCAACTCTCCCTCTCATTCCCATTCGGATATGTCCATACATGGCCTCCTCTACTGACATGATGAGGCCAAACTCAGGTTGGAGGAGCAACAACTCATATAACGTCTGGGTAGTCTCCAGCCCCTTGGTATGAACATCGAATTCTCCAACTTCTGGTAATTCCCTCCCTCTCCCTTCCCCCATCCCACTTTCACTCTGCCTCCTCTTCCAGGTACCTATTACCTCTCTCCCCATAGTGCTTTCTCCTTACATTCCTTCTTCACCTTTCCTGCCTATCCCCTCCCCCACCCCTTGATCTTTCCTCTGATTGGTTTTTCACCTGGCACCTACCAGCCTTCTCCTTCCCACTCTCCGTCCACCTTCTTTATAGGGCCCCTGCCCCTCCTTCTTCAGTCCTGACAAAGGGTCTCAGCCCGAAACGTTGACTATTTGTTTCAACAGATGTGGCCCAACCTGCTGAGTTCCTCCAGCATGTTTGTACATGTACCTTATCAAATGCCTTGCTGAATTCCATATACACTACATCTACTGCTCTTCCTGCATCAATGTGTTTAGTGACAACCTCAAAAAATTTTTGTCAGGCTCTCTGAACCTTTTGTAAACTTTTCTTTTCATCATGACTAGATTTATTACAGCTTTTGTACACCACGGTTCCTGTATCCTATCATAACTTGCCTGTCTCATTGGAACGTACCTATACACAACACCCACAAATACCCCCTGAATATTTGCCACATTTCTTCAATACTTTTCCCTGAGAACATCTGTTTCCAATTTAAGCCTCCAATTTCCTGCCTGATAGCCTCATAATTCCCCTTACTCAAATTAAACACTTTTCTAACTTTCCTGTTCCTACAATGCTATTGTAAAGGAGTCAGAATTATGATCACTATCTCCAAAATGCTCTCCTACTGAGAGATCTGACACCTGACCAGGTTCATTTCCCAATACCAAATGAAGTAGAGCCTCTCCTCTTGTAGGCTTATCTGCATATTGTGTCAAGAAACCGTCCTGAACACACCTGACAAGCTCCATCCCATCTAAACTCCTTGCTCTAGGGAGATGCTAATCAATATCTGGGAAATTAAAATCTCCCATCACGACAACTCTGTTATTATTACATCTTTCCAGGATCTGTTTCCCTATCTGCTCCTTGATATCCCTGTTACCATTGGGCAGCCTATAAAAAACACCCAGTAAATTTATTGACCCCTTTCCTGTTCCTAACTTTCACCCACAGAGTCTCCGTAGACAATCCCTCCATGACGTCCACCTTTTCTGCAGCCGTGACACTATCTCTGATCAACAGTGCCACGCCCCCACCTCTTTTGCCTCCCTCCCTGTCCTTTCTGAAACATCTAAAACCCGCACTCCAAGTAACCATTCCTGTCCCTGAGCCATCCAAGTCTCTGTAATGGCCACAACATCATAGCTCCAAGTACTGATCCACGCTCTAAACTCATCCACTTTTTTCACAACACTCTTTGAATTGAAATAAACACATCTCAAACCTTCTGAGCGTGTTCCTTCTCTATCACCTGCCTATCCTCCCTCTTGCACTAATTGCAGATTAGCTTTTGGAAGAGATTTATCACAATGTGTCTGTGATTAATTGAGCTGTCTGCTAGGCCCCCTGAGACTTTGCACTGCTCACTCTCTCAACATCTTCTCTGAGAACATACACTGAGTCTGCAAATAATAATTTTTAAGAAAACACATTTGCAGTTTCCTGGGACAAATGGGTGTTCTCCTGGGACTGAACACCAAGTAGGAGAGCCTAGACCGGTCTTTTGTATAAATATGTTTTGCCTTTCCAGCTTTTTTCCAATAGGTTTCATAAAATTTGGGAACCGTTGTGAGTTGGTAATAATGCAATGAAGACTGTAAAGCCCACAGTTATCTCAAGCTCTACTCAATGAATGAGTTCATGGGGTCTCCTGACACAAGTTAAACTAATCAACATTAATTGTTTGTTAAAGGGATTTCTTCATGGACTTTTCACTCTGCTCCTAAGTCTCAATTTAAAATGGAAAATTATGTTCCATTTGCAATTCCACTTGCAATTTTGAATGGAGACACATCCAAACTATTCAAGGCAACAGTGGAACAGGAACAGGCGATTCTGAACCCCACGCCTGTAGCATTGTAGTTCTACACTCAGTGGCCATTTTATTAGGTATACCTGTACACCTCACCTGTATACCTGTACACTGGTCCTCAACCTCAATAATATCTCCTTTGGCTCCTCCCAATTCCTTAAAACCATAGGAGTAGCCAATGGGCACTTGCATGTGTCCAGTTATGCCTGCCTTTTGATCCCTTACATGGAACAGTACAAGTTATGGAGATTATGGAGTACTTGGAGACACAGGACAAGATATGACAAATTCGGCATAGTTTCCTTAAGAGAAAATCTTGCTGGATGAACCTGTTGGAATTCTTTGAGGAGATTACATGTAGGACAGATAAAGGGGATGCAATGGATGGTGTATACTTGCACTTCTAGAATGCCTTTGATAAGGTGTCACACCTAAAGCTGTTTACCAAGTTAAGAGCCCATGGTATTACAGGGAACTTACTAAAATGGTTAGAGCATTGGCTGATTGATAGGAGGCAGTGAGTGGGAATATAGAACATTGGCTGATTGGTAGGAGGCAGTGAGTGGGAATATAAAGATGCTTTTCTGGTTGGCTGCCGATGACGAGTGGTGTTCCGCAGGGATCAGTGTAGGGACTGCTTCATTTCAGATGATGGAATAGATGGCTTTGTTACCAAGTTTGCAAATGATTCAAAGATTGGTGGAGGGGCAAGTAGTGTTGAGGAAACAGGTAGGCTGCAGAAGGACTTAAACAGATTAGTAGAATAGGCAAGAAAGTGGCAAATTAAATGTTTGAAAATGCATGGCCATGCACTGTGGTAGTAGAAATAAATGAGCAAACTATTCTCTAAATGGGGAGAAAATCAAAACAAATCTGAGATCATAAAGGACTTGGGAATCATTGTGCAGAACATTCTAAAGGTTAAACTTGCAGGTAGAGTCAGTGGCGAGGAAGGCAAATGCAATGTTAGCATTCATTTCAAGAGGTCTGGAATTCAAGAGCAAGGATGTGATGCTGAGACTTTATAAGGCACTGGTGAGGCTTCTCCTTGAGTATTGTGAACAGTTCCTCATCTAAGAAAAGATGTGCTGGCATTGGAGAGAGTTCAGATGAGGTTCACAAGGATGATTCCGGGAATAAAGGGTTATCATACGAGGAATGTTTGATGACTCTGTATTTGCTTGAATTTAGAAGGATAAGGGGCGTCTCATTGAAGACTTTCAAATGTTGAAAGGCCTAGACAGAGTAGATGTGGAAAAGATGTTTCCCATAGTGGGAGAGTCTAGGAGAAGAGGACACAGCCTCGGGAAAGAGGGGTGTCCATGTAAAACAGAAACACAAAGATATTTCTTGAGACAGAGGGTGGTGAATTTGTGGAACTTATTACCACAGTAGCTGTGGAGGCAGGGTCGTTGGGTGTATTTAAGACAGAGCTTGATAGGTTCTTAGGTGGACATGGAATCAAAGGCTATGGGGATAAGGCCAGGGAGTAGAGCTGAGGAGGGGAAAAAAGGATTAGCCATGATTGAATGGCGGAGCAGACTTGATGGGCCAAAAGGCCTAATTCTGCTCCTATGTCTTATGGTCTTATGTTCCAAGCCTACACCAGCATCGCTCCCAAACTCTTCCTACGGTACATTGATGACGACCTTGGTGCGGCTTTCTGCACCCATGTGAAGTTCGTTGATTTCACCAACTTTGCCTCCAACTTCCATCCCTCCCTTAAATATGCCTGGTACATTTCCAACACCTCTCTCCCCTTTCTCAATCCCTCTGTCTCTATCTCTGGAGACAGTCTATCTACTGATATCTTTCATAAACCCATGAACTCTCACAGCTACCTGGACAATACCTCTTTCCACCCTGTTAGTTGCAAAAATGTCATCCCCTTCTCACAGTTCCTCCACTTCTGCTGCATCTGCTCTCAGGATGAAGCTTTTCATTCCAGAACTACTGAGATATCCTCCTTTTACAAAGAAAACAAGCTTCCCTTCCTCCACCATAAATGCTGCCTTCACCCTCATCTCTACCATTTCGCACACATCTGCCCTCACTCCATCCTCCTGCCATCCCACCAGGGACAGGGTTCCTCTTGTCCTCACCCATCACACTACTGGCCTCTGCATCCAGCACAAATTGTCTGTAATTTCCGCCATCTCCATCGAGATTCCACCACCAAGCACATCTTTTCCTCCATCTCCAGCCACTTTCTGCTTTCTGCAGGGATTTCTCCCTACACAACTCCCTTGTCTATTCGTCCCTCCCCACTGATCTCCCTCCTGGCACTTGCAAGCGGAACAAGTGCTACACCTGCCTCTACACCTCCTCCCTCACCACCATCATCCCAGGCGACACTTCACCTGTGAGTCTGTTGGGGTCATCTACTGCATCTGGTGCTCCAGGCGTGGCCTTCTGTATATTGGTGCGACCCAACATAGATTGGAAGACCGTTTTTCTGAGCACCTTTGTTCTGTCTGCCACAAACAGTGGGATTTCCTGAGTGCTACCCATTTCAATTTTACTTCTCAGTCCCATTCTGACTCGACAGTCTATAGCATCCTCTAATGCTGCAGTGGGACCACACTCAGGGGGAGGAGCAACACCTTATATTCAGTCTGGGTAGTCTCCAACCTGATGGCATGAATATTAATTTCTCAAACTTCCGGTAATAGCCCTCTCCCCTCTGCCACCTTCACCATTCCCCATTCCTGTTTCCCTCTCTCATCTTATGTCCTTGCCTGCCCATCACCTCCCTCTGGTTCTCCTCCCGCCTTTTCTTTTTTCCATGGCCTTCTGTCCTCTCCTATCAGATTCCTATTCCTCCAGCCCTTTATCTCTTTCACCAGTCAACTTCCCAACTCTTTACTTCATCCCCTCCCCCTCTCCTGGTCTCACCTATCACTTGCCAGCTTGTATTTCTCCCCACCCCATCCCCCACTTTTATACTCTGACTTCTTTCCTTCCTTTCCAGTCCTGAAGAAGGGTCTCAGCCCGAAACGTTGACTGTCTACTCTTTTCCATAGACACTGCCTGACCTGCTGAGTTCCTCTAGCATTTTGGATGTGCTGCTTTGGATTTCCAGCATCGGCAGATTTTCTCACGGTTGGTGTACCTGTACACCGGCTTGTTAATGCAAATATATAATCAGCCAATTGTGTGGCAGTAATTCATTGCACAAAAGTATGCAAACATGGTCAAGAGGTTCAGTTGTTGAGATCAAACATCAGAATGGGGAAGAAAAATGTAATCTGAGTGACTTTGACCATGGATTAATTGTTGGTACCAGACAGCGTGGTTTGAGTATCTCAGAAACTGCTGATCTCCTGGGATTTTCATGCACAACAATCTCTAGAGTTTATAGAGAATGAAGCAGAAACAGAAAAAAAAATCCGGTGAGCATCGGCAGTTCTGTGGGTGCTAATGAGAGAGAAGAGGAGAATGACTAGACTGGTTCAAGCTGACAGGAAAGCGACAGTAACTCAAAAAAAGAGCAAGCATTGCAATAGAAGTGTGTAGTGTGCATCTCTAAACACACAACATATCGAAAATTGATTAGGATGGCTGCAGCAGCAGAAAACCACAAACATACGCTTCGTGTATTTTCATGGTTTATACTCACTGTGTATATCCTATCTTGAGGTAAAATAGTTCAGTTCTTCTTTAGTTTCAGTCTTGTGGATGATTTTATTGTTGTTTTAATCAATAGTCTGCAAAATTAGGTACCTTTAGTTATTAAAAAGAACTTCAGGTATTAGATAAATCAATGTTCAAACTCAATGAAGTACAACAAACTTGAAAGTGGTATTAAATATACATGCACACTTGAGTCCACTATTCACTAGTTCACCTGTGACAGCACCAACCAATACAACCCTGGTTTAACTGGTGTTCAGCATCCTGTACAAGAGCTTGGTAAACCATGTTAGGAAATATTAAAGCAAAATAAATCAAAGAGTAAACTCTGCATCGTTGGCATTTATTGTTATCACAGAATTTAAAAAGAAAGCATAACTTTGAGTAGGTGTTTGGTTTGATTTTAACTTTTTTATTGGCTAAAGCTGAGCTGTTCAAACCAGAATACAGCTGAACATCAATAATTTTCCTGCCTGCTTTATTTTTCTAATAACCTTATTTTTAAAAATTCTGATCATGTTGGTCTTGAATGTCAACTCAAACAGTGAACATTCCAAGATTTCCACTGTTCCTTATGAGAGAAGCTGTCATAGGAAGATAGAGAAACACTACACTAATTCTACATTAATCGCAGTATTATTTATTCTCCACTCCTTAACTCCCCTCAAGATTCTACCACTCACTTATATATCAAAGATAATTTACAACAGCCAATGAACTTACTGACACTCGCATTTTGGGAGGTGGGAGGAAAGCAGGGGCACTTGGAAAAGACCATAGGACCATAAGACATAGGAACAGAATTATGCCATTCAGCCCATTGAGTCTGTTCTGCCATTCCATCATAGCTGATTTATTATCCCTCTCAACTTTGCTGCCCTGACTAATAAAGAATTATCAACCTCCACTTTAAATATACCCAATGATATGGCCTCCATAGCTGCCTTTAGCAATGAATTCCATATATTCACTGCCCTCTGACTAAAGAAATTCCTCCTCATCTCTGCTCTGAAGGGGCATCCCTCTATTCTGAGGCCCGTGTGGTAACAGGAAAAATGTGCCATCACCACACAGAGGTCAGGATTGAACCCATGCCTCTGGAGCTGTGAGGCAGTGGCTCTACCAGGTGTGCCACTGCACTTTCACACTTAGCTTAGTTCTTGAATAACAGAAAAGCTGATGCAGAGAGGGAATGGATAAAATTGTGAAAAGAAGCACCTAACATGGCAGGGGCCAATCTGAAAACCAGTCTATGGACCATTTATGGTCTCTATATCTTATGAAGTTAAGACAACTCTATATTAAATCAAGAATGCCTGTTGGGCATTCTCAGAACACAATTCAGTGAGAATATTCTGGATTACCTAACCCACTCCACACCAATTTTAATCAGTATTCTGTGAGCACTCAGCCTAGCAACTGACTTTGACTGTATGCTTGGTCTGTGTTCACAAGGTAATTATTTAAATCAAATAATACCCCCAAAATATCTCATCCACTGATCCAGTGTACTCCACAATATACTAACCCAGGAATGGGCAAAGCCTTGCATACAGGACTTCAGTACTCAGAGCACAGAGGATCTCCCATCTCAGGACCAGGGCTTAATCCTCCTTCTTCCCAGTCTTGTCCAATTGGAATTATGCAAACCAGCAGGATTGGATAAGGCTATTTTCAAACCTGCCTTGAGGAAACTCTTGCTGCCCAAAGCAATCAAGGACACCAATAGTTAAGAAAACTAAGGCAGGTTTATGTTTCTACAACACTTCAATCACCATAGCCAATAAAATAGTTCGGAAGCATTATCACTCATGTAAGCAGACAGTACACCACCTTACTGGGAAAGTCAAAGAAAATTAATTATCAAAGTATGTATATCTCATTATATATTACCTTGAGATTCATTTCTTGCAAGCATTTACAGGAATTATACAATAGTTATGAAAAACTATACATAAATAACGACTAACAAATACCCAATGTGCAAAAGCAGTCAAACTGTGCAAATAAAATAGTAAAATAAATAATACTGAGATTGTAAAGTCCTTGAAAGTAAAGTCCCTGAATTGTAAAGTCCTTGAAAGTTTGTCTGTACGTTTGGAATCATTTCAGAGTTGTGGTGAGTGAAATTGTCCACTTCAGTCCAGTTCAGGAGCTGAATGGTTGTAGGGTATTCTGTGTTCCTGAACCTGGTGGTTGTGGTGATGTGGAATCAATGTTCCACAGCAAGGTCCCATAAACAGCAATACAAGAATGTTAATTGGGGTTTAAATATTGGCCAGAGAGAGCTGTGGGGAGAATTCTCAATTCTTTCTTCAAAATAGTATCATCATATCTTCTGTATCTACTTAGAAGAGTAGCCTTTAAATTAAACTTAAAAGAACCTTTAAATTAAAATGTTATCCAAAGGGAACTAGGAACCTCTGACACTGCACTAAATCCTACTAAGGGCACTTCCCCTTCAACTCTGTGCTGAAGTAGCAGCTTGGGTTTTTGTGTTCAAATCTGTGGAATAAGACTTCAACCTATAACTCTCTGACCCAGAAGAGAGGTTACATACTCCAACTGAGATTATTAACTCAAATGAATTTGCGATGAGTTAGATTGCATTACACCCAATTTGTCCCAGATGCTTTTGCTGTCACTTGACCATGGCAGACAGCCTCAAGTCATTGGTTTGTTTAGTTTCTGTTCTACAACAATAAAACAGGCATTGAACTTCTTCCTTATTCCTTGAAAACATTAACACTATTGAAGAAGAGTGTCTTCCAGCAGTTATCGTTTGCTTTATAGACATCACACTCTCAGTCTCTCTAATTTAATTTTCATGCTGTGACTCACAGCTGTGGTCACTCATTTACCAAGGTCGTGAGTGCATTGCACACATTGTTAAAATTGGCATGGGTCAGGAAGTAACAAGGCTCTAATTTAACCCAATGCTTTGGAGAAGAAGATCCATTAATCTACTGGCCTATCAATCTCACAATTTCCAAACCCCTTGATCACATTATACCTATTTCACTAATGTAGTCAAGGCATGTATCTGAATCCAGTCAAATTTTACTTTCTAAAATCCTAGGCAAAGACCAAATGTTATCTATATTATTCACTGCACTGGAGATTTGTAAACGACAACTCTTTGTATAGGTCTATTAACTAGTTCAGTCTAGCATAACGTTTGCAAAAGTAGGTGTGATCCAAGCAGATTAGAAAGGTTGCGATGTGAGTTTCCTTCAACCAAATTTGTTTATCAGTCAGTCCATCAATTGAAACACTTTACCCTAGTACCATTTGGCTCTGCCTGCACATAATAACAAAATTCTCACAAATTTTGCTATTCAAAGAAATTGATCTGTTTCTGTAACTAGTTGCTGTATGTCAGCTTGTCCTTCATAATACTATTTACTCCTACACACTTCTGAATTGTCTTTCTTTGCCAAAGAACGATAATATTTATTCAGAGAGCCATTAAAATGCAGATGAGCTATGGGATAGTGTGGTTCAAGTGAATAACATGGGAAAGTTAGATAATTACATGAGGATAAAAGGGACAAAAAGCAATACTGATAGGGTTAGACTTGCGCAAAGCTTAAACATTGATATTAAATGACTGTACAAGAGACTGCAGATATTGTAATCTGTAGCAATTAACAAGATGTTGGAGAAACTCAGTCGGTTAGGCAGCACTGGTGAAGGGAAACAGACAGACAACATTCCCATCGTACAGACATTCAGGTCAGACAAAGGGTCTCAACCTAAAATGTTGACTATCGATTTCTCTCCACAGATGATGCCTGACCTGCTGAGCTCCTGCTGCATCTTGTTTGATGCTAATACTGTATTTATTGCTTTGTTGCTACAATTTGTATGGAGTTCTAACATCTAAATTATTAAACTAAAGAAAGACTTGCACTTACTTAACATCCTTCATGGTTTGTGTTTATCTCAAAAAATGAATGATTTTGAAATGGAGTTTTACTGCAGGAAATTATAAACACGAGATTCTGCAGCTGCTGGAAATCCAGGTAGCACTATAAATGCTAGACGAACTTATTAGGTCAGGCAACATCTATAGAGAGGAAGAAACAGTCAACGTTCTGGGCCAAGACTCTGCTGCTCTCCTGTTTATTTCTTTCCACAGATGCTGCTTGACCTGCTGAGTTCCTCCAACATTTTGTGTGTAGTATATTGTAGGAAATGCAGCAACAGTTTACACATAGCAGGATCCCATAAACCACAATACAATACAATCTGTTCTTTTGGGAATTTAACTGAGGACTAAACATTGACTATAATAAAATGGTAGCAACATTGTTGTGTTACTCGACTGGTAGCCTGAATTCTGGATCATTGATCCTTGGACACGTGTTTGATAATTTAAATTCAAATAAATAACCTAATCGGATTTTTCTTTAAAGTCAGTCTCAGCAACTACTGGATTGTCTTTAAAACCGACTTAGTTCATTCATGGATGGAAATCCATGAATCCCGTACCTTGTGTGGCCTTCATGTGTCTCCAATCCCACCAACATGATTGAATCTTAATGGGTCTCTGAAATAATATAGTGAGATGCACAATAAATACTGTCATCAAGACAACACCCTCACCCTGTGAACAAATAAATTAAAGAGAAGTGTAGTGATAGATACAAAGACTGAGATTTTGGTAAATACTGAGAAACAATCAGTGCAAAATTATCTTCTGGACCAAGCTATCAGGTTCAGCATTGGGATCTCTGATGTGTTGTCCATGGACAAGTAATGAGACATCATGAATTACAGCAGTTCCCAACAAATGGAGTAAATATCTATCCATCGGCTGAAACTACTGTGGCCAAAAAAATCAAGTCACTTAAAATAGAGTCCCCTTCCCCCACATTCTTATTCTGGTTTCTTCCCCCTTCCTTTCCACTCCTGCAGAAGAATCTTAACCTGCGATGTTGACTTTATATTCTTTTCCATAGATGCATGTCCCGCTGAGTTCCTCCGGCATTTTGTGCTTGTTGTTTTGGCTGTACTAAAGGACAACACCTAGAGTGAATTGCAATATTAAAAAATTACAAATTGTATTCCTTTATTCTTCAAATTCCATCAAGTATTTCCTGACTTGATCACACTTCTCCATCTGACATGATTTTCACATCAGTCAAACATGTGATGATCTCATCCCCTGTGAAATACTCCTTTGGAGCAGTGGTGAGAAGCTCAGACCACATTGCCTTGTGTGCTACAATGGGCATACCCATGTTTAATAACCAGTGTTGGATTGGGAGCTATCCAGAAGCCAAGTCTCTTGGTCTTTTAGGCACACATTCTATGCCACACAATGCACTGATTCCCCAAAACCTAGACTCTAATCACCCAGTACTCCACCTCTACAACTCTATGGAACCATGTAGAAATGGAGAATACAAGACCTAATCTCTAGACATTGTTTTTCAGAATCACCAAGCCCACAAATCCATACTCTCTGAACCCTGAGACTTTGCAACCATAAAGATCACAACCATGAGCTCCCCAATTTGAATATTGCTGTTGGTTTATTATTATCGCATGTACCAAGATACAGTGAAAAGCTTGTCTTGCATAATATTTATACAAATCAAATCATTATTCAGTGCATTGCGCTAGAATGAGGTAAAATAATAATGATGCAGGATAAAGTGTAAAAGCTACCGAAAAAGTACAGTGCAGTACAAGAAAGTACAAGATCATAACGAGGTAGATTGTGAGACCAAGTGTCCATCTTATCATTTAAGAGGTCCATTCAAGCATCTGATAATAGTGAGATAGAAGCTTAATATCCTGCAGCAGAACCTATCACCACAGCCCCATCTTGCATTTCACCCCAACACCTAGGAAGAAATACTTGGCCAAAAGTCATTAGCCCTCTCTATACCCCCACCTGCCCACTAACCTCCCAACCCTTCCTCTCAAATTGCCAAATATGGGTATATTCCTAGTTTATATGTTTCCTATGACTGAGAGATGCATGCCATTATAGTAACAACCCAGCCTCTAAGTACACGGTGCTACAACTATTTGATGTACTCACTTACATGTGCTAGAATTCCCAGTGAAATGCATTTTATTACTGCTGGCACATTGTCACAGGAGTGCCAAAGTCAACTGGCAATGTACACTTTTATCCCCAATTTGGCAAAGGATATTGGAAAACAGAGTTAGGATTCCCCAATCTAAAAGATGCTTGAAGATTACTTACCACTGCAGCAGAACAATCATTGTCCAACTTATACTTGTCTCTATTCTTTTCCATCCATCCATCTATCTATCTGTCCTAATTCCATAGTTCACTGAGAAGCTACATTGCTCTATTATGCTCTCTTTCAAGTTATATTAGAATAAATGCTATATTCCTATCACGATGAAGAATTGTCCAATTTACCAGGGGTCCCATCTTGTCACAATTACTGGCTTTCCTTTTTAAAAGAAACTGTGGTGCACTGGGTACTTCAGTCATTCTGAAGACGTGCCCTCATTGCTCTGGTTCCCGTTTTTGTTCATTATTTTTTTCTCTCTCTCTTTCTCTCTGAAAGATGTGCAGAAAAGTCACCGATTCTAAACTGTTCGAACCTATCCAGGAGTGAGAGGTTGCTTTTTGCCAATTTCACGTTCCCCATAGGGTATCCTCAGTCAGTGAGCAGTCATTGAATTGTGTCTGACTTCATAATAGGCACCCTCAAGAAACAGACTACTTTGCCCGAATTATAATGTCAATCCTATACTCTAATTTTTGTAAAATGCTACAATAAAGAGGACCTCTGACATGACAGGAAGAAACAAGAGCGAAAAGAATTTTATCATGTTATGACACAAATGAAATTCCCATCACATGGCATAAACAGACTCCAACCTCTGGCAAATGCCCAGTACCAACAAGATAGTTACTGCATCTAATTGCTTTCCTCTCTCTGGGAATGAAGTGGCTAAGATACTGAGATACTGGAAAATTCATTGGAGGAATTAAGTGCTGCCTTTTACTAACCAAGGCAGCAGTGAGAAATCTGGTGAAAGCAGAGAGGGATCTGATAGATTGCCTTGTCCGGCAGTTCCTGACAGGAAGTAAGAGTGAGCAGATGGCTTGGGATGGTGGGAGGAGGTTTGAGGCAGCTCAGACTGCTGACTTCTGGAGAAGGCTGCCAGGTCTGGATGGAATTTGTCATGGGGACGACATTGCATGACCTTCTGGCCCTTCCTCTGCACACCTACAACAAAGTTGTCAATGATTGCCTCAGAGGCAGATACTTAATTATTGTTTTAATAACTGGTTAATAGATTATTAAACATTCATTTCTGGCAATTTGCTTACAGCAGTCCTCTAAAGGTTCCATTTATTCCCTGGGGATTGCAGGGGAACCCTGGGCCATTGATAACAGCATCTCAAAGTTATGAGCCTCACTGTTCACTGTGGGAGTAGCTTGGTTTAACATGTGGGAGTAGCTTGGTTTAAAAGTAGATGTAAAGAGGAGCAGTCAATGCCGGAGCCTAGGACCAGGGGACGCAGCCTCAGAGTTAAAGGACATCCCTTTAGAACAGTGTTGAAGAGGAATTTCTTTAGCCAGAGTGATGAATCTGTGGAACTCATTGCCACAGACAGCTGTGGAGGGCAAATCATTGGCCATATTATGTTTCTATGTGTTACGGTCTATGCCTCCTGGTACCTTACAGTCATGTCCCAGTCAACATCTGTGTTGGAATCAAGTGCGAAGATTTTGAGCAGAAGATAAAAACTGTAAGAAGTTAAGTCATCATGAAAAGAAAGACATGACACAAGTCATTGCAGAAGAAAATATGCATCAGTTTTAATATTTCTAGAGATACTTTGCAAAAGGCTGCACCGTGTGGGAGTGACAGGATGTCATTGTTGAGCTATTTTGGTTACCCTGTGCACTTATATAAAGTTTAGCAATGCTGAAATAACTGGGACTGAGGAAAGTAACACCTACATTTTCTTCTAATTTCCTCCTCTGCTATCTCATCTGATGAAATTAGTTCTCTTACCTCAGCTGTAGTCTTGATGAGCAGTCAATACCTTGTACTGTCCCAGTCAACGCTGTCTAAGATGTAGTGCTCGAGTCCACTGTCAATACAGTGCTGCTGTGTAACCTGGCTTGGCGTTCACAGGGCTGCAGTTGAAAGCATGGATCAGCATCACAGCCAGAACCATAGCTCAGATTCCATAAGGCTTGGATACTGAGGACCAACCCTTTCATTCCATCCTACCCCTCTTGTCAAGCAAGTCTGCTGTGAGAAATTGTCTTCTGCTATTTTCTTTACTCCTTTTAAGAGAAATAGTTTTCTCCTTTGTCTGCATTGGGATAATTTTTGGAGAACTTTGATCAGCTACAGAAGATAAAACAATAGCTTATCCCTAATATCTGCAGAACCATTGTCAAACTCATCTCCATTACACTACCCAAGTTTCACCCCTTTAACTGCCTCCAATACCAAATCTCTCTTTGACCCCACCACTCTCACACCCTTCCCATTAACCCTAAACCATCTGTAATTCCTCTCTCCACCAAACCTCTCCTGTATTCCACCAATGCCAACCCCTTCCACTATCTCTACATCAGTCCCAAATGACTATTTCACTCCTTCATTTTTCTCATTCCTGTCTTTCACCTGTTTCCCCTCCACTAACTCCATTCTCAATCTTCATTTCTCCTGCTCTCCTATTTTTATTGTCTTTAGCTCCAACCCTCCTCCCTCACCTTCACTCACCTGCTCCACACTTCCTATTCCCACAGCTGATTCCTTCTGTCCCCAGCTCTCAGTCCTATTCCCACATGCACCACTTACTCCTGGCAGCCAGAACCTCCTCATTCACCATTCCGCAAGTTGTGGTCTGCTTCTCATTCCTTCAAATCTTTACCAATCCTCCCTAACCCCACTCCCATATCTGCAGCATTGGCAGAATCTCTTGTGTATCCCATATCTCCATCTCACTCTCCAACACCTCATTCCAGCCCCAAGATCCCACATATCCTCTATCAACCCCACCCACATTCCCAACCTCCTGCATTCCCACAGCCCTCACAGCCTTTCTATTTTGGTTTCACATTTTCAAGGATTGGGAAGTAATGTGTTTCACGGCTGTTTCCCCATGACAATGAGCCAGCCTTCAAGCTGCAAATCCCCTCTGGTGCACCTCTGATTTCCTAGACCTGCCAACTGCAGCATGCTACAGAACAATAGGAATATTTTTATAATGTTAAGATACACAGTGCTGGAAGACAGGTTGTAAAACCAAAAACAATTACCCATCTCTTCACACTCTGTCTTTGCAGGTCATAGAATTGATTTGGCACAGAGAGGGGTCAATCAGTCAGTCAACACTATCTGAGCTTCATTCAGTCCTTTCCCTTCACCCCATTTTCCCCATACCACTATAAATTACTCTCCAATGTCTATCACTCATCGCTGATTTGGATGCAGCATTGTCACCAATATTGTTTATGTTAGATTTCACCTTTTAAGAACAGCTGCTCAGTCATCAGATCTCTCAATGCAGTGAATCCATGTACACTATCTGACTTTACTTTGTTCTCTGTTTGCATTACTTAATACATATATACACATCTATATAAATATATATGTTAGAACAACAAATTTCAAGACGTATGTCGTGACATTAAGCCTGATTCTAGTTTTGTCTAGTTACTGTCCATTTATACAGCTCTTTGAGAGACATCATCAGTATTAATTACACTTCTTTGGTTACGTGGCTCTTGTATACCCTGTTCTCCCGGCACCTACTCAGATTCGCCGCAAAAGATTTCAGCGGAATTGCCGGCGGCAAGGTAAAACAAAGGGATCGGCTCGGGGGAGTTTGCGAAGCCACTGACATCGCGAGTCACTCAGACCAAATCGGCGTGGTGAATGGAGAGTTGCATTTCAAATTGTACTCTTGTGAGAAAGAGAGGGAGGAAGTTTAAAGGTGATTGCCGGAAAATAACAAAAATATCCTCACCTGCAATGCAAGTAAAGGTTAACATTTGCATTGGTTGTTTCTGAGATTCCTTTTGAGTTAATTAACCCGCCTGGTATCAGGCGCCAACCCAGCAATAAACAGAAAAACTCACTGGCATTCACATAACTTGTTAAAACATTATTTTTTTTTGAGGGGGGAGTAACCTGCGTTTGACTTTACACAGTGGGACACCTACAGCTGCGCTAACTTCCAGTTATAATCAGGGTTTCCTTGAACCGGTCTAAACACTCGCGAATCCTATGGATTGAGGAGGGTGTGAAGGCAAAACGGCGACATGACTCCACCCCAGATATGACTCCCACCCTAGATATCACTGTTTAAACCAGGCTCCAAAAGCAATGAAATGGGAGGTGGGTCATGGAATGTGGGTAGATTACATTGATACAGCCTTTGCAGAATTAACGCGATTTCCAAATATTTTGTTTTAAAGAGAAAAGCTATTTCTGACCAAGTAGTGCTCCCTCCCACTAAAGGCGTTGTTAATCGGGATACCAAATGCCTTACCTTCAGTCGAAATGTCCTTCCACAGAAGGAACGCTCCTTCTGCACGCCTCCTTCCGTAGAGATGGTATTATCTTTGGTAGCTGGCAGAGGAACGTACACCTGTCTCACGGAGCTGAAGAAATAGTCTCTTCATCGAGGCTTACTTTTTTGTAAGGGAGCGCTGTCCCTCCAGTTTTCCCCTCTCTCTCCCCCGCTTGCTCTATGACAATTGGTAATGAGGTAGGTGTAAACTTCATCAGTGATGAAGCCGTCAACCCTTTCGTTTACGAAGCTGACATGTACCCCTCCCATACTCCAATGGATTCAAGTCCTTGCAACGTGGTCGTTTCCTATAGTCTCACTTCAAGCCTGACAGCAATGGGATGAGCGGCGAGCAGCCCTGCAGAGGGCAGCTTCCGCCTGGAGGCGATAGTCAAGCCACTCTTCCACATGCCACAGCACTGCTGCTAATAGACGACTGCACTGTGTATTGCTGAGGGACCGAGCATGATTCTGTGCAGCCTGTTCCGCCAACGATTTACTTGACAGAGGCAGTGATATTTTTATAACATGCCCTAATTATTTTCTGAAATGTTTTTTTGTGTGTGGGATTAATGAACAGAGAGTAATGATGCCAGACAAGCTGTTAGAAAGAGGTTATAATTAGTTTTAAGTAAATTTATTATCAAATATTACCATATACTACCCTGAGATTCATTTTCTTGCAGGCTTTCATGGTAGAACAAAGAAATACAATGAAAAACGGCACATAAAGATTGACAAACAACCAACGTGCAAAAGAAGACAAATTGTGCAGATATAACAAACAAACAAACAAACAAACAAACAAATAAATAAATAAATAAATAAATAAATAAATAGATAAATAAATAGATAAATAAATAAATAAATAGGTAAATACATACATAAATAAATATGAGAACACAAGTTTTAGAGTCCATAGGTTGTGGAATCAGTTTAGAGATGAGGTGAGTGAAGTTATCCACACTGGTTTGTGAGCTTGATAGTTACAGGGTAATAACTGCTCCTAAACTTGGAGATATGGGACTTAGGGCTCCTATACCTCATTAAAATTAAAATTAAATTGATGGAATTAACATAAAGTTCTGAGCTCTTGTTTTTTTCTCTCTCTCTCCCTCTGCTTCCTACCCAATCTTATGGATTGGGTTATACATTTTGGATTTTTGCCAGGCTCTTGAGCACTCCTGAGGACTAATATAACATCTGGTTCCTCCCCTAAATCACTGTCTCATTTCACACTGTCATAATGGTTAATGCAACACTATTACAGCTCAGGGCCTCAGAGTTCGGAGTTCAAACCTGGTGTCCTCTGTAAGGAGTCTCTGTGCATCCTCCCTGTGGAATCCATGGGTTTTCCCTGGGTGCTCTGATTTCCTCCCACAGTCCAAAGACCTACTGGGTAGATTAATTGGGTTTTGTAAATTGTCTTGTAATTAGGTTAGGGTTAAATTGGGGACATTGGTATTTGCTGATCCTTGAAGGGCCTACGCTAGAAACAAAATAAATTTCTGGTTGGTACAGAAAGGCTCTTTCTGTGGAGTGAATTGCTAGTTCATTACTAGTTCATCTTTAGTTCTAGTCATTAATTTCATTGATACTGGTAGGAATTTGCTGTGTGAACATTAGCTCCTACCATTGTCTGTGTCAGCAGAGATTATTCTTGCCTGCAAAGTTCTTTGGGTTGTTAAAGGGTAGCTTGAATGACCTCAATATTATCTCGATAAAAGTGATCATTATAGGAAAGATGTGGAATTCATAAAATAAACAAAGAGGAAGAGAATTAAGAGGGTCATACAAAAGAACATTTTTACATATCATGTGGTTGGAATCTGGGATGAACTGCCAGCAGAAGTGGGATGGGGGCAGATTCCATTATTGAAGGTTGAACTTAAGGCAAAATACAAGGTTTCTGCAGAATTCTTATTGGTGTGAAGGAACAGAGGGACCTTGGGATCCATGCCTATAGATCCCACAAAGTTCCATGTAAGTTGATAGGATGGTTAAGAAGATAGATAATGTGTTTGCCTTCATTAGTTGGGGAATTGAGTTCAAGAGCTGCAAGGTAATACTGCAGCTCTATGTAACTCTGGTTTGACCACACTTGAACTATTGTGTTCATTTCAGGTCACTTCGTTATAGGAAGGATGTGGAAGCTTTAGAAAGGGTGAAGAGGAGATTTACCAGGATATTGGCTAGATCACAGAGCACGGGGCATATCTTATGAGGATAGGTGAGTGAGCGAGAGCTTTTCTCATTGGAGCAAAGGAGGATGAAAGGTGTCTTGCTAGAGGTATAAGATGATAAGGGGTGGACAGTTGGAGGCACTTTCATTGCGCAGAAAAGGCTAAAGCATAGAGGCATAATTTTCAGGTGATTGGAGGACAGTATATGGGGGATGTCAGAAGTAGGTTTTTCATACAGAAAATGGTGGGTGCATGGAATGTGCTGCCAGGGATGGTGGTAGAGACAGACACATTAGGGACATTTTAGAAACTTTCAGATAGGCACATGGATGAAAGAAAAATGTAGGGCTATGCGAGGAAAGAGTTAGATTGGTTTTAGAGTAGGTTAAGAAGGCAGCACAACGTACTGTCCAAAGTGCTTGTACTGTTCTATGTACAGTACCTATTAAAATCTGAACTACCGGATCTGCCACACATCATTTCCTGTATTTTGTTGCATTTATGTGTTTCAGTATTGTACTTTTGAACACTATAATAATAAGGGTAAAGAAAACCTCCATTCTCCAATTTCTGATTGTGTGGTAGAGTTGGGAAGTTGTGGGCAGTCACCAGTTACAAAGGAAATAAGAGGAGTGCAGGAGAATGAGGAAGATCATGAGGGATATAATTGGGATGAATGCATACAGGCTTTTTCCCCTCAGTTTGAATGAGACAGAAGCAGAGGTCGTAGCTTCACGATGAAAGGTGAAATATTCAAGGGGAATCTGAGGGGGACCTTCTTCACTCAAGGTGAAGAAGTTCTGCCTCAGATTCCCCTTGAATGATGAGGGTGGTGCAAGCTACTAGAGGAAGTATTAAATGCAAGTTCAATTGTAATATTTAAGAGAGGTTTGGATGGGTACATGGATGGGAGGCGGGTAGATAGGCTGACACAGATCAAATCAGAATGGACTACCTAGGCTGAAGGGCCTAGTTCTGTGTTGTAGTACTCTATGACTCAATGAGAAGCAATAGAAAATATCCTCCAACTATTCCTGTGTCTTCAAACCTTAATATAAAGATGTTAATGAATAATCCAGTCTGACATTCCCACACATCACCAAAGAAATGCTACGCTTTTCACTGTAGGATTATTCAAAGTGAGATGCTAAATCTGCCTGTTCATCTGGAGAGGAGAGGTCCATATTATTATTATAATAACAAGGGATTTCTTTCCAACATTGCAAAAGTGGACCACCTATCCATTAGCACAGTGTTCTTTGTAGACATTAATTAACTGTTTCATTTCTCAATATTCCATCAATACTCAACTTCAAAAGTAATTTATTATATGTTAAACACATTGGGATACCTGAGTTTAGGAAAGTCTCAGGTTCATTCACATCCATTCATAGATGTAACACAGAAAAACTGCTGGAGACACTCAGCAGGTCAGCAGGATCTATGGAGGCGAACAAACAAACAACATTTTGGGCCGAGATCCTTTATCAGGACTGGAAATGAAACCAGAATAAGAAGGTGGGGAAGAAGGGAAGGAGTACAAGCCTGCAAATAATAGGTGAGACCAGATGAGGAGAAACATGGGTGGTTCGGGGAGGAGGATGAAATAAGAAACTGGGATTTGATAGGTGGAAGAGATAAAGGGATGAAGAAGAAGGGATACAATAGGAGAGGACAGTGGACCATGGGAGAAGGGGAGGAGGGGCATCGGGGGAGGTGATGGGCAGGTTAGAAGAAGAGAAGGGGAGCCAGAGTGGGAAATAGAAAAAGAAAGGAGGGAGTGTGTCAGAGACAGGTTTCCAGGAAAAATATGTGGCTATGGTTGTAATTCTGGGTGAGTACATGGTCGAAGAGTCGTAGAGCAGTGGAGGGCACAGAGGCGGAGCAATGAGAGAATCTCACTGAATTGTTGAAGAGAAGATTTAAACTTCTTCAGGGTAGACACACCTCAAAGAGACTTGGCAGTGGAGAAGCACATCATAAACACAAGAGATTATTCTGACTTCTTCCCTCTTCATTTCCAGTTCAGATGAAGGGTCTCAGCCTGAAACATTGACTGTTTATTCTTCTCCATAGATGTTGTCTGAACTGCTGAGTTCCTTAGCAGTTTGTCTGTTTTGCTCTGGATTTCCAGCTTCTGCAGAATCTCTTGCATTTAACATTCATATGTTTTTTTCTTGTAGAGCTTAACAAGCAATTAGTCTCTTCTTAACCTCAGAATGTTTCAGCATTGATTATTAAATGAAAACATGCATTTCAGTGGCATTTTTTGTAATACAGTCTCTCTTTATGTAGTTCAGAGGACGAACTCTGGTTCTATGGGACTGAGAAGACAAAGGAGACCAATGTGGGAAATGCAATGTTAAATGTTAAAAAGTCAATGTTGAAGCATTTGTGTTCCCAAGCAAAGAGTTTGGGTCTGTCACAGCTGGGACTAACTTGACCTTTGATACCCTTACTAATCAAGAACCTATCAACCTCTACTTTATATATACACAATGACTTGGTCCACACAGCCATTTTTGGCAAAGAATTCTACAGATTCACCACCCTCTGGCCGAAGAAAATTCTTCCTCATCTCTCTTTAAAAGGATGTCATAGGACCATAAGACATAGGAGCAGAATTAAGCTATTTGGCCCATCGAGTCTGCTCTACTATTTGATCATGGCTGATCCATTTTGCTTTCAAACTCATTCTTCTGCCTTCTCACCGTAACCTTTCATGGCCTGACTTATCAAGAATCTATCAACGTCCACCTTAAATGACTTGGCCTCCATAGCCACCTGTGGTGATGAACTCCACAGATTCACCACCACTGGCTAAAGAAATTCCTACTAATTTCCATTCTAAAGTGGGGGGTTATATGGGAAGCAGAGTCTGAGGGTCGGCACAACATTGTGGGCCAAAGGGCTTGTAATGTGCTGTACTATTCTATGTTCTATGTTCTAAATAGACATCCCTCTATTTTGAGGTTCTGCTTTCTGGTCTTAGACTCCACCACCATTGGAAACATTCTCTCCACATCCGCTATATCTCGGCCTTTCAATAGTCAATAGGTCCCAGCGAGTACAGGCCAAGAGTTATCAAAAGTTTTTCATATGCTCAGTCTTACATTCCTGGAATCATTTTTGTGAACCACCTATGAACCCTCTCCAATTTCAGCACATTCTTTCTTAGATAAGCGGTCCAACACGGCTCACAATATTCCAAGGGCTCATCAGTGCTTTATTCTTTTACATTCTTACATTCTTTCAAAATGAATGCTAACATTGCATTTGTCTTTCTCACCACTGACTCACCCTGCAAGTTAACCTTTAGGGAATCATGCATGAGGACTCCCAAGTCCCTTTGCACTTCCGATTTTTTGAATTTTCTTCCCATTTAGAAAATTGTCTACACTTTTATTTCTTCAACCGAAGTGCATGACCATACACTTCACGACACTGTATTCTATCTGCCACTTGTTTGCACATTCTCTTAATTTGTCTAAGTCCTTCTGCAGCCTCCCTGCTTCCTCAACACTACCAACCCCTCCAGCTATCTTTGTATCATCAGAAAACTTCCACAATGTCATCATTTCCGTCATTCAAATTATTGACATACAAACGTAAAAAGAAGCGGTGCTGAACACCACTTGTCACCTGTAGCTAATCAGTAAAGGTTCCCACCCATTGCCTCCTGCCTATCAGCCAATGTTCTATCCATGCTAGTATCTTTCCTGTGATACAATGGCTCTTACCTTGCTAAGCAGATTCATATGCTTGTATTCTGAGGCAGTGCTCTCTGGCTTGACTTCCCCAATTTTGGGCCCCTTATCTAAGAAAGGATGTGCCAACATTAAGGTTACTGACTGGAATGTGCTTTGTGAACCATATGGGGAGGACATTAATGGACTTACTGATTGCATCACTGGCTACATCAACTTCTGTGTGGACACTGTAATACCATCAAGGACTGTTTGCTGCTTCCTTAACAACAAACCATGGTCACCAGTGATCTAAAGGCTCTTCTCAACCACAAAAAGAGAGCCTTTAGATCAGGAGACAGGGAAGAATTGAAAAATGTGTGCAGAGGAAGCTAGAAGAGAAGATCAAGGTGGCTAAAGAGGAATACGAGAGAGCTGGAGAATGAGCTTGGGCAGAGTAGTATACAAAAGGTGTGGAGGGGCATGAAGAAAAACACTGGCTTCAATCAGCCTCGCAGATTCATGAATCTCAGAATGCACCCGTGAATGGACTATTAAGTTAAAACAACTCTTTAATAGGTTTGGCAGTTGCCCTCCTGCTCACAACCACCCCCCCCCCCCCAGCACACCAGTCCAGGTACACATGGATGAACAACACAGGCTACCACTATCTTCATCCCTTCCTTGCCCTGCACCTACTATCCACACCTCCACATACCAACTGCTATCATCCTGGTCTTCACATACCACCCCAGACCTTCCACCAACTCCCCAGTCATCATGGACTCAACTTCACTACCAAGCAGGTGAGAAGGGCTCTGGAGAAACTCAGACACAGCAAAATATTGGGACAGGATAGTGTGTACCCCAATGTCCTGAAGGAGTGTGCTGAGCAGCTGTGTGGAGTTCTCCAGCGCATTTTCAATCTGAGTCTCAACCTGCAAAGGGTCCTGACTGTGTGGAAATCATCATGTGTGGTCCCAGTACCCAAGTAGGGCCAACAGAAAGTCTTGAATAACTATTGTCCATGAAGACTGGACCTGGCTCACCTCTGACCTCTGGTCAGATCAGCCCTCGATCCCCTACCGTTTGCCAACCAGGAGCACATTGGAGTCGATGATGCTGTCATCTACCTGCTGAACAGAGCCTACTCCCATCTGGATAAGCAGGGCAGCAATGTGAGGATCATGTTTTATGATTTCTCAAGTGCTTTCAATACCATTCAGATCTCATTGCTGAGGGTAAAACTCTGTTGAATGCAGGTTGGCACTTCCGTTGCATCCTAGATAATGGACTACCTGACTGTCAGACCCCAGTTTCTGCAGCTTCAGAGTTGTGTGTCAGACATGAACATAAGCAGCAATGGGGCCCCACAGGGGACTGCATTGGCTCTCTTCCTGTTTACCCTGTATACCTTAGACTTCAGATACAACACTGAGTCATGTCATCTGCAGAAATTCTCTGATGACTCAGCAATAGTTGAGCATGTAAAGGGAGCACGTGAGGATGAATAGAGGGCCCTGGTGGAGGACTTTGTCAAATGGTGCAAGCTGAGTTATCTGCAGCTCAACATCAGTAAGACAAAGGAGATGTTGATTAACTTTAGGAAGACTAAGCCTGCACTGCACCCTGTTACTATTGGTGGTGAGGATATGGATGTGGTGAGGACCTACAAGTACCTGGATGGCAGATTTTGAGTGAAGCACCAACAAAGAGGTTGTTACAAGAAAGGCTAGAGTGGCCTCTACTTCCAGAGGAGACTTGAGGTCCTTTGGAGTATGCAAGCATCTTTTTCACATGTTCTACCAGTCTGTTGTCACATACAACCTTCTACACGGTAGCACGCTGGGGCAGTGGCATCACACAGGTGATGCTAACAGGCTCAATAAACTGATTAGAAAGGCTGGCTCTGTTATAGGAGTCAAACTAGAGTCTATTATAGAACAAAGGAAAATCATGGCAATTCTGGACAATGATCTGCATGCCTCCTTGACTGAACAGAGGAGCACATTTAGTAATAGACTAAGACAACTGCACTGCTCCAAAGGGTGCTATATGAGGTCATTCTTACCCTCAACCATTAGGCTCTGTAATGAGTCAACCTATAGCCAGGGAAGTGATGACCCCCTCCTGTTTGAGGGAACTTATTTTTTATTCTTCCTTACTTCTCTTCTAATATTTGTATATATGTGCACTTGTAATGCTACTATAACACTGTAATTTCCTTTGGGATTATTAAAATATCTATCTATCTATCCATCTATAGGAAATATTGTCTCTCCAGACTCTCTATCTAGTTCATTCAATATTCAATAGATTTCATTGAGATCCCCCACCCTTTATTTTTCTGAACTCCCGTGAGTACAGGTTCAGAACCATCAAACACTCTTCATACATTAGTCCATTCATTCCCATGATCATTCTAATGAACCTCCTCTGGACCTTCTCTAATGCCAGTAATCCTTTTTTAAATAAGTGGCTCAAAACTGCTGACAAAGTGAAGTCTTGATCTATTGACAAATGGACCAAAATGTCTTCAAGCTTGCTAAGTAATCTTCAGTCATACTGTGAGTAGTGTCTTGGAAGAACGGTTAATACTTACTAAAAATACTGTAATCATACTGGCAATATAACAGATAAAACAGCTGATAATTTCTATCTGACGGCTTTGCAAAAACTACACTGGTGCAGTTTCCACTGTGAGTATCATATGGCAGGAACAGTTGGGGGCAGGATAGTTGTTAGCTTCTGCTATGCCAACCAATATTTGATAAAAGAACAAAATCAAACTGAACTAAATAATAAACACAAGAGATTCTGCAGATGCTGAAAATCCAAAGCAGCACACACAAAATGCTGGAGGAACTCAGCAGGTCAGGCAGCATCTATGGAAATGAACAAACAGTCAACGTTTTGGGCCGGTAGAAAGTAAACAGAAGTCAATCATCTCTAAAGTCAGCTGCACCTAGCAAACAAGTCAAAGACTTGAGCACAAGAATCCAGATCAGCTCTCCACTTTATTGCTGCAGTATTGAAAATTGGAAGGCAAATTTACTCACTCAGGTGTGAAGGATCACATGTGCTCCTTCAAAAAACAGCAGGGAAGTTATCTTTGATATTCCTTCCAAATGTTATTGAACATTTGCAGATTATATGAAGGTTGGTGGTGTTGTGGATAGTGTAGAAGGTTGTCGTAGGTTTCAACAAGACATTTATGTGATGCAGAGCCTGGCAGAAGATGGAGTTCAGTCTGGGTAAGTGTGAAGTGATACACTTTAGTAAGTAAAACTTGAAAGCAGAGTACAGGGTTAATGGTAGGATTCTCAGAAGTGTAAAGGAATAGAAGGATCTTGGGGTCCACATCCATATATCCATCAAAGCTGCTGTGCATATTGTAGGGTGCTTAAGAAGGCAAATGGAATGTTGGCTTGTGGATTGAGTTCAAGAACTGTGAGGTAATATTGCAGCTCTAAAAAACTAGTTAGATCACAAATGGATTACTGTGTTCATTTATGGTCAGCTCATTATGTGGAAGCTTTAGAGAGGGCGCATAAGAGATTTACCAGGATGCTACCTGGTTTAGAGAGCATGTCTTATGAAGATAGGTTGAGCAATCTAGAGCTTTTCTCTTTGGAACGAAGGAGGGTGAGAGGCAACTATAGAGGTGATAAGAAGCATAGGTAGAGTGGACAGACAGAGACCTTTCCCCAGGGTGAAAATGGATAATACGAGGAGGCATAATATTAATGTGACTGGAGGAAAGTATGAGGGGGTATCAGAGGTAGCTTCTTTACACAGAGAGCAGTAGGTGCAAGGAACATTTTGCCAGTTGTAGTATAGAGTCAGGTACATTAGGGACATCTAAGAGACTCTTAGAAAGGCACATGGATGAACAAAAAATGGAGGGCTATGTGAGAGGGAAGGATTACATTCATCTTAGTGTGATTTAAAAGTCTGACAACATTGTGGGTCAAAGGACATATGCTGTACTGTCCTATGTCAACAGTTTAACAGTTTATAACCCAATTTATTTTTAGAGGGAGATTTTTGTGTTTAAATTGTGTGTCTTATTTCCAACAAGAATGATTATGCATTGAAAATATTATGTTAAAAGACTTAAAGGACATTCTGAAAGGAAAAGGCAATAAATAAATAAAATTTGTTTTTTTTTGTCGTTAAGGCTCTTGATTACTTGGTCTCTTCCCACAAGTAACACATTGGATTCTTAAGTGGTCCAATCCCAAGATTTGACTGTGTAGGTCATTTGTTGAACTGTTTCTACAACCTATAGACTCACTTTCAAGGACTCTACAACTTACATTCTCAATATTTTTTTCATTGTTATTATTCTGCTTTTCTTTTACTATTTGCACAATTTGTTGTCTCTTGCACATTGGTTGTTTGTCTGTCTTTGCCAATGTATAGTTTTCTATTCATTCTATTGTGTTTCTTTGTATTTACCATGAATGCCCACAAGAAAATAAATCACACGGATATGTGATAAATATGCAATAAATCACATGCATATGTTGACATGCATGTTCTTTGATAATAAATTTAATCTGAACTTGACCACGGAGTAAATCTGGTCATTGTCCTTATGAATTAATACCAAGTTACCTCTTTCCATTCTGCAGCAGCAAGTACTTTTCAGACAGACTCCAAGAGAAATCTATCAAAATGTTGACCCAAGCACTGCATATTGAAATATGACCTTAAATCTTTATGACTTCAGTAACTTCAAATTGTTGATTGAATTCAGTAGTGAGGGAGCAACATGGCGGACATTTTGCATTGCTTGTTCATTTACGTCTTCATTGTATATTATGTGAAATTGATGTAGCTAATTATAGACCATGTTGATCACATTCTATATGTTGGCAGTCAGGACAATAATGTCACTGATATTTCATCTATAGGTGTCTGAATACCTATATTAAATAGATGTTTTAAAGTGTGGGCATTTGAGGACAAACTGTTTCCATTGCCAAAGAGGTCAGCCAGTAGAGGACACAAATTTAAGGTAGTTAGTAAAACAGCCACAGGGAAGATTCGGTAACAGATATTTTACAAAGAAAGATGTTGTGATCTGGAACTGATTCCCTGAAAGGCTAGTCAAGGCAGATTCAGTAGTTGCTTTCAAAAGGTAATGAGATGGATACAAGGGCTAATTGGAGAGTGCAGGCATAGGGACAATGGACTGAATAAACTCATTTTGTGCTGCAGGATTGCACAATTCCTCATTAGCAATATCAAAAATAGGTATGGTTAATAGTGGCAACTGCAATTATAATCTGGATGCAACATACAAACAACAAGAACTGTTCTCCATGTGCACCTCAACTCAGTTGTCAGATATGCCTTCACCGCATTCATCATCCAACCACTTACGACCCAAGACTCCAATGAAGGCTTCTACTTATTCTCAGCATCATCTCCTGATTTCTCAGTGAATATTATGGTACAATTACTGCAGTTTGTGCTGCTTCACAGCATTCCCTAACTAGTGAACAGTAGAAAGCAAGATGTGCATTTATGCAGCACCACTTTGTATCATTCCGAGAATTTTCCAATGCATCTTACAGCCAATGAGCTGTGGTTGAACCTTTATTGATTTTGTAATATAGAAAATACAGCAACCCAAATAGGGCCAAGTATCTTTTAAGAGCTTCTTAGATACGTAAATGGAGCTTAGAAAAATAGAGGGCTTTGCGCCAGGGAAATTCCAGGCAGTTTCTAGAGTAGGTTACTTGATCAGCACAACATTGTGGGCCATAGAGCCTGTAATGTGCTGTAGATTTCTATGTTCTATGTTCTATGAACATAGAAGCATACAGTGAAATATTTTGCTTGTATTCATTATCAACACAACTATGGATGTGCTGAGGGCAGCCCATTAGTGTCACCCCACCCCACCTCTCTTCGTCGGGAATCCTCAACCCCCATTACCTAACTCTATCCCCAGGCTGGTCCCTCCCTACAACACCCCTCAATTAGCTGCTGCACAACCCCCAGATCACAGCACCCAGTCCCTACAAAAAAACCCCAAATCCAAAACACTATCCATAAACAATAACTCCACCATTTTAACTTAAACTCCAGAATGGAGGTTAACAAGGAGAAAGATCCCAATAAAGGCAAGTCGGGGACCGAGATGATGACAAAGTGGGCCAAAAACAAAGTGGCAGGGTGAAGTGATACTGCATCTCCAGTAACAGATCCATAAACACTAGAGGGTTATTTTGCCCACCGCTGGCATACTCATATCCTAACAGCAAAACAAACCTCTTTTCCACCCCCACTCATCCACACACAGAAAGTCCTCCAACTCCAGGACAGGTCTCCAGCGTCCAGACTTTAGGCTTCAGCCATGGGCTTTGAATTCTGGACTGCTGATTGACCTTAGAGCTCCAATCATCAGTATCAGTATCGACTCCCAGACTAGCCAATGACAGGAGCCCAACCTCCAGTCTCGAACTCCAGCCATTCCAACTAACAAGCTCTCATGCATCTCGCTCGCACAGGGTCCATGTGGAAGCTGGGACTGTAGATGTTCTTCATTGCCCATCCACACCACTGGACTTTAAAGCAGAGGCCTAGGTTGTGGATGTTCTTCACTACCTGTCCATGTCTCTGAACTTGGAGAGTGGAGCTTAGGCTTGACTTCTAATTACTCCACGTTCATTTCCCTAAACCCTAACCTGACCACCAATTCCCTTCTCTGTCCCCAAAACCACCCTACAAACTTAAAAAATCAACTGTTTGAGGTCATTTGTTTTTAGTTTAATTATGTCAGATGAGGGATTAACCCACTAGGTCTTCACAGTGAACCATGGATTGATATTTCAAGTCAAATTCAGTTCTTCCAACAGATTAGCTTTCTCTTCATACTGCGGATGTAGAATGAAGGATTTGTGATGTCGGACTGTCTCTGGTCAGTGGGTCCCAGGATCAGATATCCATGCAATCAGAAGGGGTGAAGGCTGGTCAGTCGGAGTATTCAGGTTTCAAGTCTGGTGTTTGGGGTTCTGTCATTGGCTGGTCCAGGGGTCAGTACTGAAGATCAGAGTCCAAAGGTCAATCAGAAATCCAGAAGTCAAAGCTTGATTGCCAAAGCCTGGAGATCAGAGACTTGAGGTCTGTCCTGGAGTTGGAGTAATACCCATGCTTGTGTGGAAGGGTACGAGGGAAGACAGGTGCTTATTTTGCTGTTGTTGCTTGTTATGTTCTGTGTTGTTCTGCTGAGCATTGTGGGCATGCCATATTAGCGTCAGAATATGTGATGATACCAGCGGGCTGTGCCCAGCAGATCCCTAGGTTGTATTGGTTGTTAAAGCAACTGATGCATAATGCATTTCACTGTAAGTTTCAATGTACATGTAATGAATAAATCTGAATGTAAAAATAGATGGGTGTCATTCAGATGGCTGAACAAATGTTTTGTTAATGAGGAGAGAAAGATGTAAAGGATCTCACGGAGAACTTCTGGACTCTAGAGTGTAAACGTAAGACAATTAAGAGCACACTGCCAGTTTGTGAATGAACAAATCTGTGGTGCACAGCAAACAAGAGACGTGGATCATCATGTCTTTCAATGTTTGACATTACAGAGAATTACCACAGTGCCACCAGTCTGTAATACATTGCTTAGATGAATATTTTAGACATCAGAATCAAAAACACTGTTTCAGTACAGTTACCAACACTGGCATCTATCCGGCAGTGTGGAAAGTTGCTCAGGTATGTCTTATTCAGAAATAGCAGGACTGGCCCAATTTGGCTAATTACTGTCTGATCAATTCACTCTCATCAGCAAAGTGATGTAAGGTGCCACTAGCAATGTTATCTTGCAGCACGTACTAATAATTTGTTCACCGATGTGCAGACTGTTAAAGATTTAAAGAAGATTGGCTTTATTTGTCACTTGTACATTGAAACATAAAGTGAAATACATTTGATTGCATCAATAACCAACACAGTTTGTGGATGTGCTGGGGAGCAGCCCGCAAGTGCTTCCAGCGCCAACATAGCATAACTACAACTTACACTAACCTGTACATCTTTGGATTGTGGGAGGAAACCAAGCACCCAGAACAAACCCACGTGGTCACAGAGAGAACTTATAAACTTCTTACAGACAGCAGCGGGAAATGAATCTTGATCACTGATGCTGTAAAGCATTGTGCTAACTATTACACCACTGTGCTGCTTCCTATTATGACCATATCCCAAGAATAGATTAAAGAGCTGAATTCCAGAAAAAAAGTGAAAGTAATTGTTCTTGACACCAAGGTAGTGTGGCATCAAGGTGCTTTGGTAAAACTTAAGTCAATAATGTGGACTATTGTGTGGATAGTCAGAGGCTTTTTCCCAGGGCTGAAATGGCTAACACGAGAAGGCACAGTTTTAAGGTGCTTGGAAGTAGGTACAGAAGAGATGTCAGGGGTAATTTTTTTTACGCAGAGAGTGGTGAGTGCGTGGAATGGGCTGCCGGCAATGGTGGTGGAGGCGGATAGAATAAGGTCTTTTAAGAGACTCCAGGATAGGTACACGAAGCTTAGAAAAATAGAGGGCTATGGGTAACCCGAGGTAATTTCTAAAGTAAGTACATGTTCGGCACAGTATTGTGGGCCAAAGGGCCTGTATTGTGCTGTAGGTTTTCTATGTTCTATGTTTTAATACATCCCAAAAACAAAGTGATGTGTCTCTTGTGCATATAGCTGTGGAAAGTGTTGCATAATGCAGTGCTGTGTGCACTGGCTGGCCACCCGTTTCTTCTGTGGCTGGGATGAGTCAGTTCACTGTTTGTAAATGGAATAAGAGAGGTTGCTGTCATGGTGCCTTCTGGTAATCACCCCCACCTGGCTATCTTCCTCAGGAATTGGGCCTCAATCACCTCATTTAGTTCCCAATCATTCCCAGGTTCCACTAACTACAAACACCTGCTTTCCATCAGCAAATACTGTGACCACAACAAGGCGCTGCCAGTTTATTGGTTGACTCTGGTGTGAGTAACCTTGTTTCATGGTTTTCAGGACTACCAGTTCTAAGTCTAGCATCACTCCTGGATACCGACTCCACGCTTGCTACATTAATAACGCCTCTGGACTCTGCCTCCATGCCCATGTTCTGCACTTGGGTTTATCCACCGCCACGCTTGTGTAACAGAATGAACTGGCCATAATGAACCCAGTGGACATGAATCCCCTGCAACAGGCCCTCACCAGCCAGGGCTCCCTACTGTGCTTCCACGATCAGCTGCTCTGGGATGTCATGTAAGAAAGGTCAGTGAACAGGTCGACTGAGTATCTGCTCTTCATACCCCGTTGACTCCGGGAACTCTGTCTGACCAGCCTGGACAGCTTGTAGTGGCGACACCCAGTGCGTCAACAACACGTCCACCAAGTGAGCCACACGTACCTGAACCAGAGCCCTACGCCGGATATCTGGGGAAGTGTCAGGCTTTTCTACTGCAATGCTCCTTGGTGTTCGAGCAGCAGCCTTCCACGTATGCCATGGACAGATCAAAAATATCTTATATTATGGGGTTGTTGCGAGGAAATGCCTTAGCACGGACCACTGCGAACACTCCACGCCCATGTTCTGCACTTGAGTTCGTCCACCGCAACACTCATGTAACAGTTGCAGCCTCTAATTGAATAGACAAAGGGACTGCTCCTCAGTTCTGTTTACTCTTCAGACCTGCGCTCCTTATCTATGGTCATCCACTATGGAGGGGAGAGGGCCGCTTGGTGGGGTGGAGGGAAGGAAACCTCCTTGTGGGTTTGTTCGTGGCCTGGCCAAGCTGGCTATTCACAGGTCCAGACTAGTCTGCAGGCAGTCAAGGGCTCTGCCTGAATGATTGCTTGCCCCTCTTCTAGTTTACGCGCATGCCTGGGTGTCCTTGCAGAAGAAGTTCTTTGGGCACAATAGGGGATTTCTGAGAACAGTGACTCAAATTGGGGCTTGAATGTGTTGGAGATAGTAATAATAGTATTTTAATTTGAAACTACAGTTTATAAAGCCATAATTATTGTATTGTGTTTAGCTAGTGAATAAACTTTAATAAAAAGGGGTAGAAAAGAAAGCCCAGTCATTAACAAGAAAATCTGCAGATGTTGGAAATCCAAGCAACACACACAAAATGCTGGAGGAACTCGGCAGGCCAGACAGTATCTGGAAAAGAGTAAACTGTCAACGTTTCAGACCAAGACCCTTCAGCAGGACTGGCCTGCTGAGTTCCCCCATTATTTTGTGTGTGTTGCCTGTTTAGACCATAAGACAAAGGAGCAGAAGTCAACCATTTGGCCCATCGAGTCTGTTCTGCCATTTCATCATGAGCTGATTCAATCTCCCCTTTAGTCCTATTCCCCCGGCTTCTCACCATAACCTTTGATGCCCTGACTACTCAGATACCTATCAATCTCTGCCTTAAATATACCCAATGACTTTACCTCAACCGCCACCCGTGGCAACAAATTCCATAGACTCACCACCCTCTGGCTATAAAAAAAAATATTTTCTCATTTCTGTTCTAAATGGGCACCCTGCAATCCTCAAGTCATGTCCTCTCGTACTAGACTCCCCAACCATGGGAAACAACTTTGCCACATCCACTCTGTCCATGCCTTTCAACATTCAAAATGTTTCTATGAGGTCCCCACCTCATTCTTCTGAACTCCAAGGAGTACAGTCCAAGAGCGGTCAAACGTTCCTCATATGTTAACCCTCTCATTCCTGGAATCATTCTAGTGAATCTTCTCTGAACCCTCTCCAATGTTAGCACATCCTTTCTTAAATAAGGAGCCCAAAACTGCACACAGTATTCCAAGTGAGGTCTTACCAGTGCCTTATAGAGCCTCAACATCACATCCCTGCTCCTATACTCTATTCTTCTAGAAATGAATGCCAACATTGCATTCGCCTTCTTCACCACCAACTCAACCTGGAGGTTAACCTTATCCTGCACGAGGACTCCCAAGTCCCGTTGCATCTCAGAACTTCGAATTCTCTCCCCATTTAAATAATAGTCTGCCCGTTTATTTCTTCTACCAAAGTGCATGACCATACACTTTCCAACATTGTAATTAATTTGCCACTTCTTTGCCCATTCCCCCAATCTATCCACGTCTCTCTGCAGACTCTCTGTTTCCTCAGCACTACTGGCCCCTCCATCTATCTTTGTATCATCAGCAAACTTAGCCGCAAAGCTATCTATTCCATAATCCAAATCGTTGATATACAACATAAAAAGAAGCGGCCCCCACACGGACCCCTGTGGAACACCACTGGTAACCGGCAGCCAACCAGAACAGGATCCCTTTATTCCCACTCTCTGTTTCCTGCCTATCAGCCAACACTCTATCCACGTATGTAACTTTCCCATAATTCCACGGGCTCTTACCTTGTTTAGCAGCCTCATGCGGCACCTTGTCAAAGGCCTTCTGAAAATCAAAATACACAACATCCACTGCATCTCCCTTGTCTATTCTACTTGTAATTTCCTCAAAAAATTGCACTAGGATTGTCAGGCAGGATTTTCCTTTAAAGAAACCATGTTGAGTTCTGCCTATCTTGTCATATGCCTCCAGGTAGTCTGTAACCTCATCCTTGACAATCGACTCCAACAACTTCCCAACCACCAATGTCAAGCTAACAGGTCTAGAATTTCCTTTTTGCTTCCTTGCCCCCTTCTTAAATAGCGGAGTGACATTTGCAATCTTCCAGTCCTCCAGATCCAGGCCAGAATCTATCGACTTTTGAAAGATCATTGCTAATGCCTCCACAATCTCCACTGCTACTTCCTTCAGAACGAGGCTGTATTCCATCTGGTCCAGGAGATTTATCTACCCTTAGACTATTCAGCTTCCTGAGTACTTTCTCTGTCGTAATTGTGACTGTGCATATTTCTCTTCCCTGACACCCTTGAATGGCCGATATATTGCTGATGTCTTCCTCAGTGAAGACTGATGCAAAATACTTGTTCAGTTCCTCCGCCATCTCCTTATCTCATATTACAATTTCTCCAGCATCATTTTCTATCGGTCCTATATCTACTCTCACCTGTCTTTTACTCTTTATATACTTGAAAAAGCTTTTAGTATCCTCTTTGATATTATTTGCTAGCTTCCTTTCACAGTTCATCTTTTCCCTCTTGATGACCTTCTTAGTTTCCTTTTGTAAGCTTTTAAAAACTTCCCAATCCTCTGTCTTCCCACTAATTTTTGCTTCTTTGTATGCCCTCTGCTTTGCTTTTACTTTACTTCTTGTCAGCCACGGTTGCATCCTTTTTCCATTCAAAAATTTCTTCTTCTTTGGAATACATCTGTCTTGCACCTTCCTCACTTCTCGCATAAACTCCAGCCACTGCTGCTCTGCCGTCCTTCCTGCTAGTGTCCCTTTCCAGTCAACCTTGGCCAGTTCCTCTCTCACGCGACTGTCATTTCCTTTACTCCACTGAAATACCAACACATCGGATTTCAGCTTCTCTTTCTCAAATTTCACAGTGAGCTCAATCATGTTGTGATCACTGCCTCCTAAGGGTTCCTTCACTTCCATCTCTCTAGTCACTTCTGGTTCATTACACAATGCCCAATCCAGTACAGCCGATCCCCTAGTGGGCTCAACAACAAGCTGTTCTAAAAAGCCATCTCGTAGACATTCTACAAATTCTCTCTCTTGTGATCAAGTACCGACCTGATTTTCCCAATCCCCTCGCATGTTAAAATCCCCTATAATTATCATAACACTGCCCTTCTGGCAAGCTTTTTCTATTTCCTGTTGTAATTTGTAGTTCACATCACTGCAGCTGTTTGGAGGCCTGTAGATAACTGTCATCAGGGTCCTTTTACCCCTGCGATTTTTTTAGCTCAACCCATAAAGATTCTGTACCTTCCGATCCTATGTCAACTCTTTCTATTGATTTAATTTCATTTCTTACCATTAAAGCCACACCACCCCCTCTACCGACCTGCCTATCCTTCCAATACACCGTGTATCTTTGGACGTTCAGCTCCCAGAGACATGCATCCTTTAGCCACGTCTCAGTGATGGCCACAATATCATGCCTGCCAATCTGTAACTGTACATCACCCACCTTATTCCTTATGCTGCATGCATTTAAGTATAACACCTTAAGTCCAGTATTTGGTACTTTTTTCATTGATTGTACTGCAACTCATCCCAATGGCTGCAAATTTGCTCCATCACCTGCCTGTCCTTCCTGACATCCTTACTGCTCACTACTTTAGATCTATTTCTGTTTTCCCTCTCCTCCGCTCCATCATTCCAGTTCCCATCCTGCTGCCTAACACTCCCTAACAGCTCTATTAAACCTTCCCGCCAGGATATTGGTCCCCCTAGGATTCTGTTAGGGTCCGGTCCAGAGCCTGCCTTCCGGGTCTTGCTCCGGTCCACGGACACCAGACTCTGGGCCTTGCAGCCAGCCCTCCTGTCACCCGGAGCCATTGGATCATCTTGGCTTAAGGAGGTACACCTGTCGCCTATTAGGGGGCAGGTGTTTATAAGGGGTTCCGTGACTGAGCCTAGTTGAAGGGGTCGTCCTGCTCTGAAGCAGGTTTAACCTGCTCTGTGCCTGGTCCGCCTGCTCTGAATCCCGCTCTGTACCTGGTCCGCCGGCTCTGAATCCCGCTCTGTCCCTGGTCCGCTGGCTCTGAATCCTGCTCTGTATCCTGTTCTGCTCACCCTGGACCCAGCTCCCTTCTGTCCCTTGCCTCTGTCGGGTAAGCCAGGCCGTTGCCGTTACCTCTTGGGTGGTTCTGTCCCTTCCTGTCCCTTGCCCCTGTCGGGTGAGCCAGTCTGTTGCCGTTACCCTACGGGTGGTTCTGTCCCTTCCTACCCCTCACCTCTGATGGGTTGTGCCCTGCACCTGCGCAGGTGTCCGTACCTTGCCCAGGCCTCTGTGTTTCTGCCTGGGAGGCAGCCCTGCCCAGCATCCATGCGGCCTGCCCTGAGGACTCTGACCCTTCTCACCCCTTGCTCCCTACAGGATGCGCCTGTACCTGCCCAGGTGTTCTGTGTCTTGCCTGGGCCTCCGTGTTCCTGTCTGGGAGGTGGCCCTGCCCGGGAGTTATGTGCCCGCCCCAGGGTCTCTCCTGCCCTGCCACGAACTCTGGGATCCTCCTGCCTCACCTGACCTCTAGGATCCAGCCCCACCTGCATTAGCCCTTGCATGCCATGACATCCCCATCCTGTCCTACCCCTAGTACTTCAGTGCCTGCGTCCTGCATTTGGGTCCATTCCATGTCCACTCCTGACAGATTCAAGTGTAACCCGTCCTTTTTGTACAGGTCACACCAGCCCTAAAAGAGGTCCCAATGATCCAGAAACTTGAAACCCTGCCCTCTGCTCCAATCCCTCAGCCACGCATTTATCCACCACCTCATTCTATTCCTACTCTCATTGTCGCGTGGCACAGGCAGTAATCCTGAGATTACTGCCTTTGCAGTCTTCCTTCTCAACTGCCTTCCTAACTCCCTATATTATCCTTTCAGGATCTCTACGCTTTTCATACCTATGCCATTGGTACCTATATGTACCATGACCTCTGGCTCCTTACCCTCCCACTTAATTTATTAAAAAAAGTGATGGGTGTTGGAGATCAATCAACCCAACCCTAGGACATCACTGGAGGAATTACTCAAAGCAGTATTCTAACGCATCAATGATCTTCCTTTCATCAAAAGGAACCTTTCTGATGCTTGCACAATTCCATTCCCAAATCCTCAGCAAATGAAGTAATAGCATATATATATATAAAGATGACAGATAATTAGCTAATAATAGACACTGGGAATAATTACAAAAGGTATTAAAGATTGAATTGTGGAAGCTTTGTGCATTTTTTATGATATTATTTTGAGGAATCTGAATAACTTAGAATTAAATTATTGAATGAAACTGTATTCATAATTTATGCACATATTTTAAAACAAAAATTGTCAAAACTTTTCATAGTGCAATAGCAGACTTACTGCATTTTACTTTCTTAGCAGAGGAATGTAAATCTTTGGAATTATCTTGCTCCAAGATGTGGATTATAGATTGAGTAAATGCAAGTAGGCTTCTCCACCGAGGTTGGGTGAGATTAGAAATAGAGGTCACAGGTTAAGGTTGTAAGATGAAATGTTTAAGGGGAACCTGAGGGGGAGTTTTCGCTCCGAAGGGTGGCGCAAGTATGGAAACAGCTCCCAGAGGAAGTGGTGGAATCTGATGTAATCACACCATTTAAGAGAAGTTGGAATAAGCACATGGATGGGAGGAGTATCAAGGGTTATGTTCCAGGGTCTGGACAGAGGAGCAGTTTAGCAGTACTAGATGGGCCAAAGGGACTGTTGCTATTCTGTAGTACTCTAAGATTCTATAACTCTCTAGATTTGGTATGCTCTATCATTGATGGAATACTTGGGCATGAGACATCTCTAAGAATATGATTATCAGTTGAGAAATTTGAAATTGGTTTGGTACTGTCACATATATTGAGTGAAAAACTCTGTTTTGAATGCCATTCATACATTTCATTTCATTACAAGGGTACAAGGTACAAGGGGAAATCAGTAATTGAATGCAGAATATTGTGCTACAGTTACAGAGAAAGTGCAGTGCAGATAGACAATGAAGTGCAAAGCCAGGACAAGGTCGATTATGAGGTCAAAAGATGATCTTATTGTACAAGATGATCACCCAATAGTCTCATAACTGTGGGTTAGAATTGTTGTTCGACATGGAGGTACATGCTTTTAGGCTTTTGTACATTCTGCTGGAAAGAAGGGAGGAGAAGACATAATTTCTGCAACCACATTATCTTTACCTTTAATATGAGTTATCACAATATTGTACTCTTGTATCATCAAACTCCAATTTAATAATCTTCTGTTTTTGTTTTTTATCTTACTCAGAAAAACTAATGGATTATGATCAGTGTAAACAATAAGTGGTTTTTGAGTTGTACCAACATATACCTCAAAATATTCTAAAGCTAAAACAAGCGATAACAATTCCTTCTCTATTGTCGAATAGTTTCTTTGATGCTTATTAAATTTCTTAGAAAAGTAAGCTACTGGATGATCAACCTCATCACCCTCATTCCTTTGCATTAACGCTGCTCCTGCAGCCTCATCACTAGCATCTACAGCTAATGAAAAAGGTTTTTCAAAGTCAGGTGCCTTAAGCACAGGTTGTTGAAATATCATAGTTTTCAACTTTTCAAATGCTTCTTGACAAGGCACTGTCCACACAAACTTCTCATTCTTCTGTAAAAGGTTAGTTAATGGAAGGGCAATATTAGCAAAATTCTTACAAAATTTTTGATAATATCCTACCATTCCCAAGAATCTTCTGAGAGTTTTTTTCCCTGTTGGAGTGGGAATCTCTAAAATTGCCCAAACTTTTGCCTGAACAGGAGCTACCTTACCTTGACCCACAATATAACCAAGGTAAGTCACAGTGGCATGTCCAAATTCACTCTTAGCTAAATTAATACTTAAGTTAGCTTTTGAAAGCCTTTCAAACAATTTCTCCACCATAATAATGTGTGCTTCCCAAGTATCATTTCCTGTCACTAAATCATCAATATAAGCATCAGTATCTTTCAATCCCTGAATCACAGAGTTAATCATCCTCTGGAAAGTACCTGGGGCATTCTTCATCCCAAATGGAAGAACATTATATTCATATAGCCCAGATGGAGTTACAAATGAGAAATCTCTCTACCTCTGTCCGTTAATGGAACACACCAATACCCTTTCAATAAATCAATCTTTGTAAGGAACTTTGCTTTTCCAACTTTATCTACACAATCATCTACTCTAGGAATTAGATATGCATCTGTTTTCGTTACAGCATTCACCTTCCTATAATCCGTACAAAACCTAATACTACCATCTGGTTTTGGCACCATAACACAGGGTGAACTCCAATTCGAGTTAGAAGGTCTTATAATATTATTCTCTAACATATATTTAATTTCTTTCTCAGCAAGTTCACATTTTTCTATGTTCATCCTATATTGGTGTTGTTTAATAGGTTTGGCATCTCCAACATTTACATCATGTGAAGCTATAGTAGTCCTTCTCTGAACATCTGGAAACAAATCCTTATATTTAAAAACTAATTCCTTCATCTGATGTTTCTGCTCTATCTGTAAATATGCTAGTTTCTCATCAATATTTTCCAGAATGGTTGAATTTGGTAACCTGACAGAAACAATGTTGGATTTAGAATGAAATTCAAATGAATCATCTATCATGTTCCTAGTTAAATCAAACTCATTCTCATTAACCACAACAGTCACAGTATCAGATTGTTTCTCAAAATATGGTTTTATCATATTTATATTGCAAAGTTGTGTTGGCCTTCTACGATCTGGAGTATTTATCACATAATCCACATCATTGATTTTAGACACAATTTCATAAGGACCATGGAATCTAGCTTGTAAGGGATTCGTTTGCACTGGGAAAAGAATCAGCACCTTATCTCCAGGCTTAAACATCCTCATCCTAGCTTCTATATCATACCAAGTTTTCATTTTCTCCTGAGCCAATTTTAAATTTTTCTTGGCTAAGCTAAGCTTAAATTTCAAAACATACTCCAACAAATTAGTGTGTATTCCTTACTAATCCACTGTTCTTTTAATAAAGCTAAAGGTCCTCTAACTCTATGCCCAAATACAAGTTGAAATGGACTAAAACCTAAAGATTCTTGTACCAATTCCCTTACTGCAAATAAATGTAAGTTTATACCCTCATCCCAATCACTTCCATTTTCCACACAATATGTCCTAATCATATTCTTGAGAGTAGAATGAAACCTCTCCAAGGCACCTTGCAACTCTGGATGGTATGCAGACGAAGTGATTTGCTTAGCTCCCAATTTATAAACTATCTGTTGAAACAATCCAGACATAAAATTACTGCCTTGATCAATTTGTATTTCCTTAGGTAGTCCAAAATAAGTAAAGAATTTTATAAGAGCCTTTGTCACAGTTTTAGCTTTTATATTCCTAAGTGGTACCGCCTCTGGAAACCTAGACGAAGTACATATGATAGTCAACAAGTTCTGATAACCAGTTTTTGTCTTTGGTAATGGACCGACACAATTTACAATAACTTTAGAAAACGGTTCACCAAATGCTGGAATAGGTTGTAATGGAGCCACTGGTGTAACTTGATTTGGTTTACCCACAATTTGACAAGTATGGCACATTTTACAAAACATCGCCACATCTTTTCTTAGACCAGGCCAGTAAAAATGTTTTAAAATCTTGTCCACAGTTTTCCTTACCCCTTGATGTCCACCTAAAGGCACACTATGAGCTAAAGTCAAAATCTCATTTCAATAAACTTTAGGGACAACTACCTGGTAAAGAATATTCCATTCATCACTTGCAGGAATTGTAAGTGATCTCCACTTCCTCATCAACACTCCTTTTTCCAAGTAATATCCTACTGGCACCTTCTCAATTTCACTATCTAGTAGAGATTGTTCTCTTAATTTTATAATTTCAGGGTCTCTATTCTGCTCTGCTATCATCTCCTTCTGAGACAGAGATAAATCTTCATAGTCAGACTTACTCCAAAAATCTTGTTCAAACAACGAAGGTAAGAAAGTCTCTGACACATCCTCAAAACTCAAATCCTGAGTTGAACAGTCCTGAGTAACAACCTCATTCTGCGCATCAATCTTTTTAGCCATAGCTCTAGTCACAACACAGAAAGAATCTGTGTTAGAATTCATCTCTGGTTCCTCTGACTCCATTGTCAAATGCACTTCAGGAAAAACTTGTCCACCTGCCAGGTCATCACCTAACAATAAAGAAATACCCTTCACAGGTAAGCTATGCTGTAATCCTACTTTAACAAATCCTGTAACTAACCCTGACTTTAAATTAACTTTATGCAAATGTACATGCATAAAATCACTCCCAACACCTCTTATATAATTTACCTCACCAGAATCAGACTCTTCATTAAACTTCAATACACTGTCTAACATCAGTGATTGAGAAGCTCCAGTATCCCTAAGGCTTTTTATTGGCGCCAGAGTAGATCCTTCCTTCAAGGATACAAACCCTTCAGTTATAAAATGATCATATCCCTTTTTAACTTGGTCAGACTCTAACAAAACCTCATTTGTGTTTATCGAACCCTGTAATTTTACAGGTGCTTCAGTGTGTTGCACACAAGCATCTGGAACTGCTTCCTTCTCTTTTTTTTTCAATCTGAAACATGTTAGCTATTACATGGCCAGGTTTCTTACAATAGTTACAAATAAGTCCAAACTGTCTTTCCTTCACAGGCTTTCCTTCCTCCTTACCTTTCTCATTAAGTTCGGATTTAATTTCTGATTTACTGTGAGTCTGCGTGTTATTTTTCCTCTTCAAAATTCTGCCCTGAGGAAATTTATTCTTATGGATTAAAACATAATCATCAGCTAATCTTGCACAGTCCTGCAGTGTATCAGTATCTCTCTCATTTAAGTAGGTCCTTACTTCAACAGGAATACTTCTTTTAAATTCCTCCATTAAAATCAGCTCTTTCAATGTATCATAGTCCTCATTTACATTTTTAGAAGAAACCCATCTCTCAAAACACACAGCTTTATCATAGGCAAATTCCACATAAGTCTTTTCCACAGACGACTTCTCACTTCTGAATCGTTCTCTATACGCTTCTGGGACTAATTCATATGCTTTTAAAATATGCTTTTTCACAATATCATAATCAAGTGCTTGCGCAGCAGTTAAAGCTGTATAAACATGTTGTGCTTTGCCTTTAATTACACTCTGTAACAACACTGACCATTTATCTTTCGGCCACTCTGAAATTTGAGCAATCATTTCAAAATGTTAGAAATATCTTTCCACTTCTGTTTCACTAAATGGTGGGACCAATTTAATTTCTTGACTAGCAACAAACAGTTTTCTAGAACCAGAAGACTGATTCCCAGACCTTAATTCCGTCATAGCATATTCAAAATCCCTTTGTTTCTAATCAGCTTCTAACCTACAACACTCCAACTTCATTTGTTTGATTTGCAACTGCATCTCCAGATTACTTATTGAAAACGACTCTAAAATTGATTCATCAAAATCACCCAAATCCACATAGTGTGACGCAATTTTTCTCTGTATTACAGCCTTTGATGTAGTCTTCAAAATACCTCTAAGTTGCAATCTACTAGTTATCTCAGACACCTCAGTTTTTTTTCGCCTTTGCTAACAACTCCGCGTCTGGCGAAGCCAGAAACTCATCAATATTTGTTGTTGCCAAATACCACTCACAAGCCAATCAAACAAAAGAATCAAGTATTCCCCTTTTCCAAAACACCGAGTCAAAATCTAACAAGCATTTAAACTCAAATGATCCAATCCCGGACAAGCCCCCATATTTAAGTTACGGATTCAAGCAACAATAAATATATGAGTGAGGCAGGGGTTTCTATAACAAACAGAATATTTATTAAACACTGAAAAACAAACCCCCAAAAAGTAAATAAACCACTCAGGTAACCGGAAATCAACTGCTTTGCAGCAGCTTAAACAGTTCTTAAAGCAAGGAAGCTTAAACAGTTCTTAAAACGATGTTGCAAAAACAGTTCTTCAAAGTAGTATTGCAAAAGTTCAAAATGCTTTCAGTCCATTTAAGGAGAGAATTTTTAAGATGATTTAAATTCTCTTTCACATCGTGTTGCTGCAGTTCCAAATCAAACTTTTCCCACAAAGAATTTTATGAAGATGAAATGTAACGGCTTAAAGGCACTGACCTTTCCTTTACAGAACTGTTCCCAATCCTTTCTGCTATTCACAGGGATTAACATGAGAACAGTCAACAAATACCTTCCGAATAAGGATCAAACAAGGTCGAACCTGTTTCACCGTCGAACTCGATTCTCCTCAATCTTTTAACTCCCGAACTCCGATCTTCACTCTCCACTGATTCTCAACTAGCAGTATTATAAAGAAACTGTTGGCAATGACCTTTTAAACTTTAGGCATTAAATAAAACTCCATCTTTCAACTAAACTGCGTCATAACATTAAATCACGCAGTGGCATGAAGTCAACATGGCAATTCCAGCCACGAACTGCCCCTCCTCACAGGGAGGGGTCCTCCTTTTATACCCTGTCAAAAAAAACCTGTCACATGACCTCTACTGATGGGAAAATGATGTCACTCTACCATCACAAGACCATTACCTCAAGTCCAGTATAGCTTCAACACCTGTCACGTGACAAGTACACCACTGTCACGTGTACGTAACAATATGGTTCTGTCTATCATGGGTAAAGCCCTCACCACCATTGAGCACATCTACATGGAGTGCTGTCAAAGGAAAACAGCATCCATCATTAGGGACTCCTACCACTTTTTTCTCAAAGCTACCATCAGGCAGCAGGTACAGGAGCCTTACAGTCCACACCACGAGGTCCAGAAACAGTTATTACCCCTCAACCATCAAGCTCTTGATCAAGAGGAAATAACTTCACTCAACTTCTCTTGTCCCATCATGTCCCCACAACCTACATGTGGTAACTTCTCTTGTCCCATCAAGTCCCCACAACTTTCATGAACTCTTCAATTCATGTTCTTGATATTTATTATTTATTTATTATTATTTCTTTCCTTTTGTATTTGCACAGTTTGTCTTTTACACACTGGTTAAACATCCAAGCTGGTGTGGTCTTTCATTGATTCTATTATGGTTATTATTCTATTATGGATTTATTGAGTATGCCCTCAAGAAAATGAATCTCTGGGTTGTATATGGTGAGATACACGTACTTTGATAATAAATTTACTTCGAACTTTTTCTATTTCATTTCTTTAAAGAAATCTACTCTAAAAAGAACCAGAGGGAAAACCATTGATTTCCCTTCATTGCCCAGAGTAAAGACTCATGGATTTACAAGGATTTGCCAATCTCTTAAAAAAGTAATTATGCACTAATAAACCAGGTCCATTTAAGAAGATTTCTTTCTGGTTTGAACACAGTCTCCACCCAATTACAGCTCTTTAAAATCTTAAGAAACTGGCACAGAACTCCATTTTAACTGTTTAAGTGGCATATTCTTCTCACTATGTACTGCACAAAGGGAAATATACTTAATAAATATATTATATTGTAACACACTCATGTCCAGTAGGTTGTTATGTATTACTTTAAAGGGTTGCAAGAACAGGGCATTAACGGAAGTTAGAGAAGTTAACTGAGTTTGGCCTATGACAGTAGTGTCATCAACAAATTTGAATATGGCTTTGGAGCTGTGTTTAGCCACATAGTCATAAGTGTAAAGCAAGTAGAGCAGGGGATAAGCACACAGCCTTGTGGTGCACCTGTGCTGATGGAGATTGTGGAGAAGATGTTATTGCCAATCCAAATTGATTGGGAGCAAGTGAGGAAATCAAAGATCCAACGGTACAAGGAGGTATTGAGGCCAAGGTCTTGAAGTTTATTGCTGAGCTTTGAGGAGTTGATAATAACTCACCATGTGTAAAAAAAAAGACCTGTTTTGAAATTGTGAAAGGTGCTATATCAATGCAAGTTCTGCTTTACATTTCATTTTTTTCATCCATTGCATTGTTCCTGGCTAGTGGTCTCAGGATATTCATTAGAGTAAATAGAGCTCCTCATCTGGGATGGGCTGTTAAACCATCTCAGACCTGAGAATGAGACAAAAATGTTCTTGGTCCCAAAGGACTGCCCAAGAATTTGCCCCTGCTATTCTAAGTTGACTTTGAAATTAATGCAATATTTTTGATGAGAGGTAGCTCGAGCAAGCAGCCAGAGTCCAAATGAAGCTTCCAGCGACTGGTGGCATGGGCATGAAAGTGGGAACATTTCATGAGGGTGTGTCTTTGTTCTCAAGGACCTCTTTGTTTCTGTTTCTCAGTGGATAGTACTTCTGAAATGGATTTATTCATCCTTGCGAACACTGCTGTTGCCTTCTCTAAATGCTGCCAAGCAGATTGGTGTGCTAGGCTTTAAGGTAGCATTCACGCGACAATCACATTATTGGATCTGGAGTCACACATGGACCAGAACAGTAACGGCAGCACATTTCTTTTCCTGAGGGTCATTACATAACCAAATGTGTTCTTACAATAATCCTGCAACTTCATAGTCATCTGAAGTCAAAATGTGGCAGTTGCTGGAAACTTGATATTGCTAGAAATTCTTATCAGATCCGTCTGTTTCTGTGGAGGGAGAACTGGCTGATGATTCAGGTCAATGACCTTTCACCATTTCTCTCTCCACAGATACAGGCACAAACTCCCTCTTATTTGGAGGGCAGAGCTTAGGATGATGGCACCTAATGGCGACTCCTCTGCTTGCATCTTCGGAAACAGCTCTATTTCTATCTTTAACATCTTTCTTTTATCTTTTCAGGGTTCTTTTGAAGACCCTGACCTGGAGTTACATGCTGATTTTGTTTCTTTGTGGAATTGGGGCCCACTCTCAGGACCTCACGACCAGACACTTTTCAATATGCCAAGGACGTGGCTTGGAATACTAATGCACCTTCAGGGTGCCGGATTTTCGTGACTCTGGGGCCGGGCTGATTCGAGGTCAGTGCTGCCACCTCCTGATGTGTCGTGGGATGTATATTGTATACATCTGATATTAAATGTACCTATTGAAACCTTTTGATTATTCATATTAATCTAATAATTCTATATTTTTTCTTTTGTAATGACTTCAATTTAAATCTTGATCTGTCATAGGGAATTCTAGCCAGGTGTCTCCAGATCAATAGTGCAGAAATCTGAATACTAGCCCTGTAACTTAAGAATTTAAAATCAAATTCAGTCACAACATTTGAGAGAAGCTTGGATAAATGCATGGGCAAAAGGCTATGGTCCAGGTGCAAATCAATGGGACGAGGCAGAATAGCAGTGCTGCATGGATTGGTTGGGCTGAAGAGCATGTTTCTGTGCTATAGTGCTCTATAACTATGTGACAATAATAAACCAATGAAATAAATATTTTGCTTGTATTCATCTTTGCATCTACAGATACTTTTGATCTCTTTTGTAACATGACTTTTGTGACCCAAGTACCACTTTCTTATCTGTGTCATTTGGAAGGAAAATACTTACCTTGTTTCCTCATTGAGCCAATGTCATGACACTGGAGCAAGGGTCCAATTGCAGACCCAGTACTGTGCACACAGTGATATAAGTTGAGCAACAAATCCCAAGGTGCAAACAAAGTCGGTGTCAAAGTTCAGGCAGAGATCAAAACCTTCAGAGAAATCCAAAAACCAGAATTGGGAAACAAGCAGAGTTAATATTCAGACAGACAGAGTACAGATATAAATGATTGAAATGCTCAGGAAAACTCACTGACACAATCTGATGAAAACACAGGACAGAAATACACTGAGCAATAAACAGAGAAGCAGATGATAGGTGGAACACAATGAGACACGGGTGGCAGCAAAACAGGTAATAATCAGAAACAGATGAGAGACAGGGGCCGGAGTAGAGCAGGAGCAGGGACAGGAGCACATGGCAATACAAAACCACAGACTGACAGCTAGGGGAAATACACAAAAAGACAGAGTTTAACTGGAGGTACTGACAGTCAAGATTCATTCATTCAGAACTCTTCACATTCTGTGGGTTTATTCATTCAGTCTAATATGTATTGCTAACATGCATTTCTTTAAAAGCATTCAAAATGGAGCACTGAATTACCATCAATATCTGATCATTAGGAAAGTCATTGGTACATACTGTATATTATTCAGGCTTACAATGTGATCTTTTAGTGTTACAGTCATAGATGCAGCAGAGAAATAGACTTCTTGGCCCATCACATTCCCTCTGACCTCAAACACCCAGAATTACTCCAATCTTACCCTCACCTATTTTATTTTCCATATATTCTCATCAACCTCTGCCAGTTTCTATACTCACTTACATTCTAGGAGCAATTTATGTTGGATGATTACCTACTGACATACATATTCTTGTGAAACTGGTGCACACATGCAGTCACTGTACTGCCCCAACCTCTATAGTATTATTTTGCTGTTTTACTAGAGCACTGAACAGAGCAAGGAAGTGGAATTAGAATAAACTGGTGCAGATGAAAACTTTGAGGAAGCAAAGGAGGACAGGGCAAATTACTTACTTCTGTGTTAGGATCTAGGATCCACAATGGCTCTTGAATGGAGGTTTTTGCCAGACCACTACAGAAGTATGTATTGCCTAGAAGCCAGACTAGATAAAGATGATAGATTTCCTTCCCTAAAGATGTTACTGAATTAGTTTGGTTTCTAAGACTATCACCATAACTAACACAAGTTTTTGAAAATGTATTTAATTAGCAGAATTCACCACAATGGGATTTGAACATGTCACAGGCTCAATGTTAAAAGTACAAAGTTCAAAGTAAAATTCATTATCAGTACTATATGTTATCACATACAACCCTGAGATTCTATTTCTGCAGGCATACTTGCAAATCTATAGAACAGAAACTGTAAACAGTAAACATCAGGAACTGTAAACTGTAAACAAACTGTGCAAATGCAGATAACAAATAAACAACAATAAAAAAACGAGCATGAAATAACCGAGTGTTGTTATCCCTTTTGTTCAAGAGCCTGATGGCTCAAGAATTACTACTACCCCTCAAGCAAACAGCTGCATAATATACAGTTGAATACATTTACATGGAGCATTGCCAGAAAAAAAAGCAGTGTCTATCATCATAGAATGTCAACATCCAGGCCTGGCCGTATTCTCACAATTGCCTTTGGGAAGGAGGTACAGAAGCCTTTGGTCCCACACAGCCAGGTTTAGGAATAGTTTGTGTGTTACTCAGAAACACTTATTGCCATACGATCATCAGGCTCCTGAGTTGACGTGGATAGCTTTGTTCACCACAATTCTGAACTGATTCTACAGTCTAAGATTCACTTTCAAGAGCTATACAATTCATGCTCTCAGTATATTTTTGACTTGCACAGTTTGACTTCTTTTGCACATTGGTGTTTGTCAGTCTTTGTCTGTTACATACAGCTTTCCTAAATTCTATTCTGTTTAGGAGAGGGTTCAGCAGAGGTTCGTGAGATTGATCCTGGGAATGAAAGGGTTAATGCATGAGGAATGTTTGATAGTTCTGACTCCGTACTTGCTGGAGTTTAGAATACTGAGGTGGGGGGGGGGGTGGTTGGATCTCTTTGAAACATCAAATATTGAAAGGTCTTGACAGATTGGACGTGGAGAGGATGTTTCCTATAGTGGGGTGTCTGGGGCCAGAGACATCCTTATCGAACAGACATTAGGAATAGTTTATTTTGCTAGAGGGTGATGAATCTGTGGAATCCATTGCCACAGACATCTATGGAAGCCGAGTTATTGGGTATATTTTAAATGGAGGTTGATAGGTTTTTGATCAGTAAGGGCATCAAAGGTTATGGGGAGAAAACAGGAGAATGGGTTTGAGAGGGATAATAAATCTGCCGTGATGGAATGATAGAGTAGACAATGGGCTGAATGGCATAATTTTGCTCCTATGTTATATAGCCTATGGTATTATGTTATTTTTTAATTTTTTTGTAAATGCCTACAAGAAAATTAATCTCAAGTAATATATGGTAACATATACGTACTTTGATAATAAATTTACTTTGAACTTTGTTGGATGTAAGCAAACAGATAAAGATATTCTGTCCCTTCCTTACAGAGTTTCTGTGATGTGCATCACAGTTAACACTCTATAATTGCAAAGACTGAAGTAGAGCAACCGAGCACCACTGACATAGAATTTGTGTCCTTTACGAAGGAACAGCGAGGGATGGTGTATGATGAATAGGAATGGGTGCTATGAGAAGTGTCAAAGGCTGCATTTCAACAAAATAGCCCCAGTTTATTTGCACAATCTGCAGAGAATAAATAGCAAGCCACAACTGAAATACAGTACTGGTTTGCCATTGACAGTCGATATTCATTTGGTATTGCCTCAATTATCTGTGGAAAAAGTTAAAAAGACTTTGATGCCCTTGAAAAAGTATAAAGGACAGCTCACTATTTCTCAATGTCCCAATTTATTTTTGAGAGGTAGAAGCAATAACCAGCGCAGCATAAGTTACATGTGATCACAATGCTACCATCTTCAATGCAATGAGAGTTGAGCTCTCAAGCAATTTAAGATAGTGAAGGCAGGGATCTAGCCCACTATACCCAGCAGGCTTCACTGCTTGAATTTGAACCTACTCTAAGCCATGTGATTGGAATATAAATTCGAAGTTCAAAGTAAATACATTATCAAATACGTATTTGTCACCATTTACTACCCTAAGATTCATTTGCATTCACAATAGAACAAAGAAATCTATCAGAATCATGAAAAAGTACACAAAACAAACAACCAATGTGTAAAAGAAATAATTAAAAAAACTGAGAACAGGAGTTCCTGGTCATGACATCGTAGAGTTCTCGAAAAAGCTTCTAGATGCAAGAAATCTCAAATATAAATAGAAAGTACTAAGATTACTCAACAGTTAAGGTAGCAACTGAGGAGAGAAAAAAACAAAATTAATGGTTCAGGGCTGACAATCATTCATTAGAAAAAGTTGCTACCTACCCTGATAGGTATCCCCATTTCCTATGTCCATATTACCTCCTGTGTTTGCTGACCAACTTTGAAGATCTATTCTCTTTCTTGCTTTCTCTTCCTCCCCCACTGACTGTGAAACATCTCCACTTTGATACATCAAAACTCCCTTGGGTTTCAGTCTCTTGACAAGCCACAGAGGGAGTCTGGAACAAGAGGGCACAGCCTCAGAATAGAAAGACATCCCTTTAGAATCGTGATGAGGAAGAATTTCTTTAGCCAGGGGTGGTGAATCTCTGGAGTTTTATTTCCACAGACAACTTTGGAGGCTAAGTAAATGGGTACTTTTAAAGTGGAGGTTCATAAGGGTGTTAACAGTTATGGAGAGAAAGCAGGATAATGAAGTTGAGAGGGATAATAATTCAACCATGATGGAATGGTAGAGTCAACTTGATGGGCAGAATTCTGCTCCAATGTCTTATGGTCACAGCATCTACAACTCAGACACTGATTTCAGTGCCTTTCATTTTGCAGGCTCCCAAGCTTTAGGTTTTATTCTTGTTAAGCAATATATCTTCCAATCCACCAAACATGTCAAGCAAAATTCTCCAAACATTATTTGCAATTTTCCCTCTAATCCTCTAACTATATAAGCAATATACCATCAGTCCTTTGAAGATCACCAGTAATACAGCATCAAACCCAAAACTTCACTTAGGGAGAGTTTTATAGGAAACTGAAGGCCAGCCTCTTCACCATGGGTGGTCAGTATATGGAACAAGTTGCTAGAGGACAGAGTTGTTATGTTTAATAACTCCAAAACATAAAACTAATTGCAAGTAAAAGGTGGGAGCCAGGAGATAACTTGTGTACTTTGCTTTTATTTTAAGCGTGTCATGCATGTATGATGTTGTTGCATAAAGACATATGCCATTCACGTATTATTACAGATAACCCATAATTAACTATTTAAACAAACCAAGAATGCTTAATCAAACAATATATTTATATTTTTACTCAAATATTACTGAAATATTAAATCCGCAACACTGCTGCCTGCTTAACTATAAATTCCAACTCTATATAGAATAAATCTCAACATATATATACACACACAGAGTGTACTAAGTAATATAACTACTATATGGACATCCACAGTATAGTAAATTTGAAGTTGTCATATTCAGGCCTAAAGATTTAGTCACTGTGGAGACTTTCTTATTCAGGTGATGTCTTTCCCGACAAGGTGGGATCACTCTGCTCGACATGGCTGTGAAACAGTTTCAAGTTCTGAGGCCTCCTCCATGGTGGTTGTAGGAGTTGATCCTGGGACTGCAGGAAGTGATTCTGACAGATTTCTTCTCTATCAATTGACTCTGCTCTCCTCAACTGATCGAGGTGTCGTCTTCAGATGATATCAGATGCAATCTCCACTGTGTAGGAGAGTGATCCAGTTTTGTCCTTAACCTTTCCGATGATCCACTTTTGATAATCTCTGTAGTCCCTTGCCAGGATCGCTTGTCCAGGAGTGAAACATCAAACCTCCTTATTTATGGAGCCTTCAAATTGTTTCAGCTGTTTGTCCTGCATACTCCTTCTGATTTTATGTTTGAGGAGATCCAGGTGTGAGTGCAAGGGCGGCACAGGAACAGCATAGATGGTGAATTGTTGGTTGTTGAGTCTAATGCATTGTGATATGTGAGGAAATTAGCAAACTTCGGATTCGTTGTTAGTGTAGTGTGTTCTGCTGACATTGCTCACAATGCATTCTTTAGACTCTGGGCAAACCTTTCTCCCAAGCTATTTATAGCTGTGTTGTATGGTCAGATATCTCATTCCATTCATCTTCAAGAATGACTAAAATTGTTCTGCAACAAATTGTGGTCCAATGTCACTGACTTCTGGAAAACCAGTCCTTGAGAAGAGGCTTCTCAGCATATTAACAGTGTATGAGGAAGTAGAGGAAGCTATTGGGATCACTTCTGGCCACTTCATAGCTGCATCCACTCCTACCAAGAAATTTATGCCCATGAATGGTCCAGCAAAATCCATGCAAATCCTCTGTCAGGACAATGTAGGCTATTCCCAGGGATGGAGAAGTGCTGCTCCTGGCATCTTCTGGATGTGTTGGCATCCTGAAAAGTGCATGGCAAACTGTTTGATCTGCTGATCTATCCCAGGCCACTAGACAAAGCGTTGAGCCAATGCCAAGACTATGCCGAGATGACTGGCATGTAGCTTCTTCGGCTCTCAGCTTAGATGTTACAACTCTCAATACCCAAATGAGGCGACCCCCATCAAATGCAAGTTCAGACCAGCGATGGTAAAAAGTGGGGAAACTGGGATTTCTGTTGCATATTCCAGCCTTTTTGGATGGGCGTGTAGACTTGAAACAGTGTGCGGTCTTTTCTGGTTTCCCTTTGGATCATCTCTGACACAATATAAAGACTTTGATTTGCATTAGGGAGAATGCATCAAGAGTAGTGTCTTCTTCTGTGAATTTTTCTGTTAATTCCTTTTTCAAGATTCAAGATTCAAAAACTTTATTGTCATTCTAACCGTACATCAGCTCTGCAGGGCAGAATGAGAGCGTTTCCCAGGGGCAAGTGCAATCATAACATAACAAATGCAACACTAAATAATAAACACAACAATAAATAGTAAAACACAACAGCCACATGTCTGTTAAAATCAAGTTGTAAGTGTCCAGTGCAAGTTAAAAGTGTCCAAAGCAGAGTCAGGTAGAGCAGCTATTTAACAGTCTGACTGCCTGTGGGAGGAAGCTGTTTAGTAGCCTTGTGGTTTTTGTTTTAATGCTCCTGTAATGTTTGCCTGATGGCAGAAGAACAAACAGTTTATGGAGAGGATGTAAGGGGTCTTTAATGATGTACCGTGTCTTCTGGAGGCATTGATACGGAAAGAGGTCTTGGACAGAAGGTAGGGAGACCCCAATAACCTTCTCTGCTCCCCTAACCACCCTCTGCAAGGCTTTTTTGTCAGCAGCACTGCAGCTGGAGTACCAGGTTGTGATGCAAAAGGTCAGCACACTCTCAACCACGCCTCTGTAGAATGTAGTTAAGATGTTAGTGGGGAGTGATGCTTGTTTAAGTTCCCTCAGAAAGTGCAATCTCTGCTGGGCCCGTTTCACAATCCCAGTAGTGTTCCTGGATCAGGTGAGATTGTCTGAGATCTGCACCCCCAGGAACTTGATGTTTTCCACTGTCTCCACTGTGGAGCCGCTGATGCTGAGGGGTGTGTGCTCAGGCTGAGACCGTCTGAAATCGACAATCATCTCCTTGGTTTTGGTGACATTAAGCATCAAGTTGTTGTCATCGCACCAGCTCTCTAGGTGTTTGACCTCCTCCCTATACATTGTTTCATCATTTTTGCTGATGAGCCCCACCACTGTGGGATCATCAGCAAATTTAATGATCAGGTTCTCCTTGAATCTGGCTGCACAGTCATGTGTCAGCAGTGTAAACAGCAATGGGCTGAGCACACAGCCTTGTGGGGATCCAGTGCTCAGTGTGATGGAGTCAGAGATGTTGCTGCTAACATGGATTGACTGTGGCCTCTCTATCAAGAAATCCAGAATCCAGCGACACATGGCAGTGTTAAGGCCAAGTGGTGACAGTTTCTCCACTAGTCTCTGTGGGATGATGGTACTGAACACTGAACTGAAGTCAATGTGCAGGATTCTGGCATAAGTGTCTTTATTGTCCAAGTGAGAGAGAACTGTGTGCAGTGTGGTGGATATTGCGTCCTCCGTAGAGCGATTTGGACGATAAGCAAACTGTAGAGGATCCAGCGATGAGGCGAGGCTGGCTGTGATATGAGGCTTGACAAGCCGTTCAACACATTTCATCACTATGGGGGTCAGGACGATAGACAATAGACAATAGGCAATAGGTGCAGAAGTAGACCATTCGGCCCCTCGAGTCTGCACCGCCATTCTGAGATCACTATCAATACCCAGTCCCTGCCTTGTCCCCATATCCCTTGATTCCCCTATCCATCAGATATCTATCTAGCTCCTTCTTGAAAGCATCCAGAGAATTGGCCTCCACCGTCTTCCGAGGCAGTGCATTCCACACCTCCACAACTCTCTGGGAGAAGAAGCTCTTCCTCAACTCTGTTTTAAATAACTGACCTCTTATTCTCAATCCATGCCGGGACGACGGGACGGTAATCATTCAGACAGGCTACAACTGACTTCTTTGTTACAGGGATGATTGTAGAGGTTTTGAAGCATCTGGGGACAATGGCTTGATGTTGAAAATGTCTGACAGGACATCTGCTAATACATCAGCACATTCCTTGAGCACACGTCCAGGGATGTTGTCAGGACCTCCCGCTTTTCGTGGGTTGACCCTGGCAAGGGTCTTCCATGTGTGATCTGAATCAATGATTGGAGCTGGCTGGTCAGATGTTAAGAAGGGACTGGCTTTCCCCCTTGCTGTAGTGTTTGATGCTTCGAAGCGTGCAAAGAAATTGTTGAGCCTGTCTGGAAGAGAAGTATCACTGTCATCAGTTTTCTGCCTGATCCTATAGCCTGTCAGAGCTTGAATTCCCTGCCACATCCATCTGGTGTCACCTGTGTCACAGAAGTGTCCGTGTATTTTGCCCGCGTAGGCCCTTTTCGCTTTCCTAGTGAAAGCGCAGACCTGGCTGAGCGAAGCGCACTCCTGTCCCCCGATCTGTAGGCTGTGTCACGGGCCTTCAGTAGCGAACGAACACACCTCTGTTGTCATCCATGGCTTTTTATAACCACGTGCGGTGAAGGTTTTCATCACAGTGACATCCTCTGTACATTTGGCGATGTAGCTGATTACTGCCTCCGCATTCTCCTCAATGTCTATATGGTTGTCATAGGAGGCTGCTGTTTTGAATATGTCCCAGTCTGTGTGCATAAAATAGTCTTGTAGTGCTGAGGCTGCTCCTTTTAGCCAGACCCTTATCTGTCTTTTCTCTGCCGTTTAAGCAGTGGTTTATATGCTGGTGTTAACATGACAGATATGTGCTCAGAGTGGCCAAGGTGGGGGCGGGGTGCAGCTTTGTATGCCTGTGGGGTGTTGGTATAAACCAAGTCCAGTGTGTTGTCTCCCCTGGTTTTGAAATCCGCATATTGCAGGAATTTGGGGAACACAGTCTTTAAGCTGGTGTGGTTAAAGTCCCCAGCAATCACCACAAAGCTGTCAGGATGTGTAGTCAGTAGCTCACTGATGGCTTCATGTAGGCCTCCCAGTGCTTCGTTAGCATCGGCCTCAGCATTAGCACTGGGAGCTATGTAAACAGCTGCCACAAGCATGATGGTGAATCATAGATGAACAGGACAATCTATCAGTATTTCCGTGATTAGTCATCCTCTTGAATTTGTAATTGTGCACTCCAAGAAACAGAGCCCATCTCTGCATTCATGCTACTGCTGTTAATGGAAAACCCTTCTGTGGATTGAAAATGGACACAAATAGTTTCAAAGGTTTCAAGTGTCAGAGAAATGTATACAATATACATTCTGAAATACTTCTTCTTTGCAACCATCCATGAAAACAGAGGAGTGCCCCCAAAAGATGAATGACAGTTAAATGTTGGAACTCCAAAGTCCCACACAGCTCCCCTCTCTCCTGCGCATTAGCGGCAACAAGTAACAATCCCCCCTCCCCCCACCAGGAAAAAAAAGCATTGGCACCCACCACCGAGCACTCAAGCATGCAGTAAAGTAACAGCAAAGACACAAACTTGCAGTACCCCAGAGGCTACTCATTCACCTGCTATTCGACCCGGTAGTTGCTGATCAGTAATGAGGATGATCTCTGTCCCATACAAGTACCGATTCAAATTTTGCACCCCCTAACCAGACACAATGCCTCTGTCATTTTTTCTCTGCAATGTAATTTTTCTCTGCAGTGGTAAGGGAACATGATGCAAAGTCAATGGGGACATTCACTTTCAATACTCTTAACATGTGAAATGATTGCAACTATACCATAAGGTGAGGTGTCACAGGCAAGCTTCATTGGTCAATGTGGATCATAACGTGTCAGTACAGTGTGTGTCATTTCATTTGTCTTTTGGGAAACCACCTCACACTGCTTTATCCATTGTCATTTCTTCCCCATCTGCAGTAATGAGTTCAAGGGGTGGAACACAGTAGCCAGGGTTGGCAGGAACATGTCATAGTTATTGACAAATCCTAAAACAGAGCACAGTTGTGACATGTCTTTTTCCCTTGGGGTATCCACCACTGATTGAATTTTCTCAACACACTTGTGTAATCCTTGTGTGTTGATGGTTGACCACAGGCAAGTGATGCTTGTTTTAAAGAATTAACACTAGTTGTGTCATGCTCTAAGCTGATAATCTTCCACTCTTTTTAACACTGTCTTGAGATTTTGGAGATGTTCCTTGTCATCCTTACTGGTAGCAATGATGTCATCCAGGTTGCAGCATCTGGTCCATGGCTTTCTGCCAGAGTGCAGGTGCAGATGCTACTCCATAAATGTGTATTATAAAAATAAAGACCTTGGTGGATGTTTATGATGAGAAACACTTTGGATTCTTCTTCCACTTCCATCTGTAGTTAGGCCTCAGCTTAGTCCACTTTGCTGAAGAGTCTTTCTCCTGAAATGTTTGCAAAAACATCTTCTATCCTGATCTGAGGGATTTAATCTACTTTTATTACTGGGTTGATGGTGATCTTAAAATCATGACAGATCCTGGCAGACCCATTCTTCTTGCCTGCTGGTACCATTGGTTTTGCTAATGGGCTGTATTCAGAAGAATTCCATCAGCCTCCATGCAAACTAGCTCACTGGCTACTCTATCATAGATGGTATAAAGAACTGGATGAGCTTTGCAAACCTTGGGTGTGGCATTTTCATTTAGCACTATTTTGCCCTTGACAAACCTTATTGAATTTTTTGAAGAAGTTACGAGGAATGTTGACGAGGGTAAGGTAGTGGATGTAGTCTATATGGACTTCAGCAAAGCCTTTGACAAAGTTCCACATGGACGGTTAATTAAGAAGGTTTAGTCGTTAGGTATTAATACTGGAGTAATAAACTGGATTCAACAGTGGCTAGATGGGAGATGCCAGAGAGTAGTGGTGGATAATTGTTTATTGGGATGGAGGCCAATGACTAGTGGGGTTCCTCAGGGATCTGTTTTGGGCCCAATGTTGTTTGTAATATACGTAAATGATCTGGATTATGGGGTGGTAAATTGGATTAGTAAGTATGCCGATGATACTAAAGTAGGAGGTGTTGTGGATAATGAGGTGGGTTTTCAAAGCTTGCAGGGAGATTTATGCCAGTTAGAAGAATGGGCTGAATGTTGGCAGATGGAGTTTAATGCTGAGAATTGTGAGGTTCTACATTTTGGCAGGAATAATCCAAATAGAACATACAGGGTAAATGGTAGGGCATTGAGGAATGCAGTGGAACAGAGAGATCTAGGAATAACAGTGCATAGTTCCCCGAAGGTAGAGTCTCATGTAGATAGGGTGGTGAAGAAGGCTTTTGGAATGCTGGTCTTTATAAATCAGAGCATTGAGTACAGAAGTTGGGATGTAATGTTACAATTGTACAAGGCATTGGTAAGGCCAAATTTGGAATATTGTGTATAGTTCTGGTCACCGAATTATAGGAAAGATATCAATAAATTAGAGAGAGTGCAGAGACAATTTACTAGGATGTTACCTGGGTTTCAGCACTTCAGTTACAGAGAAAGGTTGAACAAGTTAGGTCGCTATTCATTGGAGCGTAGAAGGTTGAGGGGGAATTTGATCGAGGTATTTAAAATTTTGAGAGGGATAGATAGAGTTGACGTGAATAGGCTGTTTCCATTGAGAGTAGGGGGAGATTCAAATGAGAGGACATGATTTGAGAGTTAGGGGGCAGAAGTTTAAGGGAAACACGAGGGGGTATTTCTTTACTCAGAGAGTGATAGCTGTGTGGAATGAGCTTCCTGTAGAAGTAGTAGAGGCCAGTTCAGTTGTGTCATTTAAGGTATAATTGGATAGGTATATGGACAGGAAAGGAGCGGAGGGTTATGGGCTGAGTGCGGGTAGGTGGGACTAGGTGAGATTAAGAGTTCGGCACGGACTAGGAGGGCCGAAGCCTGTTTCTGTGCTGTGATTGTTATATGGTTATATGCTTGAGTTTTCCAATGGCATCTTCGAACACTGCTGTGGCTCCATCCATTACCTTTCAATTTACTCCATTGCAAGGAATGTGGCATGCAAATGTTGGATGGATCTGCAATCAAATTGTAGTTGTCTCAGCCAATCATGGCCCCACTATGATGGCTTTCCTGTTTCTACTACTCACAAGCCCAATGTGGCTTGTTGGTTGTTGTATTTCACTGTTATAAATGTCATTCCCACAGGAGTTATCATTTCTCCAGTATAAGGTCTTAGTTGAATATCTGCAGGTCTCAGATCAGTATCTTTGAAATGCTGTTCATACTTGTTTTGTGGAATGACTGAAACAGCCAAGCTTGTTTCCCATTCCATTTTTTATTAATTTTCTGTTCACTTCTGGTGCAAGTCATAGTCCTTGTCTGTTGTTAGTTTTCACATTATAAATCTCAAGGTTATCTCGTCCTGTGTCACTCTCATCATTATCAGATTTTTCATCAACAGCATGCAGCTGGGTGCCATTTGTGAAACTGCAACCTGACTTTATCTTTTTCCTTTCCCTGTTTAGACCGTTTATTTTTGCCTGCTTAGCATTGTTGCATTTCTGTAAGTTTAGCTTGGTCAGTCTTATTTTTTGTTTATAAGTTGCAATTTTGTTCACACTCACTTTCATTCCTAACTGCAACTCAATTCCATCTCTGTCTGTTGTTTCCATTAATACAGCTATTTCAACTGTTCTTTTAAATGTAAATTGTATTTCAGTTAGGAGCCATTTTTGACTGTTTTCTTGTAAGATTTCACATACCAAATGATCTCTCAGTGCAACAATAAGCCCATCACTGAACTGACATTGCTCAGATAATTCCTTCATTCATCCATGTGAACTGAAATGGATTCCCCTTCCTTTTGATTCTGCTTATGAACCCTAAAGCATTCTACAATCAATGATATTCTCAGTTCTAAATGTTCCTGCATTACTTTCACAATATCAGCAAAGTTCAATTTGGCTAGTTTGACTGGAGCAATTAAAGTTCTATGCAAATTATATGCTCTTACCCCTAATACACTCAGCAAAACTAGCACTTGCTTTTCATCGATTATTTCATTTGCTGCAAATAATGGTCATCCGTTCCAAAGACAACAGCAGTTATCCTTTGTGCAATCAAACATGTATATCATTCCAATGTAGCCAGTCATTTCTGATTTTTAAAAAAAATATTGTTATTATCACCCAGAACTCACTGTTTATGAACCTGTGAATTTAGTCGATTTTCTGCTTTTTTTTTACTTGAACATCTCTGTCCTTTACCAAAGAAGCATGTACTGCATGGTTTTTTAAACTTGAACATTTCACTGCACTTCAAGAGGTAGGTAGTCATCACATGTTCATGTTAAAACTTCCTCATTGCCACTGTTATGTTTTGAAATTCCAAAACATGAAACTAATTATAAGAAAAAGACAGGTGCTCAGGAAATAATGGAGGACAAACAAAGAATACTTAAGCAAACAATACACATACCATTTTATTCAAATATTCCTGCAGTTTTAACTAAAGAACAATAGTTAAGACAGGTACATTAACAACATTTAAAAACATTTCGAAGGATATGGGCCAAATGCAGGAAAATGGAACTAGCTTAGATGGGAAAGGACCAGGGAGGAACAAAGGGGCTGCTTACTCGCTGTGTGACTGTATGACTGCACTACTGTGCAGTGCTGAAAGTTCATAGAACATTGAAAACCTACAGAAAACCACAAAGTTGTGACAAAAATGTCCCTACCTTAGAAATTACTAGGCTTACCTATAGCCCTCTATCTTCCTAAGCTCTATGTACCTATGTCTCTTAAAAGACCCTATCATACCTGCCTCCACACCATTGCTGGCAGTCCATTCAATGCACTCACCACACTCTGTGCAAAAAACTCATTCCTGACATCTCCTCTGTACCTACTCCCCAGCACCTTAAACCTGTGTCCACTTGTGGCAACCATTTCAGCCCTGGGAAAAAGCCTCTGACTATCCACACGATCAATGCCTCTTATACACCTCTATCAGGTCACCTCTCATCCTCCATTGCTCCAAGGAGAAAACGTCGAGTTCACTCAACCTATTCTCATAAAGCATGCTCCACAATCCAGGCAACATCCTTGTAAATCTCATCTGCACCTTTTCTATGGCTTCCACATCCTTCCTGTAGTGAGGCGACCAGAACTGAGCACAGTACTACAAGTGGGGTCTGATCAGGGTCCTATATAGCTGCAACATTACCTCTCAGCTCCTAAATTCAATTCCATGATTGATGAAAGCCAATACACCATACGCCTTCTTAACCAGAGAGTCAACCTCCGCAGCTGCTTTGAGTGCCCTATGGACTCGGACCCCAGGATCCCTCTGCTCTTCCACACTGCCAAGAGTCTTACCATTAATACTATATTCTGCCATCATATTTGACCTAGCAAAATGAGCCACTTCACACTTATCTGGGTTGAACTCCATCTGCCACTTCTAAACCCAGTTTTGCATCCTATCAATGTCCCGCTGTAACCTCTGACAGCCCTCCACACTATCAACAACACCTCCAACCTTTGTGTCATCATCAAACTTACTAACCCATCCCTCCACTTCCTCATCCAGGTCATTTATAAAAATCATGAAGGGTCCCAAAACAGATCCGACCTCCATGCAGAATATGACTCATCTACAACCAATCTTTGCCTGCTGTGGGCAAGCCAGTTCTGGATCCACAAACAATGTCCCCTTGGATCCCATGCCTCCTTACTTGCATGGGGTACCTTATCAAATGCCCTGCTGAAATCCATATACACTACATCTACTGCTCTTCCTTCATCAATGTGTTTAGTGACATCCTCAAAAAATTCAATCAGGCTCATAAGGCGTGACCTGCCCTTGACAAAGCTATGCTGACTATTCCTAATCATATTATACCTCTCCAAATATTCATAAATCCTGCCTCTCAGGATCTTTTCCATCGTTAACAAGTCTCCAAACATCACCAGTCATTTTACATCTAGACCACTTAATACTATTAGCAACTAACCCCATCCAGCAAGACTCATTCACAATTTATCCCTCATCTAGTCATCTAAAAATAATCAGCAAATTTAAAACCCATCAATTAGATCCAGTCAGTTAGACCCTACAGTCTTACAATCAACACAAACAGTAGACAACCAGCCATCCACATTTCACAAGCAGTTTACCTTGTCATCTTCCGAACATCAGTCGTATTAATCTCACCTGGTCCTCCTAACAACATTAACATTTCATTCTTTGTGTGACGAGAGACCTTAACGAGGATGGTTAGGACCCAGATGCTGGAGTATTTCAGGCAAGGATTGAGATATGGTATGAAGCTGGTACGAGAACTGAGCACTGAACTAGATACTAGATGATATCCCTAGTTGAGCTTACAATTGAGCACTGAGCCTCCATTCAAATGCTCCTTAAATACTGAATCTTGGTGCCTTGATGTGGCAGCCAATTAGCAGGTGTGGTTGAGTGTGTATTGTAACAGGTGAAAGTCACTGGGTTTACTTTCTTGAGAACTTTGAAAGCTCCAATGAATTTGGGTGGCAACTTTCTAGACTCCACCCAGAGAGGCAAATCCTATGTGGATAGCCAGACTTCTAGCCCAGGCTGCAAAGCAGGTCCCCATCTTCTCCTTCAGCTAGCCTTGGTTTCCACCTTCCGGGTAGAGGCCAGAAAGATCTCTCTTGCCCTAGTCTATTTCTGCTTGTAGTGTTGGACAAGATCTTCGGCTGCAGGGTCCCCAATCTCAGTACCCTGTTCTGGGAAGAGTGGCGGAGGATATCCAAACTCACACTCAAATGGTAATATCCCCTGCACCAAATGCTGTAAGGTGTTGTGGGTGACCTCTGCCCACATCAAATAGTTGCAGCACTCGACAGGTCCTTCTGAGGTCAAGCATCTGGGTTCTGGTGTTTTGATCCTGATCAAAAGGTCAGGACAAAATTAACATGGTTAAAGAAAAGAGACCACATAACCTGTCTGCTATTCAGTCTCTTGTCCTCCTAGTTCTTGTGGTTTGTTCAAATGATGAAAGGTTTCTTGGCCCCCTCAAGCCAGTGATGCCAATCTTCCAAAGCCAATTTAACTGCAAGTCGCTCCCAATTCCTGATCACATAGTTTCTCTACACTGGGGACAGCCACCTGGAGAAGAATGTATATGGGTGCAATTTACTGTCTTAAGTTGACCGTTGAGACAATACGGCACCCACTTTGATGTCTGAGACATACACCTCCATGATGAAGGGAGGGTCCGGGTTAGGTGAAACCAAGATGGGAGCTGATGTGAACCATTGCTTAAGTTCCTCTTTGGTAGTCCTGACAAAGGGGTCTATAGATGTCTTGCACCCCCTGGGAACAGGCTCCAAGGGTTTGTGGTTAGGAATCTTTCCTTTAATTGGGACATGGCAGCTGAATCCTTTAGGCTTAGCTGCAAGCGTTCCTGACTGCTTGGGCACTTCCTTGGTCTTCACCTGAACTAGAGATTCCCTCTAATTCCAGCATTTCCCTGGCTAGACAGGATCAGGACTTGCACAGTCCTATTGTCTGATACCGACTTGTCTGTCTTTGAGGGCAAGACTAGGTTTCCAGAAAGACTTCAGGTGTCTGGAAATCCACTCCCTTATTGGTCGTTGGTCTCTGGTCTCAGGAGAGTCTGGGGGTTGGATCACTGCAAAAAATATTCTTTGGAGCAAGCAATGATTCTCGCTTCCTTCCAAGTCATGGAAGGGTTATGCTGGGACTGCCAATGGTTCCTGAGGATCAGGGGAAAGAGTGATGAGTCAATGTAGAAACTAATGTCTCCAGATTAATCTGAATCCTCATCTGCAAGACCAATGTCTATTGCTGGATCTGCCAGGAACCTAGCAGACAACCATCCAAGACTCTGGCAGACATGGACTGGCTCAACTCTCACTGTGGTGTGTTGAGCCGGCGGGTGGTCCCCAAATCACCAGATGTCCCAGAATCCACAAAAGCCCTCACCTCTCTTCTTATCTCAGAGATCTCTGCTTTCAGTGTGATGCCTGATTCCATAGGGTTGGGAGTGGTGTGTGCTACTGTCACAGTCCTCCTGGCACAGGATGGTTTTAGCAGTTCTCCCAACAGCTGCAGCCTCGGGCATTTGGCAGCCTTGACTGCAACGCCAAGAACTCTCATCAGCAGAGAGTCTAGTGCAGCCAAATTGCATGGGTTCGTCAGGATCTTGAGCAGGAAATGGACTGGTCATGGTCTGAGGTCACAGAGTGGAGCTGCAGAACACCGAGGCCGGGCTCAGGCTAGTCCTCTTCAACCTCTTGACATAGCCCCACTTTCACTCTGCCAGATGATTATCGAGATGGTTGGACTGGTTGATCAGAACCTCAAACTTATAAACCTCGGTGTTCTGCAGCTCCACTCTGTGACCTCAGACCATGACCAGTCCATTGCAGAGAGACCGACAGCATGGTCCTGAATCCTTAAAGGAACAATGCCAGCTATCCATACTCCAGAGAGTTAGAGCACTGGAATTCCAGAAGCTGGTGCGGTTAAGTACTCTTTGATAACCAGCATAACCAACATAATTGACACTCAAATGCCAATATCATGAGCATTGCACCTTTCCATCTTCCAAACAGGATACACAATAAACTTCCTGTTTCCCAAGCATTGCTAGCAATAAATCCTTCAGTGCCACCAGTGTCTTTTATCAATATATAGTACTTTCCAGTCCTGGAAACCACACCAGCAATTTGCCCTCCATTCCTCTAAAAACCAAAAGCAATCTACCTTCTGATCCTCAAGACGTTATGACATTATGATTAATATTCCCTCAGCCTGAATCAGCCTCTCCTCTATGGACTCTTGTCTATATTTTTCACTTTCTCAGTAAAGTAGTCAGCATAATCAAAGGCCCCACCCATCCCAGATATTCTCTCTTCTTCCCTCTCCCATTGGAAAGGTTGTACTTCCAGGTTTAAGGACAGCTCCTATCCTGATGATTTCAGACTCTTGAATAGACCTCTTGTACAATATGATAGACACTTGGCCTCAACATCTACCTTTTATGATATTACATTTTATTGTTTACCTGCACTGAACTTTCTTTTTAACTTTATTCTGCATTGTTATTGTTTTACCTTGTTCTATCTTAGTGTAAAGATTTGATCTGTATGAACAGCATGCAAGACAAACTTTTCACTGTATTTTGGTCATGTGACTAAAATAAAATAATACCTATTTCAATACCAATCCATTCTCCTAAAAACCATAAGCAATCTACCATCTGAGCTTCAAGTTCTATTGATATTATTATCAATATATCTTTCTATCCTTTGAATATTACACACTCCAAATATTATGAGCAATAAGCCATAAGGCCAAAAGACCATAAGACATAGGCGAAAAACGCTAGCCATCTGGCCCTTCAATGCTCCACCATTCAATAATGTCTGATTTATTATCCCTCTCAACCCATTTCCTGCCTTCTCCTCATAACCTTTGATACCCTTACTAATCAAGAACATATCATCCTCCACTTTAAGTATACTTGGACTTGGTCTCATCAGCCACCTGTAGCAGTGAGTACCACTGATTCACCACCTCTGGCAAAAGAAATTCCTCATCATCTCTGTTTTAAAGGGATGTCATTTTATTCTGAGGTTGTGCCCTGCATCCTAGACTCCCCCACCATAGGAAACATCCTCTTTACATCCACTTTGTTTAGTCATTTCAATATTCAATATGTTTCAATGAAGTCTCCCCTCATTCATCACAACCAGTAGACTACCTAGTCCGCTTTCTATTATTGACAATATACCTTTGTTTTATCTTAAACCTCACCAGCAGTAAACTGCTCAAAATACCAATTATCATGACCGATATTGCTGCATTCTCCCACTGGCAGTGTAATGTTCAACCAATAATCTAACCTTCAGCCCTCCCCCCAATAGCACCTCGTATACACCCTCCAATCTGCAGAACTTCTCTGGCAACATTTTCTCAACTACGAAGCTGCCAGTATTTCTCTCTAAAAATGCACTAAGGTACTGGATGTTGGAGGAAGAACTTTACCTATCCAAATTGCCACAGCAACACATGCAGAATGCTGGAGGTACCTAGCAAGACAGTCAGTGTCTATGGATGGGGAACAAATAGTCTATGTTTTGTGCTGAGACCTGATGCGAATTTGCATTGAGAATGCATTCAGTTAGCTTTCATTTTGAGAGGACTAGAATATAAAAGCAAGGACGTATGTTGAGGCTTTATAAGACATTGGTCAAAACACATTTGGACTATTGTGAGCAGCTTTGGGCCCCATATTGCTGGCATTGGAGAGGCCCAGAGGAGGTTCAGGAGAATGATCCTGGGAATGAAAGGGTTAACATACAGGTGCATTTTACAGCTCTATACCTGTACTAGCTGGACTTTAAAAGAATGAGGGGGTAGGATCTCATTGAAACCTGCTGAATATTGAAAGGCCTAGATTGAATGGACATGGAGAGGACATTTCCAACAGTGGGAGAGTCTAAGACAGGAGGGCACAACCTTAGAATATAAATTTGTCACTTTAGAACAGAGATGAGAAGAAATTTTTTTAGCATGAAGGTGGTGTATCTTGGATCCACTCCAATTTGCCTACCGATGCAGCAAGTCCACAGCAGATTCTATATCATTGGCTCTTCACTCAAACCTGGAACACGTGGACAGCAAAGATTCATGCATCAAAATACTCATTATCGACTATAGCTTGGCATTCAATACAATCATTCCCTCAAAATGAATCAATAAGCTTCAAGACCTTGGCCTCAAAACCTCCTTGTGCAATTGGATCATCAATTTCCTCACTTGCAGACTCCAGTCAGTTTAAATTGGCAACAACATCTCCTCTACAATCTCCAATAGAATAGGTGCATCTCAAGGCTGTGTGCTTAACCCCCTGCTCTACTTGCTTTATATTTATGACTGTGTAGCTAAGCACAGCTCCAATGTCATTTTCAAGTTTTCTGATGATACCACTGCCATAAGCCAAAGGTGGGGATAAATATGGGGATTGAAAATCTTGCTGAATGATGCCACAACATCTGCTTCTTATTCAATGTCAGCAAGAGCAAGGAGCTGATGATTGAATACGGGAGGAGGAAACCAGAGGTCCATGAGCCAGTAACAATCAGAGGATCAGAAGTGGAGAGAGAAACTTTAAATTCCTTGGTGTTAGTATTTCGGAGGACCAGCCCTGGGCCTAGCACGTAAGTGCAATAATGAAGAAAGCATGGCAGTACTTCTACTTTCTGAGAACTTTTTGAAGATTCAGTATGACATCCAAGACTTTAACAAACTTCTATAGATGTGTGGTCGAGAGTATATTGACTGGCTGCATCACAACCTGGTATGGAAACACCATTGCCCTTGAATGGAAAATCCTACAAAAAGCAGTGGATATGGCCCAGTCCATCACGGGTAAAGCCTTCTCCACCATTGAGCACACCTACATGGAGCATTGTTGCAGGAAAGCAGCATCTATCATCAGGGATCCCCACCACTCAGGCCATGCTCTCTTCTCACTGCTGCCATCAGGAAGAAGGTACAGGAGCCTCAGGATTCACACCATCTGGTTAAACAACAATTATGACCCCTCAACCATCAGGCTCTTGAACCAAAGGTGATAACTTCACTCAATTTCACTTGCCCCATCAGTGAACTGTTCCCACACCTATGGACTCACCTTCAAGGACTCTTCATCTCAAGTTCTTGATATTTATTGTTTATTATTATTATTATTATTATTATTATTTCTTTCTTTCGTACTTGCACTGTGTCATCTTTTGCACAGTGGTTGAATGCCCAGTTGGTGTGGTCTTTCCTTGATTCTATTATTGTCATGGTCCTTTAAATTTAGTTAGGTTGCAATCTGGACATTGATGCCTTGTTCCCTTTTAATTTCGTTTCACGCGTCCCTTGAGCTTGGCAATCAAGGTAATCTACCCGCGGCCCGAACCGGCAGCTTATAAGCCCCTGGCTTTAGCCATTCGGCGCGAGAGTGTTAAAGAAGCCTTCGCAAGTCGCCGCCGCCACGACAAGCCAGAGTGTTCCAGCCCACATCGGAGTACCAGCAATTCACCTTCCGTCACCAGAGTGGGTCCGGGCAAGGTCAACCTACCAGGGGTGAGTTGAAGGCAGAGTCCTGACTCAATGTTTATGCCCCTTGTCTGTGTCTACTCCTCAAAGAGTACTGGCTCGGTGCCTGAGCTGAAGGCAGAGTCCTGACTCGACATTCATGCCCCTTGTCCATGTCTACCCCCCTGAAGAAGAGTCCCGGCTCAGTGCCTGAGTTGAAGGCGGAGTTCCAGCTCGATGTCATGCCCAATGTCTGTGTTTATCCCCGAAGAAGAGTCCCGGCTCAATGCCTGATCTGGAGGCGGAGTTCCAGCTCAATGTCATGCCCAGTGTCTGTGTCTACCCCTAGAAGAGTCCTGGCTCGGTGCCTGAGTTGAAGGTGGAGTTCCAGCTCGATGTCATGCCCAGTGTCTGTGTTTATCCCCGAAGAAGAGTCCCGGCTCGATGCCTGAGTTGAAGGTGGAGTTCCAGCTCGATGTCATGCCCAGTGTCTGTGTTTATCCCCTCAAAGAGTCCCGGCTCGATGCCTGATCTGGAGGCGGAGTCCTGGCTTGACGTTCCTGCCAATGATCTGTGTTTACCCCTCAAAGAGTCCCGGCTCGATGCCTGATCTGAAGGAGGAGTCCTGGTACAAGATCCCTTGTCCTGTGTTTTGTTGTCCACATTTCTGGCTGCAGCGATCCATGGTATCCAAGTATCTGGTGGTGGTGAATCAAGGTTGCAGTGTCCAAGTCCAAGGTCCGTGACTGTCCAAGTTCCCCCTGTCCAAGTCCAAGGTCCGCAGTGATCCCAGTTCCCAGTTTCCAAGTCCCAGGTCCGTGGCGATCCAAGTCCCTAGTCCCCTAGTCCAAGGTTCGTATTCCTCTTCGTCCTCAATTTCCCGATCTTCTGTGTAGAGAGTAATAAACACTATTTTATTGTACCTAAGAAAGACATGTTTGTGTCCTGCGTGTGGGTCCTCTCCCAGCACCCTTGTCCCCACCTCATGAGAATTATGGCTTTTATTCTATTCAATTGGTTCAATTTTAATCAGAGAATGCATACAGTATACAACCTGAAATGCCAGCAAGGAAGTGAATCTCAGGTTGCATATGGTGACATATATGTACTTTAGTAATAAATTTACTTTGAACTTTGAATTTTGAAGTTGCACATTGTGTGACAGTGCTGCAGAAAATTCAACAAAGTTGAACACAAACAAAGAGCATGTCAGACAGAAAAATATAAATGGATTGCACGGGGAAGAGGAAGAGATAAGAAGTCAAGATGTAGTTTTGAAAACAGCACTAATCTGCATGTTGTTGATGAAAAATCTGTTAATGATGAAAATGACACAGAAATGAATAGCCTTGAGATTCACCATATGAAAACTAACAAGCAATATGGCTTACACCAGAAGTGATCACCGAATTAAGTGAAATGGAATTGGAACTGGCTTTGCTGTTTCAGTCGTTCCACAAAATGAGTTTGAACAGCATTTCTAAGATACTGATCTGAAGCCTGCAACTATCCAACTAAGACCTTATACTGGAGAAAAGATAACTCCTGTGGGAATGACATTTGTAACAGTGAAATACAACAACCAGCCAGCCACATTGGGCTTATATGTCGTCCAAACAGGAGGGCCAGCATTCGCTGAGACAACTACAACTTGATTGGAGACCTATCCATTATTTGCATGCTACGTTTTCTATAATAGTGTCAATTGAAAGAGAATTAAGAAAGGTATTGGATGATGTCACAGCAGTGTTCAAGGATGGCATTGCAAAACTCCAACATATCAAGGGTAAAATTTTGTTAAACGAAAATGCCACACCCAAGTTTTGCAATGCCTGTCCAGTTCCTTATATAACCTGGGTAGTAGTCAATGAGCTAGATCACATGGAAGCTGAAGAAATTCTTGCCAAGGTTGAGTGGAGCCCATGGGCAATGCCAGTGGTCCCAGTAGCCAATAAGGATGGGTCTGTCAGGATCTGTGGTGATTTTAAGGTCTCTACCAACCCAGTACAGAAAGTACATCAATACCCTTTGCCCAGGATATCTTCGCAAACCTTCCTGGAGGAAAACACTTCAGCAAAGTGAATTTAGCTGAGGCCTATCTATAATGCATTTCAGTTTAATGTAAAACTATACAAATGGAATGCATCAGCACACCACCATGCTCACCTTGCTTAAAGTAGACATGAAGATAGACTCGCATTCCTGGCTCTTTGTTTTCTTTTTGACTTGTTTTAATGTTTTGGAGCAAAAAAGCATAACAGAGACCTGTGCAGGAGAGCTTTTAAGTAGAAAAACTGCTGCACTGGGGCATTTCCACTCTCTTGAACTAGAAAGTCCAGGTCCAGTGGTACAATGGTTGTCACAAACTAGGGGGTTCCTTGGTTGCAAAGGATAGCCATGACTTCTTCTGTGCCTGGTCATGCCCTTTGTTCTCTTTATAGTGTTGCAGAACCACCTTCCAAGCTGTTGGATCTCACTATTGTTCTCATCCACCTAGTCCGCCAGAGCTCACAAGCTAGGACAGCACAAACAGTATATTATAGCTAAGACATAGTTAGATTTTTGCATAGTAAGGGAATTAAGGATTATGGTGGAAAAGGCAGGAACTGAGTTCATGGCTATAAGGCCATAAGAGCATTGAAACAGAATTAGGCTATTTATCCCATCAAGTCTGCACTTTTGCTGATCATGGCTGATTTATGTTGTCTCTCCACCCCATTCTCCTGCCTTCTCCCTGTAATATTTGACACCCTTACCAGTTATGAACCTATAAAGCTTCAATTTAAATATACACAATGACTTAGCCTCCTCAGCCATTTGTAGCAATGAATTCCACAGATTAACCAATCTCTGACAAAAGAAATTCCACCTCATCTCTGTTCAAAAGGAATGTTGTTGTATTCGGTAGCTGTGCCCTCTGGTCCTAGACTCCCCCAACTATTGGAAACATCCTCTGTACTTCCACTCTATTTAGGCAGATCTGCCATGATCTTATTGAATGGCAGGGCAGTCTCGATTGGCCATATGGCCTACTCATGCTTCTATTTCATATGTTCTTGTGCTCTTATTTTCAAACTCTTTCTATCCTTGTTTCGAATGAATGCTCCCTTCTCTTCACTTTGGAGAATACAGTTCTTTTGGATCTGCAGCTCTTCATCAATTATGAACATTGAGACATGAAGGTTTGTGTGTGTTTTCTCATTTGGTGTGATCTCATGGCTAAGAAGGTTTCTTCCTTCACCTTTGTCTTACTTCATTGCCTCTTTCTTCCACTAACATTTTCTGCTTTAAATCATCCAAGTGAAATTCTGTTGAGTGCCTTCAGCTTGGGTTCTGGAAATGCAGGACATAGAAGTACAGAATTGCAATAGCACAAAATGAGGCCAATAAGCTTATTGAAAGACATAGAGTTATAGAGCACTGCAGCACAGAAAAAAGCCTTTCAGCCCATCTAGCATATGCTAAACTGCTATTCTCCCTAATTCCATTGTTTCACAGCTGAAACATAGTTCTCCCATTCATCTACCTATCCAAGCTACGTTTAAATATGGCAATCAAACCCACATCCACCTACTAGTAGCTCATTCCACACTCTCAGCACCTTCTGAATGAAGGAGTTTGCCCTCAAGTTTCTCTTAAATATTTAATCTTTCATTCTGAACCTATGCCCTCTAGTTCTAGTCTCACACAACCTCAGTGGAAAAAGCCTGCTTGCATTTACCCTAGCTATACTCTTCATTATTTAGTATAATCTCCCTTCATCCTCCAACACTCCAGGGAATAAAATTCTGACTTTCCCTCTATCTCAGGCTCCAGCAACATCCCTTTACTCTTTCATGTAGGTCAGTGACTGGAACTGCACTCAGTACTCAAAACTTGCTACATCAATGTCTCATACAACTCATGCTAGCTCCCAGAATACCATTCCTTAATGTCCTGCAAACACATTCCCTATCAATTTCCTATCTATAATTGTGAATTTGTAAACTTATTTTTCTTGTAAATTCTGAATTTTTACACCAATAGATGGAACTCAAGGATCATGAATAGAGGGCAGATGCCAAGTCCACCATTCATCCTTCATCCAATACCTCTACCCAATCACCTTTGCAAACCATATTGTGCATGAGTATTAGAAAGAATATGTTAAAAAATAAGGAGGAAGCAAGTGAAAAATGCTAGAAATACTCAAAGTTCAAAGTACATTTGTTGTCAAAGTCACATATGTCACTATATACTTTCTGACATTCATTTTCTTTCAGACATTCACAGTAAATACTAAGAAACACAATAGAATCAATATAAAACTGCACACAAAGACCAACAAACACCCAGTATACAAAAGAAGACAAACTGCAAATACAAAAAAAGCAGTAATAATAGTAAATAAATAATACTGAGAACATGAGTAGTAGAGTCCTTCAGTCCTTGAAAGTGATTCCATAGGTTGTGGAATCAGTTCAGTGTTGATGTGTTCAGTGTTCAGTAATGTGAAGTTATCCACATTAGTTCAGGAGCCTGGTGGTTGAAAGGTAATAGCTGTTCCTGAACTGCAGGACATGGGAATCTAAGGTTCCTGAACCTTCTTCCCATTGAAAGCAGTGAGAAGAGAGCTGGTGGGGATCTTTAATAGTGAATGCTGCTTTCTTGTGGCAGCATTCCTTGTATATGTGCACAGTGGTGGGATGAACTAGTCTGTATCCACAACTCAGCAGGTCAGATTGCATCTGTGAAAAGAGCAAACAAGTTAATAATTCAAGATGATGACCATTCACAATCACTAACCAGCAACTTGTTCTAGGAAGTGTGTAAAGTTGTCTATATCCCCTGATTGGAATAATCCTCAATGTACCAAGTTCCCCGACTAACTTCCCACTGCTATTGAGTTTTGTTCATTTGGGCTATGTAAGCAGTTAGTTGGGACGCACACTTTCCATGTTATGGGCACGTGTGCTTTCCCTGTTATGGGTATGCACGGTAGAGGTAGAAGGGAGATGTGGGTAAGAAAGTAGCAGCCCTTGTGTACTTAAATTGAATATTGAAAGTAAAGTTGTTAAAACAAAAAAAAACTTTGTCATTGTTGTTTAAGAACTAGCAGTGGTAGCAGAGGATGGTTTCTAATTATAGGATCCTGCTGGCATTTGACAAGGGCAAGTCTTCCGCAAGCTGGAAAATGAAGTTGGAATATGGACTCATGTTACAGAGCTTGAGAAGAAGAAGCAGGCCCTTGCAGTTGCACTGTCACTTTCAGGAAGAGTGAAAGAGACTGGGATGGGAATTTCGGTGAAAGACTTGAACAAAGATGATTACGCTAATAAATGCGCTTGAATCAGCTTTTCTGAAAAAAGAAAAGATTCTGATTTGATATTCAAACTTTGACAAAATTTCCCGTCACAGTTCTAGGAATATAGCTTATTATATTATCGACTTCGACCAAAAGTACACCCACATGCGTAAGTACAAAAATGGAATTTCCTGATGCAGTATTAGCTTTTGAATTGTTGGATACTGGGTGTCTAGTCATGAAGGACAGACAGCTAGTGTTAACTGCATGTACCAAACTTACATTTGCATCTATGAAATTGGTACTGAAGAGGATTTTTGAATAAAAGGCCACCAAGACAATAGTCAGAATTAGTTTGAGTCAGGAAACAGCATACTTCACTGAGCAGAAAGAAGAGTATAGCAAGCATAGGTCCCAGACTGACCAGATGAGGGTCCCTGGCACAAATCCATTAAACAAGTACAGCAGGGGATGAAATTTTATGGTTTGTCAAACTACTTACCACGGGGCAAGAAGCTGTCCACACAAAATCAGACAAGTCAGACGAACTGAAGAAAATAAAAAAAATTTGAAGATGTAAAGTTCAAAGTATATTTTATGCAACCTTGAGATTATTTTTTACAGGCAACTACAAGACAAAGAAACCCAATAGAACTCATTTAAAAAGCTAGACCGTCAAGCACCCAATTTGTAGTAAAAATCTGCAAACAATAAAAATAAGTAAATATCTTTCAGAACTGAAGTTCACAAAGGTGAGTCCACACTTTGATAGCTGCAAGCCACAGCCACAGTTCGGTGCAGAGATAAGTCAAGTCAAGTCGTCACTTTTTATTGTCATTTTGACCATAACTGCTGGTACAGTACACAGTAAAAATGAGACAATGCTTTTCAGAACCATGGTGCCACATGAAACAATACAAAAGCTACATTGAACTACATAAAAACAACACAGGAAAAACTACACTAATCCACAGACCTACCCAGGCCTGCATAAAGTGCACAAAACAGTGCAGGCATTACAATAAATAATAAACAAGACAATATTTAAAAAGGAAGATTTGATAAGGGCACAGCCGTTTGTGGGCAGAGGAGCGAGCAAAGTGAAGGCTTAAGGACTTGGGCTCAAAGGGATTAGGCGGAAGCGGGCAAGGCAAGATAGGTTTAGGTTTCAGTTTTTCCTGTTATTTGAGGAAAGGGGAAGTATGAGTGTGAGGGCAGCTTGTTGCTCTCGGTGTCAGATGTGGGAGGTTCTGGAGTCTCCTAGCCTCCCGGACGTCCACATCTGTGCCAGGTACGCCGATCTGCAGCTCCAAAGGGACCATGTTAGGGAACTGGAGCTGCAGCTCGATGACCTTCATCTGGTCAGGGAGAGTGAGGAGTTGATAGAGAGGTGTTACAGGCAGGTGGTCACTCCGGGGCCATGGGAGGCAGACAGGTGGGTCACGGTTAGAAGGGAGAAGGGGAAGAATCAGGTACTAGGGAGTACCCCAGTGGCTGTACCCCTTGACAATAAGTACTCCTGTTTGAGTACTGTTGGGGAGGACAGCCTACCTGAGGGAAGCAACAGTGGCCGTGCCTCCAGCACAAGAGTCCAGCCCTGTAGCTCAGAAGGGTAGGGAAAGGAAGAGGAAGGCAGTAGTAATAGGGGGTCAGTTAGGGGATCAAATAGGCAATTCTGTGGAGGCGATCAGGAGACCCGGATGGTAGTTTGCCTCCCTGGTGCCAGGGTCTGGGATGTTTTTGATCGTGTCCAAGATATCCTGAAGTGGGAGGGTGAGGAGCCACTGGTCGTGGTACATATAGGTACCAATGACATAGGTAGGAAAAGGGAAGAGGTCCTGAAAGGAGAATATAGGGAGTTAGGAAGGCAGTTGAGAAGAAGGACCACAAAGGTAGTAATCTCAGGATTACTGCCTGTGCCACGCGACAGTGAGAGTAGGAATGGGATGAGGTGGAGGATAAATGCATGGCTGAGGGATTGGAGCAGGGGGCAAGGATTCAAGTTTCTGGATCATTGGGACCTATTTTGGGGCAGGTGTGACCTGTACAAAAAGGACGGGTTACACTTGAATCCTAGAGGGATCAATATCCTGGTGGGGAGATTTGCTAAGGCTATTCAGGAGACTTTAAACTAGAATGGTTGGGGTGTGGGAATCAATTTGAAGAGACTAGGGGAGAGGAGGTTAGTTCACAAATAGAGAAAGCTAGTAGACAGTGTGTGAGGGAGGATAGGCAGGTGATAGAGAAGGGGAGCGCTCACACTGAAGATGTAGGGGAGAAGGAAGAAAAAGATAATAAAGTTGATCGCATCGTTAGGGATAAACAGAGAGGAAGAGGTGGAGAGTTTCTTAAATGCATCTATTTTAATGCTAGGAGCATTGTAAGAAAGGTGGATGAGCTTAGAGCATAGATTGATACCTGGAAATATGATGTTGTAGCTATTAGTGAAAAATGGTTGCAGGAGGGGTGTGATTGGCAACTAAATATTCCTGGACTTCATTGCTTCAGCTGTGATAGAATTGGAGGGGCAAGAGGAGGAGAAAATTGCTTGTCTGAGAAAATATTACAGTGGTGCTTTGGCAGGATAGATTAGAGGGCTCATCTAGAGAGGCTATTTGGGTGGAATTGAGGAATGGGAAAGGTGTAGTAACACTTATAGGGGTTGTTACATACCCTGTAACTGGGTGTCTTACCAGCAAAGATAGAAGTGTCCGTTGGAGTCTGGTGATACTATTTTCAACAATATTTATTAGCAAAAATATACAAAATAATATCAATGCGAATATACAAAGAATATACGCTAGCAATGCTAAACCTAAAAGTGTAGGTATAATAATAATCACTAATGAAACAAGCTCTATCATTGTCTTGGGGATAATGAATTGTCAGATGGAAATATAAAGTTCAGTTCAGTTCATACAGGCTGTGGTAGTTGTTTGTCGATGTGTTGCAATTGTTGGAGAGAGAGAGAGAGAGAGAGAGAAAGAAAACGTGTGAACAGTAACAGCCATTATCTTGCCAACCTTCCTTTACGATTTTGATCTGTCAATGCGTTGTTGCTGTGGCCATTCATGTATGACCCTTCTGTCCTTTAGCAAGACCGTTCTTCCGTGGTGGACTCGTCACCCAGGCAAGGGTGGACACACACATGAGCCCCCATCGGTCTCGCTACAAAACTCTGTGAGTTAAAATTTACCGACCCTTCGTTCAGTCTCCAATCTCCCACACTGTCTCGT